>NW_027069557.1:264188-483353 GCF_002906115.3 Quercus suber | reverse complement strand
CCATGCAATGCCTTGGTTCTGTCTAACACTTAGGATATTTTGAAGTAGTTAGTTTTCCCACAGGCTTGAGTTCGAGGACCATGCAATGCCTTGGTTCTGTCTAACACTTAGGATATTTTGAAGTAGTTAGTTTTCCCATAGGCTTGAGTCCGAGGACCATATAATGCCTTGGTTCTGCCTAACACTTAAAATATTTCGAAGTAGTTAGTTTCCCCATAGGCTTGAGTCCGAGGACCATGCAATGCCGTGGTTCTGTCTAACACTTAGTCTAGTTGTCAGAACGCGAGATACATAGTCACAATAGCGGAAGCATTTGAATCCAAAAAGGCTTCTTCATTAATAATAATACCTTTTCAGGTCATTTACATTCCACGGGCGAGGTACAGGTTTTTCGTCTAGATCTTCTAAGTAGTATGCCCTTATCCCCGCTACTAATGTAACTCAGTAGGGCCCCTCCCAGTTGGGTCCCAGCTTTCCCCAAGAAGGGTTCTTAGTAGCCCCTATGACTTTTCTTAGTACCAGGTCCCCCGGTGTTAGTGGTCTGAGTCTCACATTGGTATCATACCCCTGCTTGAGCTTTTGTTGATAATAGGTCAGCTGGATCATCGCTCGTTCCCTTCGTTCTTCTACCAGGTACAGGCTCTTCCCCAGCAGTTCATCATTGCTGCCTGGGGTGAAAGAGCTCGTCCTTAGCATCAGGAAGCTTGTTTCCAAGGGGATCACCACCTCGGCACCATAAGTTAGGGCGAAGGGTGTTTCCCCCATTGACCGCCGGGGAGTGGTCCGGTATGTCCAGAGAACGTGAGGCTGCTCCTCTACCCATCTCCCTTTGGCGTCATCCAGTCTTTTCTTAAGCCCACTGACGATGACCTTGTTGACGGCCTCGGCTTGCCCGTTTCCTTGAGGGTAGGCGAGCGTTGAGTATCTATTTATGATCCCAAGCTCATGACAGTACCTCCTGAAGGCCTTGCTATCGAATTGGAGCCCATTATCCGAGACAAGAGTGTGAGGGACCTTGAATCGTGTCACAATGTTCCTCCAAAGGAATTTCTTTGCGTCTACGTCCCTGATATTGGCCAGTGGCTCGGCCTCGACCCACTTGGTAAAGTAGTCCATGGCAACCAACAGATACTTCTTATTCCCTGGCGCTTTGGGGAATGGTGCTACAATGTCCAAGCCCCATTGGGCGAACGGCCACGGACTGGACACGGGATTAAGGACCTCTCCTAGCTGATGGATATTCAGGACGAACCTTTGGCACTGGTCACACCTCTTGACATAATCCTGGGCCTTTTGCTGCATTCTTGGCCACCAGTATCCCTGTGTGACGACTCGGTGAGACAATGATCTCCCCCCCGTGTGGCTCCCGCAGATTCCCTTGTGCAGCTCTTCGAGTAGTAATTATGCTGCTTCGAGGTGGACGCACAGCAGGTATGGCCCTGAGTAGGAGCGCATGTATAGTTTGTGATCCTCGGATAACCAGAACCGAGGAGCTTTTCTTCGTACTTTCTCAACCTCTGACTTGTCTTGGGGCAGGATATCATCTTTGAGGAATCTCACAATGGGGTCCATCCAGCTGGGACCCACTCCGACCCTAAGGATGGGGATCGCTTCCTTCGTCACCTCACTCACCCTCTCCAGGTGCTCCACAAGTATAATCCAAGGTAGACCGTCTGCCGAGGAAGTTGCGAGTGTGGCTAATAAGTCGGCATGGCTGTTCCCACTCTTAGGGATATAAGATAGACTGTAAGTCCGACTGTAAGTGCTTGACTTGGCTCAGGTATTCTTGCATTATCAGATCTCGGGCCTCCATCTGTCCCCTTACCTGTCCCACTACTAGTCTCGAGTCTGAAAACATCTCCACCGACCTTCCCCCCATCTTCCGCACCATGGCCATACCCTGCAATAATGCCTCGTACTTTGCCTCATTGTTTGTGGCCGGGAATCCGAGCCTCAAGGATTTCTCTATGACATGATCTTCAGGGGACACTAAGACTAGTCCTACTCCCAACCCTCTTTGGTTTGCCGCGCCATCAACATATACTTTCCAGCATGGTGGCCTCGGGACAGAGACTGCTCCAACTAGCCTTTCGTCAGCAATCCTTCCCTCGGTTCCCACTTCTATAGTTGGCTCAGCGAACTCTGCCATCAAGTCTGCCAGAACCTGGCCCTTTATGGCATCCGAGGCATGTATTTAACATCGAAGGCCCCCAGGATGGTATTCCACTTTGCAATTCTTCCTATGTAGTCGGCGGCTCGAAGTACGGACTTCAAGGGTAGTTGGGTTAAGACGACCACCATGTGAGCCTGGAAGTAATGAGGCAGCTTTCGCGAGGCATGGACCACGGCAAGTATGGCCTTTTCCAAAGGTAAGTACTTAACCTCGGCTTCGTGTAATGACTTGCTAACGTAGTAGACCAGTTTTTGGACGCCACCATCATCTCGTATCAGCACCAGGCTCACAGCGTGGTGCGCCACAGCGATGTATGCGTATAGGACCTCGTCGGCCTCTGGTTTAGACATGATAGGTGGCCGAGCCAGGTAATCTTTGAGCTGTTGGAAGGCCGTGGCGCATTCCTCGGACCACTCGAATCCCTTCCACTTGTTGAGCAGGAGGTAGGACGGTCTGCATAGATCGGCCGACCTGGAAATGAATCGATTCAGGGCCGCGATCATCCCAGCAAGCCTCTCGATCTCTTTGGGGTTTTGCAGAGGCCTTAGGTTTTGGATAGCTTTGATTTGGTCAGGGTCGACCTTGATCCCCCGGTGGGTAATGATGTAGCCTAGGAACTTGCCAGATCCCATGCCAAACGAGCACTTGGACGCATTTAGTCGCAGCCTGTGCTTCCTGAGGACGTCAAATATACAGCCGAGGTCCCACAGATGCCCGGACACCAATCTGCTCTTCACCACCATATTGTCAACATAAATCTCAATGGTTTTGCCCAACAATAGCTCGAACATTTTCGTCATCATCCACTGATATGTAGATCCAGTGTTCTTCAGGCCAAATGGCATCACCTTGTAGTGGTAGTTCCCAATGGGCGTTACAAAGGCCGTCTTCTCCTAATCCTCCAAGGCTAATGGGATCTAGTGGTAGCCCTGAAAGGCGTCTAGAAAGCTCATCCGAGGATGGCCTGCGGTCGTATCCACCAGCTGGTCTATCCGTGGCATTGGGAAGGGGTCCTTCGGGCAAGCTTTATTAAGGTCCGTGAAGTCCACGCAAACCCTCCATTTACCACTTTTCTTCTTGACCACCACAGTGTTGGCTAACCACTCGGGGTAGAATACCTCTTTAATAGCGCCCGCGTGCTTAAGTTTATTGACCTCCTCTTTAACTGCCTCAGCGTGTTCCTTTGATGGGTGTCGGGGCGGCTGCTTCCTGGGGGTCACCGAAGGGTTGACGTTGAGGCAGTGACATATGAAGGATGGGTCAATCCCTGGGGCGTCGCAGGGGTCCCATGCAAACACGTCCAGGTTATTCTTGAGAAACTCAAGCAACTCCTCCTTCTCCCGGGGAGGCAGTTGGGTTCCAACCTAAAAGAATCTCTCCTGGTCGTCATTGATGACCACTTTCTCTAGGCCTTCGAGCCTTGCTTCCTCGGCGGCCGGGTCAACTGGTGCCCCCGAGGTGGTTAGCTACTATAAGTTTTCGGCCATGGTGGCCGACGGCTCCGTATCTTGCGAACGTGAGGTGGCCGCGACCATGCACTACCTTGCCGTTGACCGGCACCCTCGGATCTCGAGGATTCGGTCTCCAGACGGGAATTTCACTTTCTGGTGCAAGGAAGAGGCGACACCTCCTAAGGTGTGGAGCCAAGGCCTTCCCACAATGGCAGTGTAGGGGGAGTACGTGTTCACCACTATAAAGTCCACCTCCACTACTTCCGAGCTGGTCTGGATGGGCAGCCTGATCATGCCCTTCGGGGTGACCAGTTTCCCATCAAAGCTCATCAAGGGGGAGTTGTAGGGCGACAAGTCCTCAGGCTTTAGCCCCAGCCCCTTATAGAGGTCAGGGTGCATAACCTCCGCCGCGCTGCCACCGTCCACCATCACCATTTTGACATCATAGCCCCCAATTCTGAGGGTGATTACCAAAGCGTCGTCGTGGGGTTGGGTGGTTCCGTCCTTATCCTCCTCGAAAAAAGTCAAGGTCGGGTGACAGCCTCTTCTGGCCCTCTTTGGCTCTGACCGAGACTCCCCGGTGACCATCTGGGCTACGGACAGCACCCGCGAGGGGCGAATGCCTGTTCTTCCTGGCGCAGCCAAGATCACATTGATCGTTCCAGCGGGTTGCCCCATGGCTGTGTTCCTCCGTGGCTCCTGGTAGGTCTGGCCCTGCTGGCTGCTAGAATGGTGCAGGAGATGCTTCAGCCGCCCTTCCCGGACTAACTGGTCCAGATAGTTTCAGAGATTCCTACAGTCCTCCATAGCATGCCCGTGGTCCTGGAGATACTGGCAATAGCGGTCCTGATTACGCTTCTCGGGGTTCCCCGACATCTTATTCGGCCACTTGAAATACGGTTCGTTCTTGATCTTTTCCAGCACCCTGTGCACCGGTTCTCGGAACACAGCACCGACAGCCTGGGCGTTTGTCGCCCCAGATTACCCTATGAAATCTCTTCTCGGATGGGTGTTTTATATCGGTCCTACCTGGAATCCCTCCTCTCCTGAGGGATAGCCTTCTCCTTCCCCTTGCCCTGCAGTAAGTCTTCCTCCACCCGTTTGTATTTGTTGATTCGGTCCATTAGCTGCCGCATGTTGGTGGCGGGCTTACCAGTTACGGACTTCCTCAGGCCGTGCCCCATTGGGAGCCCGTTCTTGAACGTGTTGATGGCAACATCATCGTACTTGCCGTCCAACTCGTTGTAAATCTCCCAATACTTGTCCGAGTAAGCCTTAAGGGTCTCGTCATCACGTATGGTCAGGGACAGCAACGCACTCATGGGCCGAAGAGGTCTGTTGTTCATGACAAAACAGAACCAAAGGCCTGGGTCAGCTGTCTATATGAGTCTACGGAATTCGTCCGTTGAACTACCTCATTGCCACAGGCCCCAAGCTGGACGGGAAGACTTTGCACATCAGCGCCTTGTTCTTAGAGTGAACGGCCATCCTCTGATTGAACTGGCTCATGTGCTCCACATGGTCCGTTTTGCCATTGTAAATGGTGAAGGTCGACTACTGAAACCTCCGAGGGAGCACCGCCTCGTCTATGCGACGCGTAAAAGGTGACATAGAGAGCTGGTCCAGGGCCCTGCTCATGGCGTCACTTCCCAAGCCCTTAGGGGTTAGGCTGCCACGCCTACGCCTCCGATAGCTCTCATCCTCGTGGGAGAAAACTTCACTCGAGGGTGTCGTCGACCTTTGCCTGTAGTCATCATCACTTTCGTAGTCAGAGGGTAAGTCAAGGCTGGGTTCGGGTCTCTTTCGCTGTGCATGGCGCAACTTTCTCTTGAGATCATCTATCTATCGCTGCATGGTCGCCTTATCTTCCTGCCTCTGAGAGGCGTGACTCTTATCCTCCCTAGGGCACGCGGCCGCTTCTATGCGTATGGCTTTCGCTAGTTTGCGAGGTGTGCACGCTTCCTTCTCGGAATCGTTCGTTCTCCTTATTCTGGCCGTGCCCCGTGTTGCCATAGTCGTTTGGACGTTAGGGTCTTGCTGGTTCGTGTCGATGGGAACTCCCCTGGTGAGGGTCTAACCCTACCATGCCTGGCGGTTGTCCCTACTGACGCACGAGTTCTTCCCACAGACGGCCCCAATTGTAGGGACCAGATTTTGGACACTTCTTCAGGTGGTGAGAGTGGACCCAAGCCCAGCTTGCCCTTCAATGAATTTATAGAGAGTGGGCTCAAGAACTAGGCCCTAGTAAGGGGTACAACTGCCCTGCATGGTTGCATGTGGATTTATCACCTTAAACATGGATTGAGATGCACAATGATGCTCCTTTGACTGGTCTTCCGAAGCTTGATGTTCTTATTATTTCTTTTAAGATTGATTACAAAGATTCAGAGGGCACAGGTCACTACAGAACTCCTTAATGTCGATCTCCCATCCCCTATTCAGGAGAGACTCCTTACGTTATATACCTCTCTAAACTGATCCTAACCTTCCATTTGTCGATTAGTCAGGCCACCACTTGAGAGCCTGTCCCATTAGCGGCATCCCTATTCCTCCAGTGGGTTGCAGCACCCAAGGCAGCACTGTTCAGGAGTCCTGTCCTCATTAATGCAGCCAGGACGTTAGTTGAGGGCATTCAATGCAGAGGTGACAGCTCGTCTAAGGCTTGCTTCTTCGCCGTGCTCCCATCGCCGACGCATGGCACTGGACCCTCTCCTCCTCGGATATTCAAGAAGACGCCTCTTTGGTGGGGTGGTGCTCGTGTTCTTCCGAGGTCTTAGATGCCCAAGGACGGGCCATCCTCGGATATGTTTCTTGGGGGCCGGTCCTCACGCTTTCATCCTCGGACCCCTCATGCATCCTCGGCGCGGGCCCCTGGGCCTAGCTTGGAGTGGGCCAAGGCTGCCTGATTTTCTGGCCCCACATTTATAAATATACATGTGTGTGTGTGTGTGTGTGTGTGTGTGTGTGTGTGTGTGTGTGTGTTATAATAAGTATAAAAGTTTACCATAAAACATTACCTGAATTCAAAACAAGTTATTCTTGGTTTTAGACTTTAACATCAATTAAAAGAAAAAAGAAACACAATATAAAAAATAGAAAGCTTAATTGTTCATTGCATAATAAGAAAATAAATAATATTAATAAGTTACCATTCTACCCTTACAAAACTTCAAAAATTACAAAACTAAAAAAAAATAAAAAATAAAAAGCTTTTTTCTGTACCGACTAGTACGCCTGGTATTGGTCGATAATGCCTAAAATCGGTTGGTATGGTCGATACATGGCCGGTACAATCTGTATTTAAACTGGTATGAAATGTTGGTGTTTTGATACCAATATACGTACAGGTACGGTACATATCGGCCAGTATCGATACGGTATCAACTACCTTGGTATAGACTCACTCACTCTATCCAATCTCTAATTCATTTGCTATTTGATTCTAATAAAAATTAAAATAACCGTCCTCATTTACTAATTTGCTAATTGTCTTCACCTTGAATGTGAACAAAAGTTTGTTCATAATCCTCATTTAAAGCTACACTTCCAACAATATCATGCTGGTTGTATTGTTGTTGTATCATCGTATCTCTTCTCAATTGAAGTCAAGGCTTGTAGTTGCCTCCTCTACAATTCCAATTCATTTTCTAAGCCATTTTGAACCCTTCTACCCATCGGTCCATTGGCTACAATATCATCTTCCTCTACTACAAGAATAGCTAACTTCTTTCCGTTGCCTTTTCTTCCCCTCTCTATCATCATGGCTTCTTTCTGCTGTAGACTATGCTAATGCAATTGAAGGCCATGGTTAACAAAAGGAAGGTGTTAAGAATCATGTTTAACAATTAAGATTGAATTTGGATGGTTCTTACTAACCGAAGATTTGTAATTGGATCTCACTCTCACTCTTGTAGGAATATATAATGCAATTGAATTTGGGTTGTCCTCTTTGGGTGAGTATGCCATGGCCTAGGGTGAACCATGGCGGAGGGCGTAAATGGAGTCGTCACCTACTTTAGGTCTAGGAACCATAAATATAGCGCCCTTCGTGGAAAGATTGATCTCTACCAGAGCACGTATTCGGAGTTTAGGTATATGGATGGGAAGGTGTTTGGGTGCTCGACCCATGGGTCGGCTTCCACTCATTATGTTCTAAATCTTAATCTCATTAAAGGCATATTTAACTTGTTATTCTAACTCACACACACTCTAACATGCATCTAAAAGCAAACAATCATGGCATAATCAACCTAAGCCTAGAATTCATTTATCATGGCCTTAAGCATACATTCCCAAGGTCAGAAACATCATAAGGCAGTTACAATTGACTAACTCCATCAAAAATAGTCACCGAAGTAAGTTTTGATCTAAGGTTTCCAAGTTTTGGTTTGAGAGATGGAGGGGTTCAGATTGAGTGAGAGAAAGGGGGAGAAAAACCACTACCATAATGGCGATAGGGAGCAGCGACGAGAAGCTTAAAGGGATGGCCATAGGGGATTGACTTGTTGGTTTGTAAGAGAGATCGGACTCATCTTTTACAAATAATTTTAAAATATAAAATTTTGCATTTTAAATATTTAATCGATGACCTAATTATTGATCTTTAATTTTCTTGAAATTTTGCAAACAATAAGAATATATAAAGGTAATGTAATCCAATAGTGGATTTGTCAAATCTNTACTAATTTGCTAATTGTCTTCACCTTGAATGTGAACAAAAGTTTGTTCATAATCCTCATTTAAAGCTACACTTCCAACAATATCATGCTGGTTGTATTGTTGTTGTATCATCGTATCTCTTCTCAATTGAAGTCAAGGCTTGTAGTTGCCTCCTCTACAATTCCACTTCATTTTCTAAGCCATTTTGAACCCTTCTACCCATTGGTCCATTGGCTACAATATCATCTTCCTCTACTACAAGAATAGCTGACTTCTTTCCGTTGCCTTTTCTTCCCCTCTCTATCATCATGGCTTCTTTCTGTTGTAGACTATGCTAATGCAATTGAAGGCCATGGTTAACAAAAGGAAGGTGTTAAGGATCATATTTAACAATTAAGATTGAATTTGGATGGTTCTTACTAACCAAAGATTTGTAATTGTATCTCACTCTCACTCTTGTAGGAATATATAATGCAATTGAATTTGGGTCGTCCTCTTTGGGTAAGTATGCCATGGCCTAGGGTGGACCATGGCGGAGGGTGTAAATGGAATCGCCACCTACTTTAGGTCTAGGAACCATAAATATAGCGCCCTTCGTGGAAGGATTGATCTCTACCAGAGCACGTATTCGGAGTTTAGGTATAGGGATGGGAAGGTGTTTGGGTGCTCGACCCATGGGTCGGCTTCCACTCATTATGTTCTAAATCTTAATCTCATTAAAGACATATTTAACATGTTATTCTAACTCACACACACTCTAACATGCATCTAAAAGCAAACAATCATGGCATAATCAACCTAAGCCTATCATTCATTTATCATGGCCTTAAGCATACATTCCCAAGGTCAGAAACATCACAAGGCAAATTCAAACAAGCATGTCAAGATATCTAAATATCAAAAACATGGGATTCAACCAATTATATTCATGTTCATCAACCATATCATACTCATCAAACAAAATAAATACATGTTTATGTGATTATGCATGACTTACCTCACTTACCTTACTGCATCACAGCACATATGCATCAATGCATGTTCATGGTATTCAAACAAAATAAAAAAAAACCAAATAAACATCAAAGAGATAAAAAAAATGAAGCAAAGCAAAAGCAGAGGAACAGAATATTAAAGATAGAAAAACCAAGTAAAACAGAGACTCAAATATGTAAAGAAAAACAAAGAAAAACTAGATTTGTATTTCAGCTACAACAATTTGTATCAACAATACTAATAACAGTAAGGACCCGTTTACTATAAGCCCAACCCCCACCCACCAACACCATCCCCACCCCCACAACAAAAAAAAAAGCTACTAAAAAGTTAACACCCTGATTCAAATCCAATGTGAGTTCTACTGGAACCACCTTCATAGCCATCTCGCATTGAAGATCCAGCACTAGCTCTCATTGAGCCTCTAGCACCAACTTCCTTGAGAGCTTTCTTACCAGTATTGACCTCTGACGAGAACTGACCCAGTCCAAAATAATCCTCCTCAAACTCAAGTGGCCCATCTCTAGGACCAGTCATCCGCAACTGTTCTGCGTTTCCATATCTCTCGACATCAACACCTTTGTTTGGCCTACTGTATAGGGTTGAAAGTGTTGGCTGAGCAGAAAACAAGGCCTTGTCATACACATGGTACTGGTCATCAGTTGCGAATCCAGAGTCCATTCCTTTGTCCTAGATGAACAGTCTTTGGTCATACATAACCTCTCCTCCTCTTCCTGCCCCTCCAACAGAAGAAGCCGTGCAAAGAGCAACCTTCTCGCTAATATCACGATCTCTATCTCTTGTGATCTTGCTTTTCTTCGTCTTCCCCATCGCAGCATCCTTGTCCTCCAACCTTCTCTCCCTCTCCCTTTCTTAGCGTCACTCTTCACGCACTTTCTCACGCAGCATATGTTGTTCATCCATAGTCCCTTAGGCAGATGATCCTCCTCCTCATAGGCGCTTTCATGCTCAAAATGAATTCTCATCATATCAGAAGTATCTAAGGTTGCAACAGCAGAAGCAGTTCTCTTAAAACATGCCTTTTGAGCAAGGGCCCGAGCTCGCGTTCTTTCCTTTCCTTCTCCTTCATGAGAATCTCCTTCTGAAGCTTGGATCTAATGGCTACAGCTTCTCAGGCCTTGTGCTCTGCAAGATACGGTGCTTCTGAAAGGGTTGCAAAATTATTGTTGACATGGACATCATGAAGGGCTCTACCATCAGCTGCGAGACGCTTATCAAGAGGAATGGTGTAACCTTTAGGGTTAATCCAATTAGAGACGCAAGGTGGAATTTTCCAGTCTTGCTAGTCCTTCACGGTAACGGGGCGAGGAGGAGAATGCATGACTGGCACAGGAGGGGAGGCAGAGGCAGAAGGCTTTGTAAGACTCTTATGCTGAACTTAGGAGGATCAAGGGGATCGGCAGGCATCTCCAATATGTTAATTATCCTCTCTTTAGAACCTGAGTTGAATGCAACAGAAGCAGATTGCTGTGAAGGTTTATACTTTATAAACTTAGAAGAGTATTGTTGTCTTGCAGTAGTGAACCTAAGATTCAGAATCTTTTCAAAGGAAGTTTAGTCTTCTCTCTCTCTCTCTCTCTCTCTCTCTCTCTCTCTCTCTCTCTCTCTCTCTCTCTCTCTCTCTCTCTCTCTCTCTCTCTCTCGCCACCATTAAATGTTTATTTTGTATACAAACCTTTTTGAGGGTTTGTCAAGGTCAAATCCAAGTTGAACCCATACTAAAATCTCAAAGTGCAAGAAGTTAAGATTATATAGATCTTAGATTTACTAAAAATGAATTAAAGAGAAAATTGAACACCTCATTAATTGAAATTAATTGGTTCAAAATAGTTTAATTATATATTTAGCATAGACTCACTCACTCTATTAAATCTCTAATTATTTGCTAATTTTTTCTAATAAAAAAACTTAACCGCTACAATTAGTGAAACAAATATAACTCATTGATCATCTCACCAACCAACAAACTCTTTGATTGCAATGTATCTTTTGAATTAATGAAATCACGTAACTTGCTCATGTTTTAAATAAAATAGGCACACTTGTAAATGTTGAGCAAAAAGTTTTTTTTTTTTTTTGTCTCTCTTAAATAGATTTTAATCTCTTTCAAGCATTACGGGTTCTTTTTTATAAAGAAATGAGAGTTCTAAACTATCAACTATTCTTATGAGACATGCTCATATTGTGCTTTATTTGAGGTTTAAAAACCATTTAAGAGGGATGAAATACAAAATATATATATTTTTTTTTAAGTGTCTAGATATAGAGTGTGTGTGTGTGCGCACGTGCAATAAAGTAAAGGGGAAGAGGATTTCTTGAAAATAAAATGGTTGACATAAAAGTAAAGGGGAAGGGGATTGCTTGAAAATAAAATAGATGACATAAGGATCTGTTTGGTTGGAGGGATAGAAAAGTGGGAGGATAGAAAATGGCAGAAGGATGGAAAAGTGGGAGAATATGAAAGATTTTAATTTCTTTAATTTTTGTTTGGTTTGGGAGTGGAAAAGTGAAGGGATGAAAAAAATGAGTTTGAATAAATTTACTCATATATCCTTGTTAAATTATGAAAAGCATATTTGTTTCTAAGAAGTTGTATGTCCATGGCAACCTCCCCAATGAGAGTATTTGTGTATGATTATTTCTAGTGATCTTGCTTGGTTCTTATGGAAATTCTGACTTATGAGGATGAACTACATCTTTTTATGAGAATTTTGGATTGAGAAATAATATTAATTCTTTGAATCTTTTAATAGTTGTACTTGTACCTGTATACCTAGAGAAACCAACACAATATAATATTTTGCAAGCCTTTGTATTGATACTGATATAGCGCTGAACTATTGTTCTATTGTGAAGTGGATGGAAAGGTGATTCCCGTGGTGGATTCATTTGGGTTTTTTTTAATAAAATTCTAAATTTTTGAGAATTTTTTTTTTCCTTTTTTTTTAAGAATAGCTGACAGATGGAAGTAATTAAGTTTACAAATTTTACTTTCTTTTCTTTTCCTACTGTTATTATGCAACACCGAATAAAGGCTGTAAGTTTCTATTATTCTGATTATTTTAAAATATGAATGTTAATGCCCACCATGCTAGAAAACAAGGTTCGGTACTCCTATGCAAGTGAATTTTTTTTGCCCTGCAATTGTCTTTTGATAGGAATGAACCGATCACAAGGGCTCTCATCTCTGAAGCGTAAACAGCCTGACTCAAAATCACCTATTGAGTCTTTGACAGAACACAAGCGTATCCTTTATAATCTGATCCGAAGAAAGCAAGACATGGCTATTTGGACAAGAGACATGAAACGAGAAACAAACATCCCTGACAATGTGCTTCACAAATCCCCCAAATCACTTCAAGCTAAGAAACTGATAAAAGAGGTTGTAACCATCCAAAATAAAGGCAGAAAACACTATATTGCGACAGAGTTTGAACCATCAAAGGAAATCACTGGTGGAGCTTGGTATGTTGAGGGGAGCCTCGATACAGAGTTTATAAACTTTTTGAAAAAGCACTGTGTCAAGATCATTTATGAGCAAAAGATTGTTACACTGGAGGAAATTTTGGACACGATAAGGAGGAGTAGAGCCTTCAATGTTGAGTTCACAACTCAGCAAATTGAAGAGATTGCGAATGCTTTGGTTTTGGACAAGAGATATTGGAGGTGAAGAGTATTCTCTCTCTCTCTCTCTCTCTCTCTCTCTCTAGAGCCACCATTAAATGTTTATTTTGTATACAAACCTTTTTGAGGGTTTGTCAAGGTCAAATCCAAGTTGAACCCTTACTAAAATCTCAAAATGCAAGAAGTTAAGATTATATAGATCTTAGATTTACTGAAAATGAATTAAAGAGAAAATTGAACACCTCATTAATTGAAATTAATTGGTTCAAAATAGTTTAATTATATATTTAGCATAGACTCACTCACTCTATTAAATCTCTAATTATTTGCTAATTTTTTTCTAATAAAAAACCTTAACCGCTACAATTAGTGAAACAAATATAACTCATTGATCATCTCACTAACCAACAAACTCTTTGATTGCAATGTATCTTTTGAATTAATGAAATCACGTAACTTGCTCATGTTTTAAATAAAATAGGCACACTTGTAAATGTTGAGCAAAAAGTTTATTTATTTTTTATTTTTTTTTGTCTCTCTTAAATAGATTTTAATCTCTTTCAAGCATTACGGGTTCTTTTTTATAAAGAAATGAGAGTTCTAAACTATCAACTATTCTTATGAGACATGCTCATATTGTGCTTTATTTGAGGTTTAAAAACCATTTAAGAGGGATGAAATAGAAAATATTTTTTATTTTTTTATTTTTTTAAGTGTCTAGATATAGAGTGTGTGTGTGTGTGCGCGCATGTGCAATAAAGTAAAGGGGAAGAGGATTTCTTGAAAATAAAATGGTTGACATAAAAGTAAAGGGGAAGGGGATTGCTTGAAAATAAAATAGATGACATAAGGATCTGTTTGGTTTGAGGGATAGAAAAGTGGGAGGATAGAAAATGGCAGAAGGATGGAAAAGTTGGAGAATATGAAAGATTTTAATTTCTTTAATTTTTGTTTGGTTTGGGAGTGGAAAAGTGAAGGGATGAAAAAAATGAATTTGAATAAATTTACTCATATATCCTTGTTAAATTATGAAAAGCATATTTGTTTCTAGGAAGTTGTATGTCCATGGCAACCTCCCCAATGAGAGTATTTGTGTATGATTATTTCTAGTGATCTTGCTTGGTTCTTATGGAAATTCTGACTTATGAGGATGAACTACATCTTTTTATGAGAATTCTGGATTGAGAAATAATATTAATTCTTCGAATCTTTTAAATACTTGTACCTGTATACCTAGAGAAACCAACACAATATAATATTTTGCTAGCCTTTGTATTGATACTGATATAGCGCTGAACTATTGTTCTGTTGTGAAGTGGATGGAAAGGTGATTCCCGTGGTGGATTCATTTGGGTTTTTTTGAATAAAATTCTAAATTTTTGAGAATTTTTTTTTTTCCTTTTTTTTAAGAATAGCTGACAGATGGAAGTAATTAAGTTTACAAATTTTACTTTCTTTTCTTTTCCTACTGTTATTATGCAACGCCGAATAAAGGCTGTAAGTTTCTATTATTCTGGTTATTTTAAAATATGAATGTTAATGCCCACCATGCTAGAAAACAAGGTTCGGTACTCCTATGCAAGTGAATTTTTTTTCCCCTGCAATTGTCTTTTGATAGGAATGAACCGATCACAAGGGCTCTCATCTCTGAAGCGTAAACAGCCTGACTCAAAATCACCTATTGAGTCTTTGACAGAACACAAGCGTATCCTTTATAATCTGATCCGAAGAAAGCAAGACATGGCTATTTGGACAAGAGACATGAAACGAGAAACAAACATCCCTGACAATGTGCTTCACAAATCCCCCAAATCACTTCAAGCTAAGAAACTGATAAAAGAGGTTGTAACCATCCAAAATAAAGGCAGAAAACACTATATTGCGACAGAGTTTGAACCATCAAAGGAAATCACTGGTGGAGCTTGGTATGTTGAGGGGAGCCTCGATACAGAGTTTATAAACTTTTTGAAAAAGCACTGTGTCAAGATCATTTATGAGCAAAAGATTGTTACACTGGAGGAAATTTTGGACACGATAAGGAGGAGTAGAGCCTTCAATGTTGAGTTCACAACTCAGCAAATTGAAGAGATTGCGAATGCTTTGGTTTTGGACAAGAGATATTGGAGGTGAAGAGTACTGGAATGGCGCAGTTTGTTATAGATGTGCAAGCAAAGCAGGCCTTAAAGCGGAACCGAAAATTGGGGCCATGGGTTCAATTCCATGCGGAGTTTGTCCACAGATAAGTGATGTCGCGGAAGCCTGAAAAGAAGCACACACGATGCTCTCTTTGATGGACAGAAACTAAACTGTTAGTTCCTGGGTAGTAAACCTCGAATCACGAGGGGTTCCTTGAATCCACAAGGTGATAGGTCTGGAATCCACCAGAGAACACAAAGACACAAGTCTGAATTTTTTATTGATAATAAACTATGAAAAACGTTTACAGACTTAAGGGCCTATTAAGAGCTCCTTAAAACTTGACAAACAAGAAAATATAATTAAAATAACTCCTAATTGATACCTAACCATAACAGGAACCAAATTTGACCTAAAAAAGCATTAAAGCACCTAAAAACAAGGAAATAAATCACCTAAACCTAAAACAACGTTTTTTTACATAAAAATACCAAAAATAATAAATTACAATAATTAAATAGTAAATTGTGTGTCTACATCAGACCCTCCACTTGAAACAAACTCGTCCTCGAGTTCATCTTTGAAATCTAGAATCTCCCATGCCAAGAGAACAAAATACTTTGAATACTTCATCTTCTTTGTCTTCTTGCCAAACTTGAAAGTCATTAATTGGGCAACTTGAACTTCTTCTCCCTTGATCTTCATGTAATTGACAATATTCACCAAATAAAAGTCAATGATCAATCAAATCTTTCCACCCCAATAAAATCAATAAATGGAGTTTGAATGTTGCAATCATCTAACTTGATTTCATTGAGATCGTTGACAACTTCCTCTATAATTTCTTCTTTAATGGTCTCTACTATCTCAACCTCAAAGATCTTTCTCTATAATGGGGTCCTTCATTAATCTCCCTACAATCTTTGATTTTCAAATCTTCTTTGACTTCTCCATATTCTTCAAGAACAATATTTGCTTCAACATGTAATTCTTCCTTTAATGGTGGAATATTTGGCTCTTCAAAATAATTCAAGTATGAACTTCTTGGCCAATAATAATCTTGTATTGTATACGACAAGATTTCTTCACAATCCAAAGGGAAAAATTTGATAGCAAGCATCTTTTTCATCCTTGGCCACGATCAAATTTTGTCTTTACCTTGTCGAATTCTATCGGATTGTACTCGTTCCCACCAACATAAGGCATACTTACTAAGTTTATACAAAGCAAGTCCAACTTTTCTCTCATAACAAATATTCTCATAGTCAAATAAATCCTCTAGATCAAGTAACCAATCAAGAAAATCTTCTTTTAAAAAATAACCATTAAAACTTGCAATTCTCTTATAAGGTCTATATGAAATTTGCTTACCAATAGGTTGCCCGTGAGTTATGTCTCCGCTGCAGTTATCCCTATTGTTTCCATTCTTCAACGGCGCCATCCTAGCATAGATATTTGTGAGTGCTTGTTGTACGTCACGTAATACTCGCTAAGTTATTCGTCGTTGTTGTGGTGGTGGTTACCGTCTCGGGGGTTAGCAATCAGACCAGGGTAAGTCAAGGCTCTGATACCAACTGATGTCGCGGAAGCCTGAGAGAAGCACACACGATGCTCTCTTTGATGGACAGAAACTAAACTGTTAGTTCCTGGGTAGTAAACCTCGAATCCACGAGGGTTCCTTGAATCCACAAGGTGATAGGTCTGGAATCCACCAGAGAACACAAAAGACACAAGTCTGAATTTTTATTGATAATAAACTATGAAAAACGTTTACAGACTTAAGGCCTATTTAAGAGCTCCTTAAAACTTGACAAAACAAGAAAATATAATTTAAAATAACTCCTAATTGATACCTAACCATAACAGGAACCAAATTTGACCTAAAAAAACATTAAAGCACCTAAAAACAAGGAAATAAATCACCTAAACCTAAAAAACGTTTTTTTACATAAAAATACCAAAAAATAATAAATTACAATAATTAAATAGTAAATTGTGTACTACATCAATAAGTCTATGTACACCGGATGGAATAATTTCCTCAACGACCTGTGTATACTACACTAAATGGTTGGATTTCTAATTTGCTTGTGTATCACTGCAACGTTTCTGAATCTAAGATGGGTTTATAGAGTTCTTCTCCTTTCCTTTATCGCCTTTTTGTTTGGGGTATAGGCTGCATAATTTAGTGCCTCACGATTTTGTCTATGAATTCAAGGTAAAAACTATATTTGAATTTTCTATTACTTCTTGCATCTCTTTTTGGATTGTTGGTGACAATTACAATGCAGCAATTCTGTCATTTTCACATGTTTATGATGGCTTGAAATTATAATTAGATCATCCTGACGGCTTCTTAGGATATGTTATTCCTGCTTTAGTCTAAAGATTGATAAGAATAATTTTATTGTGAAAGGAAAATTGGGGAGCAAATTTGAAGGATAGGATTTTTTCTTTTTTCTTTTTCTTTTTCAATTGCATTTAAAGTACCACTTTTGATATGCTGAGCTGAATTAGCGAATTTTGATTGTAAAGAAACTAAAAAATGAACTCAGTTAAGCTTTTCAATTTAAAGAAGGAAATCCTTCGTAAAACAACTTGAACTTGACATTGTCAGAATGCTAACTGCAGTAATTCAAGTTACTTAAATGTACTAAATCATTTATGTATTTTTACCCTTTCAATCAGGGAAATCCTTATTGAAACAACTTGACATTGTGAAAATGCTAAATACAGCAATTTAAGTTACTTGCTATTTCTTCTCACAAAAAAAAAAAAAAAAAAAAAAAAAAGGTTACTAGCTATTACCTAGGCAGCTGGCCAAGCTAATGGGAGAGAATTTCACGAAGGATTTCCTTCTTTAAAAGAAAAAAACTTGTGTAATCCTTATGACTGCTGCCAATGCAGTTTGAGTTCTATCTTATGTGTAATTTTCATTAGAGATTCGAAAGTTTTAATGATTTCCACAGAATATTAGGATTAAAGTAGATTGAATAAAAATGATGTCAATGGTGATTCCATAAAAATGATGCTATACTAATCACAATCTACCATCTCATGTGAAATATTTTTGTGTCTATAGCATTGTTGAATAATAAATCTTGTTTAGCTGTTGTGGTTAGATGCCATAAAGGTGAGTGCAAAAAGCAATGGATTTGAAAGTGCCTTGCAAACAACAAAATCTTTTAAGTTTGGCGATGATTGAAGACATAGCCATTGAAGAGGCCTTTACTCAAGGAGTTGCCAAAGTGGGATTTGAAGACCCAAGGAGTTCAGTCTGCTGGGAAATTCTGCAGATCATGGAAGATGTAGAGGAGCGCAGCGGAATTTCCTTTAAACCTACTACATGGTGGTTGAAAGACAATTCACGTCTACGTGGAGTTACATGACTTTTAATGAGTGGAGGAAAACATTGTCCAATCTATATGATGGGTATTTAATATAGTTCAAAGAACCGTAAACGTGCAATGAATTTGAATTAGAAGTAGGGATCGGTAAAACCTTTCACAGTGCTTCCTTGACTCATAAAAGAGTGTATGCTCATCTAGTAATGTTTCAAAAAAAAAAAAATTCAGAGAGAGAGCGAGAGGGCATGGAGAAGCTGAGACTAGAGAGATCACTAACTAGCCAAACATTGTCATTTGCCTTGAAGTGATTCCTTCCTAAAAGGGAGACTGCTGGAAGAACCAAACTTGTTTAATCTTGCTCTGTGTATTTCAATCTTTTGTGAATATAGTTTTTCACTTTTTTTTTTTAATTTTTTATTTGGTAGTATCAGGAAAAAAAAATGGTCAATGAAAAAACCTGTTAAAATATGACTCATTTTGAAGTTACTATTAAAAACAATTTTATCTCATTTTGAAGTAGCTACCAAATATTAAAAAAAAAAAAAAGATAATTTTTCACATTTTCTTGTATTTTGTAGTATAAAAAAAGGCAACTAAAAGAAATTATATTTTTGTTTAACGAAAAACCCTATTAAAGTATGACTCATTTTGAAGAAAAAATTCTATCTCATTTTAAAGTCACTGTTAAACTTAAAAAAATGAGATAATTTTTTTAAAAATATAACTATGTCTTTTTTGGAAAGCACTAAAGTCGAAACAAACATGGTCAAATATTACTCTAAGAATCTAAGACATAAATTCTAGTTTGTTATTCTTCGTTTCCCAGCCAGTTTGGATAAAGATAAACATAGGTTTACTTGTGTTCATCCAAAACCAAAAGTTCCTGTCCAAAAAGACTGACTTGCCCTACTAAAAGAAACATGATTAATTTATTGAACCTCTAGTAAAACTCATAATTCATATAAATAAATTAGACAAGCGACAAAGGGGACAAAAATTTGACTGATCTACCCTTGGTTGCTAGAAAGCTCTCTACTCTAGTCTACATATATTTTGTACCTGTAGGATATTCCAAAGATTATACTTCTCCTCACATAGTCACAGCTGGGATATAGCTCATAGGAATTTAGAGGAAATGGTGAAAGCAGTGACTTTTCTGCTCTTTTTGGCCTTGCTCTTCACATTCTCCCAAGCCAAGTCAATCGTTCCTCAACCCCAGCAGTTCAGATCCTTCAAGATCAACAATACCCAGGTATATATGAAAATACTCCTCAAAGATTCCCACATGGTGCTATGATCCTTTTCTAAAAAGATAGATCCCTTTAGAGCAAGAGTCTTTTTTTCTTTTCTTTTCTTTTTTTTTTTTTTGGTTCAAAACAATGGACTTAAGCCAGACAGAGGTTAACTTGAAAAAAATTATTTTATTCCAGTAAAAAAACCCCCAAAAAAAAAGGGGGGGGGGGTGTTATGTCACAATTTTTAATTTATGTCTCTAAAATAAATACTAATTTTCTTGTAGAATGTAAAGAGCTGCTCTTACACAGTATCAATAACGACAAGCTGTTCATCAACCAAATATACAAGGGATCAAATCAGTCTTGCATTTGGTGATGCTTATGGCAATCAGGTTCTTCTTAACTCGTTGTACACAGGACATACGTTAGTATAACATAAATGCATGTTTCTCTTCTATTTTTTTTTTTTCTTTTTTGCCTAAATATAAGTACATATACCGGTACATAAAATAATTCATGTATAAATGTAGATGCGAGTTAGTTCAATAGTTCAACAGACAAACTTAAAAACTGAAAACATGTCTAAAAATAAGTGTGATTGAAAAAATGTATGAAAATATGTGTAATTTTGTTTAAAAATTAAAAATATGTGTTTGAGTGGTGTACCAAACAGGGCCCAAGTCTCTTATCGTCCAATAAAATATTTTGGATTTGAGACTCGCATGTACCAAAAATTGTTTTGATTGATGATAAAAGAGCAGTCATGACAGGTATAGATGTATGTACATGACAATTTTGTGTACATTAATTTAAGTAGATGCATGTATATATGCCATGAGAATCCAGAATGGATAATTAATTAATTGTGTAACTTATTACCGTTTCTTGGATGTAATTACCATTTGTTTGATGATCAGGTGTATGCACCAAGACTGGATGATCCATCAACAGGAACGTTTGAGAGGTGCTCTAGAGATACATTTCTGATATTAGGACCATGCTCATACCAAATCTGCTATGTCTACCTTTACAGGAGTGGATTCGATGGTTGGATGCCTGAGAAAGTGACAATCTATGGTTATAACACCAAGTCTGCTACATTTTATTACAACACTTACATTCCTAATGATGTTTGGTATGGATTCAATCTTTGTAATGGAGCTTCAGTCAGTACAATGTAGGCGGAGAAAGATGTTTCTCTCTATTTCATTTTGGGGCTTGTCAAAACTGGTTTCTGTTTGGCCTTTTGAATAAAAGTGTTCATTATCATATGCAAGTGCTTTTGAGGAAGCAACAATACAATTTCAACACAGTTTGGTTGTCATACTTTGAGTTTCTGTAATTTTTCATTGAGTATAATTTAAAAAAGTTTGTGATATTGACCAAATAAAGAGTTATTATGCTTCTATCAAAAAAAAAAAAAAAAAGAGTTATCATGCTATCAACAACCTTGTTGAATTATTTGCATTAATTTAGAAGAACCCAATACAATTATTAGCATTAATTACTACGAGTACAAAGTTTATATAATATGTTTGCCACGCCACTACAGTAAGATTCTGTCCACTTGATAAATCTGATTTATACTTTTATAGTCCACCCCTTGGCCCTTGTACATGTGCGAAACCGGATATTAAGCCAATCGATATTGGAAATGCAAAAAAGAGCATCTCCAGCTATACCACACCTTATACCACTTTGTTGTTGTTGTTGTTGTTGTTGTTGTTTTTTTTTTTTTTTTTTTTTTTTTTTTTTTAACTCACTTTTTTTTTCTTTTTTTTTTTTAGAACTTGTTTCTGTGTATTTTTTGAATGATTTAATCGTTAAAAATGGGTTAAAAAACAGTCATACTTTAAAAAGGTACGGTTTTTTAAAACTATGTATTGATAAATAATGTAAAATTTGTTTGGAAGTAAAATATTGTCTATGTAAATTATTTTTAATAAAATATTTTTAGATGTTTGGTATAAGTTACATGTAAAATATTTCTAGCACAAACTACCAAAACTAGCAGCTCCAACCATCAAAACCATCGGTGACCAAACTATCGTTTTGGATGCCAAACTGGCAGCTCCTGTGACTTGACCATCAATATCTGCCAGCTGAGTGGCAACTTCGGCAATCAAATTGGTGACTTTGGCGACTGAATTATCGGCATTGGTTGCCTAGGCCACCAAATCGGCAACCTAGCCACCAGATGAGGGGAGGACCAATGTATGTTTTTGTAAAATATTTTACTAAGTTTTTAAAGGTAAAACATTTTACAAATGATTTTAGGCTTAACTAAAAATATTTTTTTACAAATTTGACCACATTTTTCATATAAACAAACACCTAAAAATGATAAAATATTTACTTTTAAAAATCATCCAACCCATTGCATGATTCAAAGGAAAGAGCTGATTTTACCCCTATGAACAGATCACAAAAAAATTGCTCTCTCATGTTGAAGCTCAAATTAGATCTAAACCAACAAAAGTATCAGGTAATGTTTGGTAATGTTTTAGCTTTCTAAACATGTTTGCAGCAATTCCTACAAACAAGAACAAGTGTCAATAAAATAAAAAGACACGTAAGCACATGACCCATTTTAAGAGAAGTGTTGTTAAACCTCACGTTAATAGCGTCTCTCTCATCTAAACTGGACAGCGCCTCTCTCTCTCTCCTCAAACTCCTCAAATCCGCTTCTCAAAATTCTCTCTCTCATCCTCCTCCACCTCTGTTTTTCTTAGAACCTCAGATCGGCAAGAGAATTCAACCACCCACTGCACATGGCCGGCCTCTCTCTTTCTATTCAAACCCGCCTCTCTCCTCTCTCTTTCTCTCTTATCCCTCTTCCCAAACCAGCAAGAGAATCTGGCCTCCCACTGCATACGTCGTTCCTTCGCCGATTCCACCCCATCCCTTCTCTCACTCCGTTAACAGCCATTTCTCTCTTTGCCATTCCCATCCCCTATCCATCTCTTCGCCACCAATGACCACCAATCCTGCCACCCACCTTTTCAAGGCTCCGATTTTTTCCAGGTTTGTTACCAAATCCCTCTGTATTTGAGATTATGTTGGTATGCTTTGTGTGATATGGATAATTTAATTCTAGTTTTTTCCTACTGTGATAATTAGATTTATTGTTTTTAATTTTTTAAAAATTACCATTTTTAATTCTAGTTTTTGCTTGCTGTGATAATTACATGGTGTCTCTTTGTTCCTAGATTTTAAATAGTTAGTTTGCTGAATGCACATTGATGGGACGAATGTGTTATTTGTTATTATAGACTCTAGTATTTCACTACTCATGTTATGTTTAGAGCATGATGGCCTCTCTCTATCATGAATAATTTTTGAATTCAAGCTCTTGATGCTAACATCCATCCGTTTCTTCTTGGACAGAGATATAACCACTTCATTCCCAAGTTTTGTTTTCCACTTGCAAGTTGGTGACACCTGAGTTTCTAGCTGACATCAAGTTGATAGTATTAGCTGGAAGAGCTTGTTTTTCTCTTACTGCCAATGTAGCTGGAAGAGCTTGGTTTGACCATTTTAGCTTTTGCCCAAATGGGCTTGAGCTATTTGTTTGTTGGTTGGTCTCAGTGTTTGTTTGCTTCACTGGAAATCAGAGAGGAAAGGAATTCTCTGGCATTTCACCATACTTGTGGTCAAATTGAGTTTGTGCTACTAGCACTTTGAGCAGTTGCCTCACTAGGTAGAAAAATTTGTAAAGTATACCATATCTTGCAGATGACGTGAAACTAAAAGCAGAAGTGAAGAAAATTGATAGGAAATTGTAGCCTTGGCTTCCCTCATTTATTATTATTATTATTATTATTATTTCTTTGTAGGTTTGTATAACTATCTTTTTCAGTAAAAAGTGCTACAAAGTGGCTTTTATTTCCCCTTTTGTGTAACTAGTGGCACTTAGTTGGTGATTTGTGTACAAGTGCATGGTACCATTTCTGCATTGTTGTTTTTTTAGTAGATTATCTTTGGTGATGTAATGAATGGAAAGTGTTACTAATCGTGTATTTTTCAAGCTATGTTGTGTTATTATTGTGAGGCAAATGAGCCTTTTTAAACAAAGAGCTGTAGAAATATTGAAAATTGTAGTAGAACTTTTATTTTTTTACTGATGAGTTATGGTATTTTAATAAGAAGATAGACTTCTTGTTGCACACAAAAAATGGACACAAATTAGCAAAAATTTTTATGTAAAAGAAATTTTTAAGACCACAGACACAAGACCTATAGTACACAAGTTCTAATCATCAATGTTAACATTTTGTCAAGTGCTTTCAACGGAACATCAGAATTGAAGAACCTAGAAGCTTTGCAACTAGAATTTTATAGAGCATTTTCAAAATATCATGATAAAGTTTGATCATGAAGAAAAAATTATATGATATGGATTGCAATCCTTTCTATAAGAAGGTGAATTTGGTGGTCTAATTACATATTTGACAAGGAAAGCCAAAGAGAAGGAAAGCCAACCAAATCCATATGTAAGTTTAAACTTCCTGAATCTTGAAAGAGAGCCAAATAAAAGGAAGAACTCAACAAATCTATTGCTAAATTTAAACTTCTTGAATTTAAATTTCCATCATTCTATTGCATTCATTTAAAGCTGCCTTGTTCAAATATGCAAATACATAGACACAAAAATATAAAAATTTAGCAATAGATTTGTTGAAATATACATTGGCTCACAAAGATATTTACAGGAAAATATACATTCAAATCCCCCTCCAACCATGGACTGCTAACAAACCAAACATCTTCAACATAAAAATCAGCATCTACATGTACCACATGCAACTAGCTCACTACAGAAATAAGCATGTTCCATGGCCTGATTTTATTGATCATCAACATCCCCACTACTTACACAGAAGGTTTGTACCACTAGCTTTGCCTGCACAAACCATCTCTAAAAATAGGGAAAAAAAAAAAAAAAGAAGCTTTGCCTGCTTTTTTACTGCAAAAGTTGCTGCTTTCTTCTGCAATTCAGGCTATAGTTGTTTCACCTGAAATGTTTTCTACCAACAAATCCATATCTAAGTTTAAACCTCTTGAATCTTAAAAGAGAGCCAAATAAAAAGAAAAGCTCAACAAATCTATTGCTAAATTTAAAGTTCCTGAATTTAAATTTCCATCCATATCATTCTATTGCATTCATTTAAAGCTGCCTTGTTCAAATATGCAAATATATAGATACAAAAATATAAAAATGAACTTTCCCATTGCATATGAAATTATCCAAAATTTGTCCAAATTGTGATGTCCAAATAAATTGTCCAAATTGTGTTGTCCAAAAAATCTATCCAAATTGTTGATATGCTCTCCAAAAATCTGTCAAAGTCAAATGTGTTGTCCAAACAATACTGTCAAAGTTCTGTCCACTAGATGTTATATAACAACCAATATGTTGTTCAAAAACTTGCAAAACATAAGGAAAACAACCAATATGGTGTTTTTCAAAGGTTGTCAATATCAAGATCTATTGAAACCTGCAAAATATGCCACCAAATATAAAATAAGTGTACGGAAAAATTAACTAAAAGGAAAATATAAGTTTAAGTTGTAGCAAAATTCATAATGACTATACACACCTAAATCAAGCCATATATCCCAACGTGATCTTGTCTAACCAAAAATTCACAATCAAAAGATTCCTACATATAACATTTAAACAAATCAATATTTCATTTTCTATGCTAATGAAAGTAACTGGGTAGTAGGATATTAGACAAAATTTATAAGTATACCTGATTCAAACCATTTAACCCAACAACATTGTCTTGTCCAACCAAATTACTACAACTAAAAGATTCATGTATATGACATTTAAATAGATTTATGTGTCACTTTTTAATAGTAGTAATTGTTTAATAGGATATTAGAAAAAATATGTAGGTAGTAGCATCATACCTGAGTTATGTTATCGACTAATTGTGATGGTTGTTCAACATTACTATGTTCTTTGTGAGAATTAATATTAATTGAGGAATCGACCTATGTGGGAAAAAAAAAAACCAATTGTCACATAAAACAAATTTATGAACCTACAAATTCATGTTCTATAATGGAATGTAAATAAACTTACTCTATTTAGGCCACCACGTGATTGAACTTGTCTTGCTCCACTAGTCTTTTTAGGTTGATCCTTCTTACTTTGAGATTTTTTTTTCCTTTCTAATGAACTTTTCAACCTTCCTCTTGGACAACCTACAAATGGTGTTTTNAACCTAGCAAAAAAAACCGTAGTTGCTTAGTCTTACAAACAATCACGATGAACAACAACAACAATATTCAGAACTCAAAATACCTAAACATCCTATTCAACAAAAATTATACTAAAAAAATCCCCAAAAATAAGTAGTATATAAATCCTTGCCACCAACAATAAATACCCATTCAAAACCAACAAAACCATAAGCTCTTAAGCTATAGAACTCAGCTATGGTAATAATCATAAGGACAAATATTCAAACTTCAAATATAATGCAATTTGAGAAACCAATTTGAGGAAATAATTATCTTTTAAAAAACAATGTTTTTTTTTTTTTTTTTTTAATTACAATGAAAATCAGACCTGAACAAATTGAGAACCATTGCATTTGTCACTGTCAGGGAGAATGCCGAGAAACGATGGAGTGGTGGTCCTTGGCAGCGAATTTATGGGAGTGACATCGGCTGAGTGAGAAAGTGAATGGGGCGAAATCAGCGAAGGGGGAAGCAGGTGAAAAGGAGGAATGGAGATATGGTTTGGTGAGATCGGCAGCTGCTGCATGTGGCCGCCGTCGATTCTGCCTGTTCACCCAAGCTCTTGTCGGTCTAAGTTTGTTGAGAAAATAGAGGTGGAGGAGATGAGAGAGAGGCGTGAGGCTGTTGCTGTGGGTGAGAGGAAGCAGATGGGCTGTTTGGCTAACGCTGTTGCACATGACCCTTGCTTAAATGTCTTTTTATTTAATTGACACGTGTGTCTGTTTGCAGCATTGCTGCAAATATGTTTGGAGGAAATTCGTGTCTTTTAGAAGAACCCAATACAATTATTAGCATTAATTATTACGAGTACAAGGTGTATATAATATGTTTGCCACGCCACTACAGTAAGATTCTGTCCACTTGATAAATCTGATCTATAGTCCACCCCTTGACCCCTGTACATGTGCGAAACCGGATATAAAGCCAATTGATATTGGAAATGCAAAAAAGAGCATCTCCAGCTAAACCACACCTGATACCACTTTGTTTTTTTTGGTTTTTCTTTTTTAAACTCACACTTTTTTTTTTTTTTTTTTGCAGCATTGCTGCAAATATGTTTGGAGGAAATTCGTGTCTTTTAGAAGAACCCAATACAATTATTAGCATTAATTATTACGAGTACAAGGTGTATATAATATGTTTGCCACGCCACTACAGTAAGATTCTGTCCACTTGATAAATCTGATCTATAGTCCACCCCTTGACCCCTGTACATGTGCGAAACCGGATATAAAGCCAATTGATATTGGAAATGCAAAAAAGAGCATCTCCAGCTAAACCACACCTGATACCACTTTGTTTTTTTTGGTTTTTCTTTTTTAAACTCACACTTTTTTTTTTTTTTTTGAGAACTTGTTTCTGTATATTTGTTGAATGATTTAATCGTTAAAAATGGGTTAAAGTACAGTCATACTTTAAAAAGGTACGGTTTTTTAAAACTATGTATTGATAAATAATGTAAAATTTGTTTGGAAGTAAAATATTTTCCATGTAAATTATTTTTAATAAAATATTTTTAGATGGTTGGTATAAGTTACATGTAAAATATTTCAAGTACAAGCTACCAAAACTAGCAGCTCCAACCATCGAAACCATCGGTGACCAAACATTGTTTTGGATGCCAGACTGGCAGCTCCTTTGACTTGACCAACAATATCGGCCAGCTGAGTGGCAACTTCGGCAATCAAATTGGCGACTTCGGCGACTGAATTATCGGCATTGGTTGCCTACCGAATCGGCAACCTAGCCACTAGATGAGGGGAGGACCAATGTTTGCTTTTGTAAAATGTTTTACTAAGTTTTTAAAGGTAAAACATTTTACAACTTTTTACAAATGATTTTAGGCTTAACTAAAAATATTTTTTACAAATTTGACCACATTTTACATATAAACAAACACCTAAAAATGATAAAATATTTACTTTTAAGAATCATCCAACCCACTGCATGATTCAAAGGAAAGAGATGATTTTACCCTTATGAACAAATCACAAACAAATTGCTCTCTCATGCTGAAGCTCAAATTAGACCTAACCAACAAATGTATCAGGTAATGTTTGGCAATGTTTTAGCATTCTATTTGCAGAAATTTTTTTTTAATAAATAAAAAAGGCACTTGGTAAATTGGGAAAAAAGTTTTTCGAAAATAAAAAACAGATTTTATTTTTGGAACTGATAAATTTTGTGTGTGTGTGAGAGAGAGAGAGAGAAGAAGGAACTGATAGTTAATAGTACAATAGTTTTCTGAGGCTATATATATATATATATATATTCAAAACCGCAACTTGAACTAAGAACGAAACCAGTCAAACCACTGTCGCAAACCAAACTAATTTAGTACCCTTAGTTTTTTACTATGGATTTTGCAACTAATTCATCAATGGAAAGATTTCCATTTCGCCACTAACTTTATACGGTTCTACTGTTGTTCAGAGGCAGGATGCTCTTAGACAGGTCATATATCTTATACGAGAAGCAAAAGGTTTAATTAGAGAAGCAATTTAGACAGGTCATAAATCTTTAAAATAACAAATAAATATTTAATTGCAAGCATGACCATATGCAAAAGCATACACATATGGCTATATGGATAGAAATTTATGTACCATCGTTTAATTGCTTCTTTTGAATATGGTTTGCACTTTATGACATAGACTTTAAACCAACAAATAATAACTCACAATAAAATTTGACATCTCTATCCATTAAAAGAAATTAATTTCATCTTTAAATAAAAATTACATGTATGACCTAATAAAAATAAAGGACCAAATATGTCAAAGTAAATGGATCCAAAGTGGGTTTCAGTTAGCTCAACTGGTAAAGTCTCTGATGGTTATATAAGAGATCTGGGGTTCAATCACCGCCTACACCAAAAACTGATTGGTATCTTGGTCAGATATTAAAAAGCAATTATCAGGAGCAGACGCCATAGGTTGAAACTCTCTCAAAAAAAAAAAAAAGGACCCAAATAAAAACCAAAACATGTAATTTATGAAAATCTTCTTTCTCAAAAAAAAAAAAAATTATGAAAATCTTTTAAATTTTATTAATTAATTTGATGCTCAAAACTTTAATGGCATTCTCAATAAATGAGACCCAAATGGTATATTTAGTACGGATTTTCTAAGGAAATACACTAAACTTTTAGCATCGGTTCCATAGAAAATTAAATACTTTTTCCACAATTAAAATGCAAAATGGGTAATTTTATTAGTTAAGTGCTACCTCATTTGATTCAAGTTCAATTTTTGCCCATGACTAGTTAAATTAAAGGGAATTTCATGATGTTTAGCAAAAAAAAGAAAAAAGAAAAAGGAATTTCATGATCTTAAACATAATTCCAAAATTAATCCGATCACATGGTCAAATTTCAATTAAAGCTCAGTTAAATTTAAACAACCACATTAAAATAGATAAAAATTAACAAAAAGAGGTTTAACTATTAAAACCATGAAATCCTTTAATTTAGGACTAAAACTTCTAGCAAAATTTATTGCTAGAAAAAATACAATATCACCAACTAGTACTACCAATTGCATTCGTGCTAAGAAATTTGTAAAGATACCACTCACCAAACTGCTAGCACTCTACTCAAACTTTGTCAATATTATGTTTCACTGATATGATTGTCATGTTGTTCTACTTCTATTGGGTGTAGACACCTCATTTTGTACCACTTACGACTCGGGCCCCCATTCCCTAATGACAACATTACTCTATGGCCCAAGGTTGATTTAGGGCCCAATCTTGTAAAAATTGACTTAAGGAATTATTTATGGAGAAAATAAAATTATTTTTGGAAGAATAAACCTATTTTTGGAAAAGAAAGCCTAAGTGTACATACGCATACATGCATATGCGCACACAAATGGGAGCTGCCCCACACCCTTATTTTACCACTATATAAAGCCATAAAATGCACTTTTTCAATGGGGAGGTGAATATACACAAGATTCACTAGAAAATAGTGAATCAAAGAAGGAGATTTCACAAAACATCCTCAAGTCAAGTTTTACTTGGTTAAGGCCTATTTTGGTCTTGGCCTTTGAGTTCTAAAGCTTACTAACCAGCTAGGTTTGTTGTTTGTAAGGTTGAATTCATTCAACTATGTGTTGGTTTTATTCCGTGCCAAATTTGCTTATAATTCAAAAATTAGAAATCCTATATTTATGTGGGAATTATGTAAGGGTTGTGTATGACAGAGTGTGAAGATTTGTTCAAGTGTGTGCAATCAAAGAGCATCTCACGACTGACTTGCAAGTGGTGACTAACCGAAGTGTCACACGTGTAGAGCATGCAGGAAGTTAAAGGGTCATGACAACTGGATCACTATAGGGAAAAAAGTACAGTTTGGCCTTTCTGTTAGTTGATGACTGAAACTCGCAACTCATCCCAGTCGTGAGTCACTTGCTACAGCCCCTTGTTTTGTAAAAGAATGACTTTTCACATTCCTTCTCATACCCTACTATAAATACCCTTATACCCACGAAATGAAGAGAGTTGCCAGAGAGAATTTTGAGAGATAAACTCTAGAGAACAACAAGATTGATTCATCCATAATCTTATACCTTTGATTCTCAAATTCCTCTACTCTCACCTTCTCCATTGTCATACCCTTGAGAGGATCTTTAGCCAAATCCTTACCTCACAGTATCCATATCAGTGAGAAGGTTATTTGGAGCTTGGAAAGTAGTACAGAGAGGACCAATTCATTTTGGTTGATGCAATGGGCTTATTGTTGGATCCGATAAGCTAGAGAAGACAAGGTTAAGCTTAACCTTGTTGGAGCAAGAAACTTGAAGGGCTTAGGTGCATCCAGTAGATTAGGCTGGGAGGGTTTATTACCATTCATGTATCCCAAATAATTTTCTAGTGGATCATTTTACTGCTTAGAATGGGGTATAGAGGTTTTTTGCCGAGTTCTTCAGTTTCTTTTTCGATAACACATGTCAGTATTATCTTGTGTTTGCATCTCTCTAACCCTTACTCTTTGCTTTTAATTACTGTTATGTTGTGCTTAAATTATGGCTTAGAGTTATTTGCTTGTTTAGATATAGATTGTACTTATCATTCCGCACATACATTGTTTGAGTATAAGCTTGTATTTGTAATTTTGAAATTGGGGGTCTAAACATTCACTAGTGTTTTACACACCAAGTGAACTTTCATTGTTGATTAGATTGACTTAAGGGCATGGTCAAATCAAGCTCTAGGGATTTCTTGTGTTAAGGTATAGGTTCCAACTTTGGTTCTTCACTTTTTCTTTGTTTTGTTGTTTGTTTATATGTTTTATATGCTTTAATATGTTTTAATATGTTCATGTTTGTTTAGGTTTACTTTGTGTTCGTATTAGAAGCATGATAGGTTGTTAGTTTTCTTATTTTCTTTTATTTTCTTTGCTGAGTTGTTGGGTTTAGGCTTCTAGGTGTGTATGTGTATGCATGCTTTATGCATGCGTACACACACAATTGGGATGCACACGAACACTCGTGTTTAGAAACCCTAAATAACTTTTTTCTTCATTTTCTTTTGTTTTCCTTCACATGTTTGGCCGTTGTTTTAGTATACCTTTCTTATTTTAAGCCTTTGTATATTTGCTTTAACATGTTTTATTCTTTTTAGTGATCATATCTCAATTAGAGTTTTGTTGGTTGGATACCATGAATATACATTTGAATATAAATATGCATTGATTTATAAGTGTTGAGATGTAGTAAGGTAAGTGAGGTAAGTCATGCATAAATCACATGAGCATGCATTTGGATGTTTGAGTTTGAGTTGCTTAATACTCTTGGTTGAATATCATGAGTTTGATGCTTGAATATTTAGATGTGTTTACTTTGATCTGCCTTATGATGCCATTGTTTTGTTGGTTTATGTTGAATACCATGATAGATGAATGTTAGGCTTGAGGATGATATGTCATGTTTTCTTGCTTTAGATGCATGTTAGAATGTGTGTAAGTTAAAATAACATGTTAAAAGACCCTTTAATGAGATTAATATTTGGAACACAATAAGTGAAGGCTAACCCATGGGTTAGGTGGAGTTGGGTTCCTAACATCTTTCCATCCCCTTACCTAAACTCCTGACACGTGCTCTGATAAAGATCGGTCCTTCCATAAGAGCGTCATATTTATGGTTCTTAGACCTAATTTAGGTGGCAATTCCATTTACACCCTCCACCACGGTCCACCCTAAGGCAAGGCATACTTCCCATGAGAAGCCTAAAGCTCATCGCGAGCATAATGGAAAATGGGAGTCGCCACCTAGTTATATGGTCTAGGAACCATGAATATAGCATCATTTCAAGGAAGGATCTTTGATCTTACTACCAAAGTTTTGGTTTGGAGTTTAGGTACACTCTTAGGAAGGCGTTAGGCACCTAAGATCGCCCAACCATAAGGTTGGCCCTCTATCATTGTGTCTTATACCTTAACCTCATTAAAAGCACTCTCAACATTTGCATCTATACTCACACACACACACATACTAGCATACATCTATGCATACAATCACGGTATCTTTCATCCCAAAACACACATACTTATCAATCTAAAACAAAAGAGAGACAAGGCACAAAAGAAAACCCTAGCATTCATCTAACATGTGAAAACTTATCATGCATCTACAATAAGGCAGCAAGCAAACATATTACAAAACCCTAATCATACATCTAAGCATGTTCTATCATATTATCAAGGTGAAACCCCAATACAATGCATGAACATTGCTAATACATGGCTTATCCTTTACTTACCTCTCAGCAGCACAGCACCTATGGCAACAATGCATGAACATGTGAATGAATGGCATTAATATTAAGAAACCCTAATCTAAACCCTAATTTATACTTGTGATAACAAATAAACATGTTAAAAGGTAAACAAACGGTTATGGGGTTTTAAACACATGAAAGAAGGCTACATGGAATACACATGTGAATGCATAAACAAAACAAACAAAAATTAGGGTTTTTGGGTAATGACATCATGTACGCTAGAGCAGGTCTATGTATGCATGAGTTTAGCCTGTGTGAGCAGGCTAGATCATGCGTACAGATCCTTACCCAAAAAACCTAATTTACACAGAAACAAAGCAGAAGCCAAACAAAATGTAAAACGTAAAATCTAGAAACCTAACATGCTTAAAGACATAAAGAAAACCTAAAACTAACCTAAACAAACATGTGTAAACATAAGCTAACCAATAGAAACAGATTAAAACAAAGATTAAAGGCGGAAAAGAAAAGGAAAAGTTTAAAAGGATACCTTAAAGCAAAAGCTTATAGGCTTGATTTTTGACTGTTCATTTCAGTTAAATCTATTAAAATTCAATAAAATAGTGATTAGCAATATTAAACTCAAAGGATTGGGGCCAGAAAAGGTCACAATCAAATAAAAATGACTTGAGGGTGTTTTATGAAAAACTCCCTTTTGATTCACTATTTTCTTGTGAATCTTAGGTCTTTCCCGTGGGATTTCTATGTATTTTGAAAATGTACAATGTAAGGCTTTATATAATGGGAAAAATGGGGTTTGGAATGGCTTTCAGATGATGTAAGATTCGTTCCAGATCTCAGTCATTATTGTAGAAAACTTGCCTTTCTTATACTTCTGAAACCCTAGTTGCGTACGCAGGAATGTGCTTGTGTATGCATGCTTTGGCTCACATATGCGGGCTGCGACCCACATACGTAGGCCGAGGGCTACTTTGGTCATTTTATTTTCAAAAATATATTTTTGCTCATTTAAAAGGTTATATTTTCCATTTAAATACTCCTCAAGTCAATTTAATATCTGATTGGGCTTCAAACTAGTATTGGGCCTTAGAGTTCGAGCATTATTGGGGAATGGGGGCCCGAGTCGTGAGGGGTACAAAATGCAGTGTCTATTGTGGGTGTAGAGGCCTTTTGTATTTTTGGGCTAAGACCCTTTGTGCTATGGGTCAAAGAGTTGGGCCTTGCCCACTATCTTTGCAAGAACTTGCTAAGGGGCCAGTCTACGCACAAGACAAACATCTCAAAAGAAAGACAAGTATTATATGTATATATGTGTGAGTGCATGAATAGACACACACACACACACACACACACACACACATGTTATGGTAGAAAGATTAGTCAAAAGAACCGTTAGTAATTAAATGTAGTTAAAGCAGAACGTAAATAATAAGTCTCCTACAGGAAGTGAACTAAAGAGAGTCCAAACCCCAACCTGGACAACCTTATTGCTAGATTAAACCATAAAGTTGTTCATTTTGTAGAATGGGTCTAGATAGCTATTTCTTGTTTTGCTAGAATTACAAATAGTGGGTTTGTTACATGAAGAAGGGAAATGATTTCCTATTGATGTATGCTATTTCTTTCGTGTTCACTCTTCTACCTTTCTAAGTCTTATTTCACTCTCTCTTTTTTCTTTTTTCTTTCTTATTTCCTTTTCAATTCTCTATGTTTCTTGCCTTAGTCACTGTCCCTCTTCCTCTTATAGTTATTGTTTGTATTTACACTGAATCAAGCCTACGTGATTTCTCCCTATTACCCTTGTTACTCACCAACCATTTTTGTCTACTGCGAACACCCTTCAGAAATGCCCACTAACTTTCTAGCCGTTCGACCTCCACTACATCTAAGCATGCTTAGTGTTTTCTCTCTCTTCCACTACCCATCCCACAAAAAATTCTTATCCATTCCCTTCTACCATATATCTTTCTCTATCCTTTGAAGGGTAAAACCTTAGGTCTCTCTCTACCTATCTCTCTAGCATGCATCAAATGGTCCTAGCCGGTTTACTACCTATTTTAGGCCAAGATGCCTTCCTAACAGAGCACTCCCCAAAAGAGGTCCTGGCTGGATACTGGAGATAGAAAATTCTCCCCTCCACCAAACCACATCCTTTGTAATTCCCTTGACCATGGGTTCACCCTCCTTGCATTGGTTAGGTGCAAATTGGTGGTGCTCTGGCCATAGCATTATTGTCCTATTGCTTCACGTTTTGTCTTCTTCCTTTCCTATGCAATTTCTGCCGATACCATTGGATATTGTCACATTTTATTCCTTTTTGAAATTGATTCCCTTCACTCGTGTTTGCCCCTCACGAAAACAATGTAGGCTTGTCTCATCTTCCCATTTTGGGCCTGTGGACCTCACAAGGTGTTTCCTTTATTATTTACTTCTAATTCCTACTGGGCCTGCACATTGGGCCTTTTTTTCCCCTCTTCCCCTCCTCTTGGAGCCCATTCAAGGCCTATTTTCTTCTCTCTTGGAGAGGGCCATCTCACCATGGCTGGCCCTTCCCTACTGCTCATGGGTCATTATATTCTATGCCTTGCTTTTTTATGGGTATTCCTTTTCTTTAGGCCTTAAGGACATGGTCCTATTGTTCCTACCATTATTCCTTAGTCTTTTCTTTCTTTCTCTTGGCTTAATTTGGGCTTTTCTACCATTGGGCCCTTGTTATCAAAAATGGGTATTAACATTGTGTATACCCGTCTACAACATTATAGTCTTGCATGCATGCATCCTCCCCTTTCTCATGATCTCTTTAGCCAATGATGAAATTCTATAGCTATGCTGCCAAAATTATTTCTTAACCCTGGTTTCATGATTTTCCATTAAAAATCAAGTTTTCAAAAACTCTTTCTTTTTTAAGCAAACCTTGTCCCAAAATTGATTTCCCAATCTCCATAAAAAAAATCTAATCTTCCGAAACTTTCTTTTAAAGCAATTATGTTGCAAAATTCTATATCATTAAAAAATTTTGACCTTCCAAAACTCTCTTTTCAAAGCACAATTTTTTTTTCAAAAATTCTATTTTAAATTCCGGTTTAAAGGTTTCCCCTTTTTCAAAAAGACATTGACTAATGAAATTGTGAAGGAGGTTCTCCTCTATGTAATCACTTGGTTCAAACCTCATCAATCCAATAATGACATTATTCACAATAGAATGATGGGATCTTAAGGATGGCTAGGACTTCCCATCATAACGTGGGAAACATAGAGATTTTCAGTTTATCTCAACATTAATTCTTGTAAGTCACGGGTTTTTCAAAAAGGGTTTTAATCTAAAACCATTTTTCCCCTTTAAAATCAAGATCCATCAGTTTTCTACTTCATTTCCATATTTTGCATCTATTGCTTTATGATATGGTGCATATTGGTAAACAATTAATTAATTTGCTACATAATACACAACTAGGGTCTACACTACATGTTCTATTTCTTCTTATAATTGAACCTAATTCCCCAAATATGACTCATAAACATAATTTCATACACACTATTTCAAAATGAACCTATACATTGACTAGTATATTGTGCATATGCCTAAAAGAAGTTATAATAGTTTACAACAAGGAAAAAAAAGGTACCAAAACAGAAAATTTATTAATCAAAGTGAGATAAAAGTGGAAGGACAAATTATGATGAAGGTTCACCTATTTCTAAACTTGATCTTGATAAAATAGAAATGTCATTCCAAGGCCCCATTTCTTCATTTCTAACGTAATCAAATTCTTCAAAATTTGGTTGATCAAGAGAAACATTTCGAACTCCCTCCAACTCCATCACAATCTCTGTTATCGTAGGTCGTTTCTTTCCATTCAAGTGCAAACATCTTTTTGCAATGTTAGCAATTGCCATGACTTCATCTTTATTACCGTCCTCCCTTACTTGAGTATCAAGTATATCAAAGAGATGATTCTCTTTTATTGATTGAATGAAGTATGTAGATAAATTTCGATCTTCTAGTGATGTTGCTAAAGAAGCTGGTTTTTCTCCCGTTAAAAGCTCAATAAGGACTACTCCGAAACTATAAACATCACTTTTTTCTGTAAATTGGCTGGTTTGAAAGTATTCCGGATCCAAGTATCCAAAAGTACCATATACCAGTGTGGTGACATGAGTTTGGTCAATGGCCACTGATCTTGAAGTTCCGAAGTCTGCTACTTTTGCTCTATATTTGTGATCGAGGAGTATATTTAAAGATTTTATATCTCAATGGTAAATGGGAAGTGAAGCTACTGAGTGTAAGTAAAAAAGAGCTCCTGCAACTTTTGTGGCAATCCTTAAGCGCATATCCCATGTTATCAATGGAAACTCTTCACTCTTCATGAATGTACTGAAAAAGTGTCCCATTGGGAATGAATTCATAAACTAACAAAGGAACTTCCGTCTCTAAACACCACCCAAGCAGTTTGACCACATTTCTATGGTTGATTTGGGAAAGAATGATAATCTCATTAATGAATTGTTCAAGATTCCCCTTATCCACTATGTTGCACTTTTTAATTGCCACAATTCTTCCATCAACTAACATTCCTTTATAAACTGTACCTTGCCCACCTTTACCAAGAATTCTGTTTTTGTTAAAATGATCAGTCGCATTTTCTAACTCCTTTGAATTGAATAATTTTGTCTTTTGAACATTGTTGTCATTTGAAGATAATTGTTGTTGTAATAATAAACCACCATTCCTTTTGAAGAATTTTTTCTTTCCATTGGGCCCTTGTTATCAAAAATGGGTATTAACATTGTGTATACCCGTCTACAACATTATAGTCTTGCATGCATGCATCCTCCCCTTTCTCATGATCACTTTAGCCAATGATGAAATTCTATAGCTATGCTGCCAAAATTATTTCTTAACCCTGGTTTCATGATTTTCCATTAAAAATCAAGTTTTCAAAAACTCTTTCTTTTTTAAGCAAACCTTGTCTCAAAATTGATTTCCCAATCTCCATAAAAAAAATCTAATCTTCCGAAACTTTCTTTTAAAGCAATTATGTTGCAAAATTCTATATCATTAAAAAATTTTGACCTTCCAAAACTCTCTTTTCAAAGCACAATTTTTTTTTCAAAAATTCTATTTTAAATTCCGGTTTAAAGGTTTCCCCTTTTTCAAAAAGACATTGACTAATGAAATTGTGAAGGAGGTTCTCCTCTATGTAATCACTTGGTTCAAACCTCATCAATCCAATAATGACATTATTCACAATAGAATGATGGGATCTTAAGGATGGCTAGGACTTCCCATCATAACGTGGGAAACATAGAGATTTTCAGTTTATCTCAACATTAATTCTTGTAAGTCACGGGTTTTTCAAAAAGGGTTTTAATCTAAAACCATTTTTCCCCTTTAAAATCAAGATCCATCAGTTTTCTACTTCATTTCCATATTGTGCATCTATTGCTTTTATGATATGGTGCATATTGGTAAACAATTAATTAATTTGCTACATAATACACAACTAGGGTCTACTCTACATGTTCTATTTCTTCTTATAATTGAACCTAATTCCCCAAATATGACTCATAAACATAATTTCATACACACTATTTCAAAATGAACCTATACATTGACTAGTATATTGTGCATATGCCTAAAAGAAGTTATAATAGTTTACAACAAGGAAAAAAAAGTACCAAAACAGAAAATTTATTAATCAAAGTGAGATAAAAGTGGAAGGACAAATTATGATGAAGGTTCACCTATTTCTAAACTTGATCTTGATAAAATAGAAATGTCATTCCAAGGCCCCATTTCTTCATTTCTAACGTAATCAAATTCTTCAAAATTTGGTTGATCAAGAGAAACATTTCGAACTCTATCCAACTCCATCACAATCTCTATCATCGTAGGTCGTTTCTTTCCATTCAAGTGCAAACTTCTTTTTGCAATGTTAGCAATTGCCATGACTTCATCTTTATTACCATCCTCCCTTACTTGAGTATCAAGTATATCAAAGAGATGATTCTCTTTTATTGATTGAATGAAGTATGTAGATAAATTTCGATCTTCTAGTGATCTTGCTAAAGAAGCTGGTTTTTCTCCCGTTAAAAGCTCAATAAGGACTACTCCGAAACTATAAACATCACTTTTTTCTGTAAATTGGCTGGTTTGAAAGTATTCCGGATCCAAGTACCCAAAAGTACCATATACCAGTGTGGTGACATGAGTTTGGTCAATGGCCACTGATCTTGAAGTTCCGAAGTCTGCTACTTTTGCTCTATATTTGTGATCGAGGAGTATATTTAAAGATTTTATATCTCAATGGTAATGGGAAGTGAAGCTACTGAGTGTAAGTAAAAAAGAGCTCCTGCAACTTCTGTGGCAATCCTTAAGCGCATATCCCATGTTATCAATGAAAACTCTTCATTCTCTTCATGAATGTACTGAAAAAGTGTCCCATTGGGAATGCATTCATAAACTAACAAAGGAACTTCCGTCTCTAAACACCACGCAAGCAGTTTGACCACATTTCTATGGTTGATTTGGGAAAGAATGATAATCTTATTAATGAATTGTTCAAGATTCCCCTTATCCACTATGTTGCACTTTTTAATTGCCACAATTCTTGCATCAACTAACATTCCTTTATAAACTGTACCTTGCCCACCTTTACCAAGAATTCTGTTTTTGTTAAAATGATCAGTCGCATTTTCTAACTCCTTTGAATTGAATAATTTTGTCTTTTGAACATTGTTGTCATTTGAAGATAATTGTTGTTGTAATAATAAACCACCATTCCTTTTGAAGAATTTTTTCTTGAGCTTGATTTTGTTTCTTTTCTTTATGATCTTGTACAAGCACCATGTAATAGTGAATAGAAACAATGCCCCAAGGCTTGAACAAATAACTGCACAAATCAAGAAAATTAAATAGAAATATCACATCAACCTAAATTCGGATTATGTAAAATAAAAAGTGTAAAATAGATTTGATGAAGCGTACAATGAATTGGAAATATCTTTCTCACGCGTTTTAAAAAGAAGTTACTTTTTTTTTTTCTTTTTTTTACATTAATATTTTCTCATAATATCCTAGAATATAAATTGGTGTTAACTACTAATTAATTTCTTTGGAAAAATAAAATGTATTGTTTTGTTTTATGGAAATATTTATTATAAGACACTGGGTTTTCTCTCCATGGTTTTCTCTCTAGGGAAAACGCTACGAGGTGAAAGATCGTGCTTGTCCTAGACAAGGTAGTTTTCTCCTACGAGTAGATAAAGGTTTTTTCTAGTGGTGTTGAGTCTAGCCTTCTCTACACAATGGAGGAGTTAGCACAATGGTGTGAAAACTTGAGGTTGTCACAAAAAGAGGGAGGGGAATTGGACATCGATCCAGAAGCGGCTGAGGCTGGCCTGGTCATGGTCGAAAAATTCCTTACGAAGAGAAGAATCAATTTAGAGGCGGTGGTCCACGCACTAAATCCTATCTGGAAGACGACAGAGAATTTCGAAGTCGAGGATGATGGGGATAACACAGCACTTCTTGTTTTTAGAAATGAGGAAGACCTGGATCGAGTCCCGTGGCCAAGCCCTTGGACTTTCAATAAGTATTTGCTAGTACTCCATAAACTAGGCCTGAGGGAATCAGTGTCAAGTTTGCCTTTCGATAGGGCGCCTTTCTGGGTACAGATTCATGGCTTACCGATGAGACAACAGACGAAGACCACAGGGGAACACTTAGGAGGATCATTGGGGGAGGTGGTGATGGTTGACGTCAGGGGACAGGGTTTCAGCATGGGAAAGTTTTTGCAAGTGAGAGTTGACATTAACATTTTTGAACCTCTATGTAGGGGAAGAATGGTGAGAATGGGAGGACCTATGCCAGTTTGGGTTGACTTTCGTTATGAAAGGCTTTCCATATTCTGCTACTGGTGTGGTAAACTCGACCATGATGATAGAGACTTCCCTCTGTGGATTCAGAGCAAGGAATCTCTTGGTCTAGAGGACAAACAATTTGGTCTCTGGCTGCAAGCAAAACCGAAGAGATTGCAATGATCACTAGTAGCAGAAGCACCAAAGAGCTCAACTAGAAAAAACAAACCAACAACAAAAGGTGAACTGGGAAGAGGAGAACAATCGAAAAACTGGAGAACTTCTCCGACGAGTGGAAGAAAGGAAACTCGGGCTACGTCGAGAACGCCAGAGTTTGAAAGGGCGCCAATCATGGGTGAAATTGATCTTAAAGATATGGTGATTGATGAGGAAATGGTACAAAAGACTAAACAAGCGAACTTTGAGGATCAGTTTGCAAAAATAGATCAAGCCATTAATGGGGAGAAGATTACAAGGATGGGGGTCTTGGAAAGAGCAGGTTACTCGCCTGAAAACATGGGAAGACAACCAGGAGAGGCTTTCAAATCAGCTAATATAACGAGCAATCATATCCTCACAGGGGCAAGAGGGGTGTATTCGTCAAACCAAAGTGGCCCAATTTTGCTTGAAATCGCCTTTGGACTTATAGGCCTAACAACAGCAGATGAGGACCACTTTGATGTCTCTTTTAAAGCATCCAATGTACGGGTCGAGGACCAAACCGGGCCTGATAAGAATAAGATGGGGAATTTACTAAAGCGCAGGAAGGGTAAGGGGCAACAAACACAAAGGGTAATCAAATTCACTGAGGGTAAAGCAAAGGAAAATACCCCAACAAAGGTGGAGGCAGATTCATAAAGGAAACCCTCGAAGGTAGATGGCAACTGGAAAATGATTGCTAGAAAAGATTAGGCAGAGGTGGACCAAGTGGATTGTGATGGTGAATCAGGTCCGAAGAGGCAAGGGATGAAGCCACTCGAAGAAATCCCAGGAAATTCCGTGACTGAGAAAAGGGTAAGGTTAGAGAGAGAACTTTTCGTGCTAAGCCAGCTAATGGCTAAACATATGAGATCGACAAAGGCTGTGAGACAACCTTACCGAAATTAATGAGTTACCTGAGTTGAAATTGTCAAGGGCTTGGGAACCACTGAATAGTTCGTGTTCTTGTGAAGGTAGCGACTTCAGAAGATCCCATTTTGATTTTTCTTATGAAGATGAAACGTTTTGTATCTGAGATGAATGAAATAAAGGAAAAGTTGGATCGGTTGCAGGGATTGGTTGTGTCGAGTAATGGAAGGAGTGTGGGTTTAGCTCTGTTGTGAAGAAGAGGTGTTGATGTGACAATACAAACCTACTCAAATTACCACATAGATGCCATTATTGGGTTTGCATTGGACTCGCAACGATGGAGATTTATAGGGTTCTATGGTCATCCAGATACTAACAAGAGGGAGAAATCATGGCTTCGCCTCTACAAACTCGCTAGTAGCAGTTCTCTTCTATTGGTTTGTATGGGAGATTTCAATGTGCTGATGCATAGTAAGCAGAAGGAAGGTTGCAGCAAACGCCTAGCAAGGCAAATGGAAGCTTTCTGTAAGGTAATAAACAAATGCCATTTGTGAGATTTGGGGTACGTGGGTCAAGATCACACATGGGCTTGATGTTTGGGTGACCAAGGGTGGATCCGAGAGCATTTAGACAGAGCTCTGGTCTCTACGAATTGGGCTTCCCCAACTCCCCCAACTCTGCCTCGGACCATTGCATCATGCTATTGAAGGTGCCTCCCCCTAGAAGGAAATCGTGCCCAAGAGCCAAGCCCTTTTGTTTCAAAGCAATGTGGCTCCAAGATGTGTCATATGCTGAGGTAGTATCTACGGCCTGGGATAAGGGACTGTGTCAAGGTTTGGGTCCAACGTTTACAAGCTGTAGGGCAGAAGTTAGAGCATCACTTACCTTATGGAACAAAACACACTTTAGTCATATGGGAAAGAAAATCACATCCCTGCAGAATCAACTCCAGGTGCTGGAATGTCAGATAGGGAGCACGAGAACCATGAATGAAATACAGAGCATAAGACAGTTTTTGAACAGGATGTTGGACATTGAGGAGTCGATGTGGCATCAGAGAACCCACATTACATGATTGCAAAAAGGAAATAGGAACACTGCATTTTTCCACACCAAAGCATCTAGCAAGCTTCAAAGGAACACAATTTTTGGAGTGGAAGATAGTAAAGAAGTGTGGTAATTCTTTTTTTGAATTAAAAATGAAATTTGTTATTTGACATTTATGACCATATTTTTAAATGAAGTTACCCTTCATTAATGATGATATTTTTGAATCATGTAAAAGTCCAATTGAAAGAGGGGAATCCTCCCATATATAGTATAGATGAGAAACTGTTACATATTAGATTCTAAACCATTATATTTAAATTACACATTTTTTAAGCTATAAATTTCTAAAATATGTGATGGTTTCTCATTTTATATAAAGTAGTATGTAACCAATGCAAACACATAGGTGCTTTTAAAATTAAAAGCAATTTTTATTATAAATATAAAAAATTAGTCAAATTATTTTCTTTAAAATAGCACATAACACATGCATAAGTATGGACACATTTAAAATTTAACACAATTTTTGTCATAAAAATATAAATAATTAGTCAAACTTTTTTTTTAAAGTAAACGTAATTAGTCACATATTAAAATTCTTACCTAAATTTAACACTACATATGATCTTTTTTTTCTAATTTTTAATAAGATAGAACGTGTGATGATCTTTGTTATGTGGTGAATCTATTGAGTATATGTGATTGGTTTTTTTTTTTTTTTTTAATTATAGTTCATCAATATTAGATTCTTAGTATTTTGAACTCATTAACTCACTCAGCTCAAAGATTTAAAAACTTAAGTGGATACATGGCACAAACTTAAATGAATAACTATGATGTGATCTCCACAAAAATTTATACACCTGGCATAAAATTGGATTCCATAATAATATAAATAATTAGTCAATTTTTTTTAAAAGTAAACGTAATTAGTCACATATTAAAATTCTTACCTAAATTTAATACTACTTATGATCATTTTTTTTCTAATTTTTAATAAGATAGAACGTGTGGTGATTTTTGTTGTGTTGTGAGTTTTATTGAGTATATGTGAATGGTTTTTTTTTTTTTTTTTAAATTTTATAGTTCATTAATATTAGATTCTTAGTATTTTGTACTCATTAACTCACTTGGCACAAAGATTAAAAAACTTAAGTGAACTCATGGCACAAAGTTAAGTGGATAATTATAATGTGGTCTTCACATAAATTTAGACACATAATGCAAAATTGGATTCTAATTTTGAATTTAAATTTTCTGAGTTTTGCATATTAATATAAATGATTAAGAATCTTTTTTTTTTTTTAAGAATGAAGCTTTCTATTATTACTACTCAAAGGTGGCTAAATCAGCCTGAACAATATGGTGGATGTCTGGTTGTACACCTTCCATCCAGACAGTCTGATTTGGCTCCGTGACAGCCATTTTTGCCAAAGCGTGTGCTACAGTATTACCCTGACGGCGTACATGAGGAAAGTTAATACATTGGAAAGCATTTGACAGACATTTAATATCCTGGATAATATGCCCGTGTAAAGCCAGAGATGTGCTGGGATCTTGGAGTTCCTTGCAAATAACTTCAGAGTCTCCTTCCATGATTACTTTAGTCATACCAAGTTCAAGTGCAAATTCAACTTCTCTCCTCGTGGCTAACGCTTCGACTTGGGCCACTATTGTTGGGAGTGGCAATTGTTGTATCATCGAAGCCATTATAGCACCATCTTCATTCCTGATTATGACGCCAATACCAGCCTTCACTTGCTGGGCAAAGATGGCTCTGTCATAATTAACTTTGTATGAGCCTCGATCTGGTGGTTTCCATCTAACATGGTTCCTGTGCTGTGGCGTTCCAACCGTTTGGTGCAATAGCTGAAACTAGTATGTCCTATCTTTTGACAGGGCATGTATCTGATCAAGTGGGCATGCTGTTTCCTTAAGCCGCACCTGATTATGTCTATTCCATATAGCCCAGCTCGTGAATGCCAGCAGAGCAACATCCATTTTTTCTTCAACGGCTCGTTTGAAAATATCCTTGATGCTTCGTCCTGTCATCTCTAAAAGCCACCACCATTGAGGGTTAGCATTCCACATTACCTGCACATCAGAACAAAAGAAAAGAGCATGTGAGCAATCTTCATCCCCTGTTCTGCATATTTCGCATTGACCCTCCAAAGTGATTCATCGACGACATAAATTTGCTTTCACTGGCAATGCTTCTCTGCTAGCTCGCGATACAAAATTCTTGATCTTACTAGGCACCTCCAGACTCCATAAATTCTTCCAAAATGCTAAATCTTGGGCTGTTCTTTGGGATTGGGCAAAGGTCTCAAATAAAAACCGGTATCCGGATTTAACTGAGTATTTGCCGGAAGGCATAAACGGCCAGACTAGTGCATCCGATTGGTTAGTCAAGCTCAAGGGAATATTTTTAATGGCCTCTGCATCCTGCACATTAAAAACATGATCAATAACCTCTTCCCTCCATCTCCTAGTTACCGGGTTAATGAGCATTTCCACATTCGAATTTTCCTGTCCAAAAATAACCGGAGTAGTTATTTTGGCTGAATATTGTGTTGGCTTTTGAATGACTTCCCTACCTTTTGGAATACTCTTCCATGCATAAGAAGCGGAGGACGAATCCTTTGCTTCTAGAAAGGAAACTTTGGGAAAAAATCTAGCCTTGAAGACACAGTAGAACAAAGAGTCATCATCATGAAGAAGTCTCCAAGCTAGCTTCGCCAGCATCGCCTCATTAAACATTGTCAAATCTTTAAACCCCATCCCACCTTGATCTTTATGTTGGCACATGTCGTCCCATCTTACCCAATGTATCTTCCTCCTATCTCCCCTTTGCCCTCACCAAAACTTCCATATTAGTGTCTCAATCTCATGACACAAGGTGATAGGGAGTTTAAAGCAACTCATAGTATAGGTGGGGATTGCCTGGATGACCGATTTAATGAGTACTTCCCTACTCGCTTGTGACAAGAGCTTACCCTCCCAACCTTGCAATCTCTTCCAAATTTTTTGCTTCAATTGATCAAAGCTAGCGCTTTTGTTCCTCCCAACCATAGTCGGCAAGCCCAAATAATCTTCATACTGCTTCAAGTCATTAACTCCAAGAGCTTCCATAATCTGCCTCTGCACTTCATTTGGGGTGGACTTGCTAAAAAAGAGTGAAGTTTTATCTCTATTCAATTTTTGCCCTGACACCTTTTCATAAGATGAGAGAATATCCATCACCTTTTCACACTCATGAGTGGTAGCCCTACAAAATAGAAGGCTATCATCTGCAAAAAATAAGTGTGTTAGTTTAGGGCCATTGCGGCAAATAGATACCCCCTGAATATCACCCTCCTCCTTTGCTTTGTGAATCATCCTGTGTAAGCCCTCTAAGCATAGTAGAAATAAATATGGTGATAACGGATCACCTTGGCGGATGCCCCGGTTTGGCCTTATTTCTCCACTAGGTTCCCCATTTATCAAAATTGAGTAAGTGACTGAGGTGATACACTCCATGACTAAGCCTATCCACCGATCATTAAACCCCATCTGTACCATTACCGCTTTCAAGAAAGACCATTCAACTCAGTCATATGCCTTACTCATATCGAGTTTTAGGGCCATGAACCCTGAATTTCCAGAGTTGTGATTTTTCATATAATGTAGTGTTTCGAAAGCAACCAGAATGTTATCAGTAATTAAGCGCCCTTTCAGAAAGGCACTTTGATGCTCCTAGATAATGCTGGGGAGAACTCTCTTCAACCTGTTAGCAAGAACTTTTGAAAAAATCTTATAAAGCACGTTACATAAACTTATAGGTCTGAACTCAGTAACATACTGTGGATTTTTTTTTTTTTTTTTTTTTTGGAATCAAAGTGATGAATGTATGATTTAGCGAGTTTGAAAGGGAACCCGAATTTAAAAAACACAACACATCATGAATTACATCACCCCTTACCAATTCCCAAAAGTTCTGATAAAATAATGGCGGCATACCATCCTGTCCCAGTGCTTTAAACGGTGCCATTTGCTTCAAAGCCAACTCAACTTCCCATGCTTGAAAGTTTTCAGTCAAATCCTCGTTCATTTCAGCTGTGACAACCCGCGGTATGGAGTCCAAATCTGTCTCGGCAATTTCTGGGTTGGAGGATGAGAAAAGTTGCTGAAAATATGTCATGAATATGTTCGAAACTTCCTCTGGTTTTGTGTACCAGGTATTAGATTGATCTTTAATTCCAGTGATGAGGTTCTTGCGCCTTCTTTGAGTTGCCTGACAGTGAAAAAAACGAGTATTACGGTCACCATCTTTAAGGTACAAGGTGCGTGACCTCTGTCGCCACATTCTTTCCTCTTTGTCCATTAAAGAATTAATTTCTTTTTTGAGCTCAACCAATCTGCCCGAGTTTCCCCCTTGGAGAACCATTTTTTCTACCCGTATCAATTCTCTTCTTTTTTTTTCTCTAGTTGCTTTTTTACATTGCCAAAGCAATCCTTACTCCACTGAGTTAATGCCTTCCCACACTTTTCAACCTTTTTGACCACCCTGTTATTTCCTTCCTCTTCATAGTTTACTTGCCAAAATCCTTCCACCCTCTGCCCACATCCCTTGTCACCTAGCCACATTTCTTCAAATCTAAAAAGCCTCTTTTTCTTTGAGCAATCCAAGTCTGACTGTTCAATCCATAGAATCTTGTGGTCTGAAGTTGTACTGTCCATGTGGTCAACCCGAGTACCTGGGTATTTTTAAAACCATTCATAGGAGACCACTGCTCTGTCTAACCTCTCCCAAATCGAATCCCCATTGTTATAAAGTTTACTCCAGGTATAAGGAGAGCCCTTGAAACCAATGTCCATGAGTCCACATTCATCTAATATGTCTCGAAAAAGTTGCATTTGTCCCGGTGGTCTTGTTCGTCCCCCTAGCTTCTCACCTTGCTTTAAGATCTCATTGAAATCCCCGGTGTACAGCCAAGGCAGTGAATTTTGGTGATGCAAACTACGAAGTAAGTCCCAAGATTCATGTCGTTTGTGAGTCTCCTGTTCGCCGTAGAAACCGGTAAAGTGCCAAGCTGCCTATGAGTCTTTATCTATGATCGCATCTATGTTGTTCAAGGAAGAGGAAACCACATCAACCACCAAGTCATTCTTCCAATATAGGACTAAACCTCTGCCTCTGTTAACCCTCTGAAAATAATCTTGTTCCGAAAAATGCGGCTCTTAGGGTTCGCCTTGATAACTACATTAGTCAACTCTTTGGCAAAGAGAATATCCATTCAAAGGATAAAATGACTTTAATGGGCACTGATTTTGCTAGACTGAGTCTTAAGACCCAATCTCAGCTAAGAAGTGTTGTTGCCAACTTGCCTATAGACATACAATCTCGTATTCTAGAAAGCAAGGCTATGTTTGGATCTTTTGATCTATAGTTCACATGTTTCAAGAAACTTGTTACAGCTACTATTCCTGATCCTGATGAATTGGATGAAGGTGATAATGTGTTCATCCAATTGGAATGGGAAGAACACTTTGGAAGTACTCTTAGGGTGTATGAAAAGAAACACCCATTTCTTGGTCTTTTGATTAATTATGATGGTAGTCCATTTATTATTGATGGTCCATTTGCTAATGCTCCCGAAGAAGATGATAATACTGATCCTGATCCTAACTGGCTTTCTCATATGTTTGAATATGGCTTTATCAGGTTCTTAAAGTTAACAAGCCATCATCAAGCCAGCCAGCTTCCACAAATAATTCAGGACGCTATTAAAAGATTTTCTAGTCCTTTTGTTTCTATCAGATGCTGGAGCACTTTGCCAAAATGGGAAAGAAATAATTGGATGAATGTCCAGCCTTCAAAGCATCTTATTCTCATAAATGGACATACTCACCAAGGACAATGGTTTGAAGGAAATTCTCATTTGTCCTTTAATAATCCTTATGCTCTAGCCGAATGTTGGAATGATTATTTCAATAACCAAATTATTGAGGTGGCTCAGAGTCTATGGAAGAATTATCATTTCATAGGAAGTACTGATAGAATTTCTATTTTTGGTCCCAGGCCATATGTTGATGCTATTGCTCGGTTGCGAATAACCAATCACTGTAATCCAAGGAGCCTACTCATCCCGGGAAAAAGACCAGTGTTTGAACCAATATTATATTGCGGATTCTGCAATAGATATGCTATTTACCATGACCATCCATGCAACTCTCCACAAGGCCCTTTTGATCCATTTGATGGATACCCATCCGATGCTCTTTCTACTGATTAATTTTGTGACATTATTGCTCTCACTGATAAAGTTATTTTCTTGATACTCCCATTATCAAGAACTGTTTTAGTCAAGATTCTACTGACCCCTTGCAGTTTATTAATGATTGCTTCTCTATTTGTCTGGCCTGCACAATGGCTAAAAATATTACAACATTCAAGTACTCCTGTTGAGAAATCACTGTTTTTTCCCATGCGTCTGTGGCAATTCACTGGGAATAAGCCACATGTGTACCATATGCCATGCTCCTTCCGACAAGGTCTACTCCCTTAAATCTTCACAATATTCTTGGAGGACTCTTTATGTACCTTTTTGGACTAAAGTTTCAAGTGCTCCAAGACTAGTTTGGACTAGAGTCTAAAGTGTTTCAAAGCTATTTTCTGCATGATTTGGACAAGCAAAGGACGGAAGTTTGGAAGACAACAATAAGAATTTCACTATTCACCTGTCACTGTTCACGGATTACTGTTCACGAGATTACTGTTCACTTTTTACTGTTCACTTTTACTGTTCAAGACACTGTTCACTACTACCTTATTCCTACAAACCTTGTAACTAGGACTAGTTCAAACTTTGTAACTGTTAATCTGTTCTGAGATCCTGTATTCACTTCTACTACTGTAAGTGTTTAACTCTACTTTCAATAAAGAAGTATTTTCAGTTAACTTTATGTTCATTATACTACTTGTTGCTACCGCCACCTTGGACGGATTACCGACATACCGGACGGTTCTAAATTGCTTTTATTTATTTTGAATTATTTTGTTATATACTGCTTGGCTGGTTCTATCGCCTTATTATTGCTTTCATCTATTTTGCTTACATTAATTTCAACATATATTATACTGTGCTTCCGTCTCTGTCTCTTCCCTTCAGCTGTGCGTCCCCTTCCCCCTTTATGGTATCGGAGCCACTCTTTTCTGGCCGGTGGTAGTGTTGTTAATGATATATGTTGAAAGTAATGTATGTTGAAATAAATTATCACATGCATTACATAGGTTAACGACTAATATTTACAATATTGAAAACATTTGACTTATGTTTCACCTCAAATATTTTGCCAAATAAGCTTTAGAGACTACACAACTTTACACGTTATTATAATATTTTTTAATTGAATTTAAATTTGTTTCTATATTAATTTAAACCCATAATTTGAATAACGGCACATTATATTTTATTTTAATGGTAGAATATATAGTTCTATATACAAATACAATAATAATAATAAATGTCTATCAGTATTTATTATGATTATCAAAATTCATATTTGATTGTGAAGTGGACAGAATTCTTGATAAGAAGGTGACAGGTTATCGAAATGGAGAAAATATGATAAGTTACTACTTAGTGAAGTGGAAAGGGGCGGCTGAAATAGAGGCAAGTTGGGAGAAGGCATCTACATTGTGGTAGTTTGAGAAAGAGGTGAAGGCATTTTAGGATACCCTACCGACGAGGACATTGACTTCTTTTGGTGGGGGTGGTTTGTTAGGAGCTTTAGTTGTTGATTATGATGGCATGAGGAATTGGAGTGCTTGGGCAACATCAAGCTAGTCGCTTAGCCCTATGTTTTCTCAACACACCAATGGCTCCTCATGCCTCTCTAGTGAAGCTCCTAACTGCTCTTTGAGGGAGACAAGCCGGGTCTCCCTACTGGATTTAGTATGATGAGCATGATGAGGGGTAGCATGTGGAGGCACCTTACTCCACATGATGCCCTAAGGCCATGGCAGAGAAGGGCCATGGTGGGCCGAGACAGATTTTGATGTTGGGCAGCAGCAGGTGGTGCTGACCATATGAGATGGTGCATGGCATTGGTGGCTTGGTTGATGGTTGCTTTGTGTATGGGCTTGGTAGCTTAAGTGCAAGGCAGTGCTGGGCTATTGTGATGATGATATGCTGTGCAAGGCATTGGGCTGGTTGGTTCTGACAAAATGCATGGACTTATGTGAGTGGGCTGATGACAGTTACTTGTTGTGCTACAAATGGGCATGTTGTGTGAGCTGTGATGCTGATGAGAAGGGCTTGGGTAAGGGCCAAGCCTTCTAAAACGTGCTAGAAAAAGTGTGTGTGGGCTGCTAAAGCATGGGCAGAAGCCCCATGATGTGCTGAGACATGGGCTGGCATGTACAAAGTGTGTAGCAGCAGTTAGTAGCAATTACCAAGCAGTTCCTAGCTTTTCTGATGATCAGACCTGCTAAGTAAGGGTTGGAAACGTGGAGGGTAGGCCAAGACAGCAACAGTTGAAGGTGTCCTAAGTCAGACCACATGTGGTAGCAAGTTCTGGATAAGGGGGCAGTTACTTGGCAGTATAGTTATTTCTGTGCATTTATCTTAGGCTGTTAGGGCTATCAATAGCAGAGTGTGTAATTTTGGCTCAAAGAATTTCATGTGTATTCTCCAGGCTTCCTTTGTACTTGATATTAAGTAATAAAGGTTGGGGTTGGTGCCCTGTAAATACTGTGTGTGCGGTGTGTGTGTGAATTCCCTTGATAATTCTATCCTGAGTGTTCCTATAGTATGTGTGTATGTGTGTGGTGTGTTGGCTGAGACTATGTCAGGGGCTTAGTGCCATCACAGGCAGAAAATTTAAAATAAAATTTCAGCATGTGACAATTTGTATTAGAGGTTGGTTACCATGTCTTTGGACACTAAGACAAGGGTGACTGTCTTGGAGAACATACTTGGAGTTCCTAGAGAGGGGGAACAACTTTCTATGTGTGATAGATTGGAAGCTCTCTCTATAGAAACTACTTTGGTGAGGAATGATCTTGTAGAACAGAGGGATATTGTGTTGCTTCGTGTTGAAGAGTTGGCTATTGAATTGGACACCCAAAACCAAGCAGCAAGGGAGGCCCAAAGCCAATTTGAAACAGAAATTGCCCTGTTGAAGAGAGCAATGAGTGGCCTGCCTAGGGAGGGGGAAGTGGCCACCAAAGTGAAGGTGCCTAAACCAAAGCCCTTTAATGGTGCTAGGAATGCCAAGGATTTGGAGAATTTCCTATGGGATATGGAGCAGTACTTCAAGGCTGCCAAGGTGCCTAGTTAACAGATGGTAACGATTAGCATGTATCTTTCAAGGGATGCCAAGTTATTGTGGAGAACCCATGTGGAAGATGATGCAGATACTGGTAGAGGGAAAATTGACTCGTGGGAAGCCTTAAAGAAAGAATTAAAGGACCAATTCTTGCCTACCAACACTGCCTGGGTTGCAAGAGACGCCTTAAAGGAATTGAAGCATGCTACTATAGTGAGGGAATATGTCAAGACATTCAGTTCTTTGATGCTGGATATCAAGAACATGTCTAAAGAGGACAAGCTATTCAATTTCATGTTTGGCTTACAGCATTGGGCACAATTGGAGTTAAAGAGGTAGGCTATGCATGACTTGCCTACTGCCATGTTTGCTGCAGATGCCTTAGTGGACTACAAGTTCAACAAGCCTAGTGGTGATGATGAAAAACATAAGTCCAAGAACAAAGGCAAAGAGAAGCAGAAAAAGGATGGCAAGAAAAAGGATAAGCAGAAGAAAAATTGGGGTAACAAGAAAAAGGGAGAGAGTTCTACCTCTCAACCAAGCAAATAACAGCCCAAGCTTAATGCTGGTTGCTTCATTTGCAATGCCCCACATTGTGCAAGAGACTGTCCAAAGCATGAGAAGCTTAATGCCATGGTTGTTGAAGATGGTGGTGGACAGTCCGATAAAGAAGTTCCCAGAAGAGTGAACCCCTTACAATTACTAAATGCATTACGTGTATAAGATACTTCTAGAGGTCTTTCTTATGTTCAAGTGGAGATAAACAAGAATGGGGCTGAGGGTATGCTTGATTCTGGTACTACCCACAATTTTGTTGCTGATCGGATGGTCCAACGGCTTGGTTTAAAAGTGAGCAAATGTCCAAGTAAGATCAATGCAGTAAACTTAGAGGCAAAACTTGTGTTGAAAATTGCTTATGGAGTGAAGTTTAAGGTTGGTGAGTGGACAGGAAAGGTAAATTTCCTAGTCATGGAGTTAGATGACTTTGATGTAATTCTGGGTGATGAGTTCTTAATGGCTGCTAAGGCTGCCTTATTGCCATTCATTGGAGTATTGTTAATCCTTGATGAGAAGTAGCCATGCTATGTTCCTGTTAGGCATGGGGTAGGAAATAGCAAGACTAGCAAGAGAAAAAAAACCAATGGTTTCAGCCATACAGGTTGAGCATGGGCTGAAGAAGGGTGAGATGACTTACTTGGCTACATTGATTGAGATGAAGCAGGACAAGTTTGTTGAAGTTCCAAATGTCGTGGCTAGACTGTTGGGGGAGTTTGCTAATGTGATGCCTACAGAATTGCCTAAGACCTTTCCACCAAGGCATGCTGTTGACCATAGGGTTGGTTCCAGGATCAAAGCCTCCTTCGAAGGCCCCATACAGAATGTCCCTAATGGAGTTGGCTGAGATGAGAAAGCAGTTGACAGAACTACTAGATGCAAGCCACATTCAGCCCTCCAAGGCTCCTTATGGTGCTCCTGTTCTGTTCCAAAAGAAGCAAGATGGCTCATTGCGGATGTGTGTGGACTATAGAGCCTTGAACAAAGTGATTGTGAAGAACAAGTATCCAATCCCTTTGATTCAAGACCTTTTTGACAGATTGAGGAAAGCCGTCTACTTCACAAAGCTAGACTTGAGATCAGGTTATTGGCAATTGAGGATTGTTGAAGGGGATGAGCCTATGACTACTTGTGTGACCCGGTATGGTTCTTATGAGTTTTTAGTTATGCCTTTGGGTTTAACAAATGCCCCTCTTACACTCTGTAATTTGATGAATGATGTCTTCTATGAGTATGTGGATCGCTTTGTTATGGTTTACTCGGATGACATAGTAATATATAGTGAATCCTTGGAGGATCACTTGGAACACCTTAGGAAGCTGCTGTCCAAATTAAGGGAACATCAATTGGTTGTTAAGAAAGAGAGGTGTGAGTTTGCCCAGTAGGAGATTAAGTTTCTAGGGCATAAAGTCAACAAGGGTATTATGATGATGGATGAGGGGAAGATACAGGCTATCCTTGATTGGCCTCCATAGTGACCGAATTGAGATCCTTCTTTGGATTAGCTAACTACTATAGGAAGTTTATCTAAGGGTATTCCAAGAAAGTTTCTCCTCTCAAAAATTTGCTGAAAAAGGACAAGAAATGGGTGTGGACAAATGCATGTCAAGAAGCTTTTGAGAAGCTAAAAGTTGTTGTATCAAGTAAGCTTGTGCTGCGTCTGCCAGATTTTGAGTTAAGTCCATACTGATGCTTTTGACAAAACAATTGGTGGTGTGCTGGTACAAGAGAAACATCCTGTTGCCTATGAGAGTAGGAAGTTGAATATAGCAAAACAGAAGTGTTTAGCTCATGAAAAAAAATGATTGCAGTGGTGCATTTTTTGCTCGCATGGCGGGTGTATCTGCTAGGGCCTAAGTTCGTGGTAAGGACAAACAATGTGGCTAATACCTTCTTTGCCATATAAAAGAAGCTGTCACCAAAGCAAGCTAGGTGGCAAGAGTTGCTACAAGAGCATGATTTTATGTGGGAGCACAAACCAGGCAAGCATAATGAAGTAGCAAATGCACTTAGCCGCAAACAGGTACAAGAGTATGTGGTTGCCTTAACAAGAGTGGAGTCAGATTTTGTGGACAGGATCAAAAAAAGTGCTAGGCTTGATGCTAGCTATCAGAAGATAGTACAAAATGTGATTGCAGGCTTTGTGAGGCGTGATTGGCTTGAGGATGGGTTGCTTTATGCCAAGGGTGGTACGCTATTTGTTCCAAATGGGAAGATTCGTAGAGAGTTTCTAAAGGAAACTCATGATCCACAACGGGCAGGACATCTAGGATAGAATGTATGCTTTACTATCTCGTTCTTATTACTGGCCTAAAATGAAGTTGGACATTGAGTTATATGTGAAGACTTGTCTAGTTTGCCAACAAGACAAGGGCTTAACTCAAAAGGAAGCAGGTTTGTTGCAGCCTCTTCCTATACCAGAAAGTCCATAGGTTTCAGTTTCAATGAATTTCATTACTGGTTTGCCAAAAGTTAAAGGGATGGGTTTAATATTCGTAGTGGTTGATCGGTTCTCAAAGTATGTTGTTCTTATGGCTGCACCAAGTACATGTACAGCAGAGGTAGCTACTGATTTGTACTACAAAAATGTGGTGAAATACTTTGGGCTACCTGAAGATATTGTAAGTGATAGAGAAAAATTATTATATTAAAATTTTTTCATGCATTACACAAGTTACTGTCTAGTTAAATCAGTATAAGGCGTACCTATAACGGTTAAAAAATTGACATACCTATAATGGCTATCTTCACTGGAGATTTTGGCTTGTTGCAATTGTAGCTACCTTGTGTATTCACATAATCTGACTTGTTGGGACATTTATTGAGTGTCTTGTCTTTGCATTCGTTTATATCTGATTGAAACAAACAAATATGTTTACAAATTAGAATTAGCAGCTAACGGTTAGTTTACAACTAATGCCCTGCCTCAATTAGAATTTGAATTTTTTTTCTTATTTTTTTGGGTGAATTTATTTTATGTATTTTTTTTTATTAACATATTAAATTTTTATCACACCTATAGTGAATACACTATTATCTCTTCTATGTTTTCGAAATTCATTCAAAAAAATAAAAGGAAAAAAATTCCTTATTTAATCAATATCTTTTAAGATTCAAAACCTATAAAAAGTAAATGGCTCCTGAACAAAAGGGAAAATAACAAAGCTTGAGTCTTAACAAAAGTAAAAAGAGAAAGAAAGAACATTATTATTATCTTTCAAAAACTAATATAGAAAAAAAAGTTGCTTAACAGGACATTAAATTCTTCATCTACTAATTTATTCTTCTTCATAAAATTTGTGTAATAAGAAATCAAATTTGAGATAATTACCTAATAACATAATTTGCGGAAGTCAAACTTGGTGTTAATCTAACAATTAAGAATATATGATTCATTAGTGGAACTTTAACAACTTATTCATTCAAAATATCCTTAAAAGATAAAAAAATATATATAGTGAATATGCAAATGTTTTATGAGATTTCTTTTAAAAAAATATCATTTGATATTCACATTAATGACTTTTTGTGTGTGTTGTGTGTGTGTATACACTATTTAAGGGTTTTTCTTGTTTGGGATTCTCTCTCTCTTTTTTTTTTTTTTTGGGGGGGGGGGTGTTCAAAAATGCTTCTACACCCTTATTTTAATAGTTTAAGTAGAGACAAAACTAAAGAACAATCCGCTAAAAATACAACTCTAACTCCCACTAAAACATTGCTTAAAAAATAGGGCTACTCTTTTGTTAATTTTCAAATTGCTTTATCTATTTATAAATTAGATTTTTAAAATAAAAATTATATATAAAATAAAAACACAGGTTTTTTTTTAATTTTACTACAAAAATTATATATGCGTGTGTGTGTGCGTGCGCGTGTGTGTGTTAGTTATGTGATGTTTCCACTTGTTACATAATCAAATTCCGTTAAAAGTTAGTGAAAATAGCTCATAAAGAAATCACAAGTGAGGTGAATGTTTTATAAAGTAAACCATAAGGAAGGTTAGTGTGTGTTTATTTAGAAGTGAAATAGGGTGAATAGAAAACTTTAGAGAGAAAATGGAAAGGAAAACTTTTTTGAATGTATTTGGTTGGGTGAGGAGGAAGAAAAATAAATGATGGGACTTAGCTGTTTTCTCCTTGAGCTCACCAAAAAGTTTTCTCTCCAAAATCAAGAGAAAACTAAAGGAAGAAAATGGGATTATTTAATGGACAAAAATGTCCATGTCCAGTTTCTTTCAATTTTTTTCCCTTTTTTTTTTTTTTTTTTTTGGGCTGGGCACATTGCCTCTTTCTTATATATATATATATATATATATATATTTCCTTTCTTTCTTGGACGATGCTTTTTTTGTTTTTCCTTTTTTAGGATGTTGTCTTTTTTTGGGGGGGGTGGTAGGTGTGATAGTTGTTTGTTGTTGTTGTTGTTGTTCTTCTTCTTCTTCTTCTTTCTTTCATTATTTATTTATTTATTTATTTTTTATGTATAACTAGATGTGATTGTTTTTTGAAACATGATTTTTAGTTTTAATGAATTGGGTGATTGCTTCTTCTTCTTTTTTTGTCACTTTTTTGTTTTAATTGGCCCTCATTTTTTAACAAGGTGAATATGTAAATTTATACAAACTCACTTTTCCATCATTCCACTTTTTAACTCCCAACCAAACAAAAAGAAGAGAAATTAAAATATTTTCTATCCTCTCACTTTTCCATCCTCCCATCATTTTCTATCCTTCCACTTTTTCATCTCTCCAACGAAACGGACCCTTAGTGTCACAAAAAAAAAGTGGTATGTGTAAATTATCCTAATAGTAATTTCAGTAGTGAGTTTAAATTAGAACTAATAACAACTTCTAACTTAAAATTTGTTGAAAAAGTATTGTGAAAATATTGTAGATATAGAACTTCTCATCTTTTATTCTCTTACTAGTATGTATTATGAAAAATTTTGTAATAAAAAACTACGTAGACCGCAAGATTCACTTTTTTTTTTTTAATACCCAAAATGCATCCTTTTACTAATCCACCTAAAATATATCCTGTAGCTGTGATTGAGTGGGTTGAATGAGTTATATAATGCCCATGAAACAGATTAATTTTTCTAACCCGAAAATACTACTAATTTTTTTTTTGTTTTTTTTTTTTTTTTTTTTTTTTGTAGTGGTCGAATTTTAATGAAACCTTTTTTTCTTGTAGTGGGTGGAATTTTAATGAAACTTTTTTTTTTACTAGTGGGTTGAATTTGAATGAGTTATATAAATGCCCATGAAACAGATTAATTTTCCTAACCTGAAAATACTATTGACTTTTTTTTTTTTTTGGTAGTGGGTGGAATTTTAATGAAACTTTTTTGTTTTTGGTAGTGGATTGAATTTGTAAAGTTGTTATTTACAACTATGTGTTTTTGTTGGCTTTTATTTCGTGACAAATTTGATTATAATTATTGTTCAATCTTTTGTACCATATATTTATTGTGGATTTGATTGTAAGGGTTGTGTGATAGAGAGAGAGTGTGTGAAGATTCAAGCAATTGAAGACTGAAGTGTTCTCGTGAGTATCTTACGACTAAGCATCCCGCGAAGTGACTTATGTGCCTTGCACATGCTGGAATGAGAAGAGTCAGGCTAGGATGGAGACAGCTGTGTCTTGTGAGTATCTCGTAGGTAAGGCCTTCCCACGAGACACCTACGAGACATTCTGTTCTGCCAGCCTATCCATTCTGATACATACTTTTTGTGCCTGTACTATTTATACCCACATTACTCACAAATACTGAGGAGTGCTTCTGTGAGAAAACCCTAGCCAAACACCTTGAGAGTTAGAGATTGCTATACCCACAATCCTCTACACATTTACTTGTGGAATTTTCTCAATTTCTACCTCTCTGTTTCTATACATTGAGAGGTTGATAGCCCAAACACTTACCATACACTTTCAGAGTGTCAAGTGAAATTTGGTGTTACTGGGAAGCATTGGAAAAAGCCAAGGATGATAAATGCAACATGGAGCTTGTTGCGGGATCCAGAAAGCTAGACAAGACACAGTTCGAGAAGCCTTGTTAGAGTAGGAGTTTGGAGGACTTAGGTACATCGGGTAGATTAGGCTTGGAAGGTCTCTTGCTAACCTATGTATCCCAACTAATTGTCTAGTGGATCGATTACCGCTTGGAGGGTGGCGGTGAGGTTTTTCGCAGAGTTCTTCAGTTTCCTCTTTGATAACACATCGGCATATTATCTTGTGTTTGTATCTTTCTTCCCTACTCTTTTACTTTCCATTTTACTACTATGTTGCTTTAATTATGGATTAGAGTAGCTTGTTTGTTTATTCGCTCACTTTTACACATATTCGCACTTAGTATTAAGTTAGTGTAAAATCATTCAAGCCGTAACTTTTAATTGGGGTCCAAACAGCTCTTGTGTTTTCAACACATTTTCAAGCGTTCAAATTTGAATGAGTTATATAAATGCCCATGAAATAGATTAATTTTTCTATTCCGAAAATACTATTGACTTTTTTTTTCTTTCTTTTTTTTTTGTGGTGGGTGGAATTTTAATGAAACTTTTTTTTTTTGGTAGTGGGTTGAATTTGAATGAGTTATATTTTTTCTAACCTGAAAGTACTATTGACTTCTTCTTTTCTTTTCTCTTTTTTTTTTTTTTTTTTTTTTTTTGCACTCACAATTTAACTTAAAAGACCTAAGCCTAATGAGCATATGCAAAATTATGTTATATTAACCACTCGTTCTTCTCATTATTATTCAATATAGGACTTCACTCATATGTGTATACCCAATAATTATGTGTAATAACCCAACACTTTGTGCTTCCACCAAGTTCCAATTGTTCAGACACAATAATGGGTTCTTTGAGAATGATTTAAATATTTTCTGTAGCTACTTCAAGGGTTGGCAGAATGGTAGTAGAATTTAATATGCAATTTAAATTGCAGAGCAGGATTAAACAACTATCATCAATGATACTTCATTGAATGGATGGGGGTTGGGCCTTGGGCTTGGGAGCCAACTGGACAAGGGCCAATCCAATCACATTGAGTGAAGTGCATAGGCAATTTTCCTCACTCTATCAATCGAAAAATATTACCAAAATTCTGTAAAGATACCACTCACCAAACTGCTAGCACTCTACTCAAACTTTGTCAAAATTATACTTACATTTTGTCCACCACAATGCTTTTGCTTTACACTAATTTGATTGGCATGTTGTTATGCTGCTATTTGGCCATGATAGAGTATTGCCTTAAGTAGGTACGCTATCCAAATTCCTACTCACTATGACATGACCATGCATACATACATATATTTAAATATTGTCATGTTGTTGGATAGATACTGGCCAGGTACACTCTCTTATACCCTTCTATAACATTATAGTCTTGCATACATGCATCCTCCCCTTTCTCATTGAAGGGGAGGAAAATCAAGGATGACGGATCTATTTAAATGAACCTGACGGTACTAAATTAAGGAGCTGTCGGGAACAAGGCAACAAATGGAGCAATGAACAGATAGACCACATGACGGATGAACCCCTCTCCATAATAGATAGATAGTCCCTCTATACAAACGGATTCTAGGTTCTTGGACCCAAGGCCGATGGATACCAAGGCCACGTGGCACCCACATAACTTGGGTAAACCCCACATGGAAATATCTTGCACCCCACAATTAACCCTAATTAAGGGAATCCCAACATGGAAAGAATCTCACAATATACGCACATTTATGGGAATCTTCCTCATAAGGAAAACATCTTCCTATGCAAGAAACGAAGGCCGGTTCCGCACTACCATAAAAACCCAAATCCCTCAGAAATCAAGGTACGCATAATATACCCAGCTCTGGCACTCTAGAGTTATGAGAAGCTTTCTAACTTAACCTTTAGAGAGTCTTTGGCCGGTACCACACCGGTACTCTCCTAAAATCTTCTTGTTTCGTGTTGTGCAGGTGTTGTCTTGAGCACGTGAGGACTGTGTGACTTACTGACGATTTTCAGCATCATCACTCATGATCTCTTTAGCCAATGATGAAATTTTATGGAGAAAATGGGCATTTGTCCCTTTTGCCAAAACTTTTCAGCAAAATGCCCCATATCTGAAATTCTACAGCTATGCTGCCAAAATTATTTCTTAACCCTGGTGTCATGATTTTCCATTAAAAATCAAGTTTTCAAAACTCTTTTTTTTTTCTTTTTTCTTTTTTAAAGAAATTATGTTGCTAAAATCCTATCTCAAAATTGACTTCCTAATTTCCATTAAAAAAAAATCTAATCTTCCAAAACTTTCTTTTTAAAGCAATTATGTTGCCAAAATTCTATCTCATTAAAAAATTTTGATCTTCCAAAACTCTCTTTTCAAAGCACAAATTTTTTTTTTCAAAAATTCAATTTTAATTCTGGTTTAAGGGTTTCCCCTTTTTCAAAAAGCCATCGACTAATGAAATCGTGAAGGAGGTTCTCCTCTATGTAATCACTTGGTTCAAACCTCATCAATCAAATAACCATATTATTCACAACAGAATGATGAGATCTTAAGGATGGCTAGGACTTCCCATCATAACATGGGAAACATTGAGATTTTTAGTTTATCTCAACATTAATTCATGTAAGTCACGGGATTCTCAAAAAGGTTTTTAATCTAAAACCATTTTTTCCCCTTTAAAATCAAGATCCATCAGTTTTTTACTTCATCTTCATATTGGGTGAAAGCTCAAAAATGTGTTAAAACGTAAGAGCTATTTAGACCCCCAAATTAAATTACGACTCGATTGATTTTACTCTAACTTAATATTAAGTGCAGAATAGAGTGAATGCAAGCGGATAAACAAACAAACTACGCTAACCCATAATCATAATAACACAGCAGTAAAATGAAAGGTAAAAGTGTAGGGAAGAAGAATGCAAACACAAGATAACATGTCGATGTGCTATCAAAGAGGAAATCGAAGAACTCGGCAAAAAACCTCTCTGCCGCCCTCCAAGCGGTAATCAATCCACTAGACAATTAGTTGGAATACATGAGTTAGCAAGAGACCCTCCAAGCCTAATCTACCCGATGCACTTAAGCCCTCCAAGCTCCTACTCCAACAAGACTTCTCGGAACCGTGTCTTGTCTAGCTCTCCGGATCCTACAATACACCCGATTGCATCTACCAAAGCCTAGCTTCTTCCAATACTTCCCAGCAGCACCAAAACCTCACTAAACACTCTGAAAGGGTGTGGTAAGTGTTTAGGCTATCTACCTCTCAATGGTATGGAAATGGAGAGGTAGGAGTTGAGGAAAATCCACAAGCAATTGTGTAGAGAAATGTGGGTATAATAATCTCTAACTCTCAAGGTTTGTGGCTAGGGTTTTCTCTCAGAAGCACTCCTCAACATATGTGGGTAATGAGGGTATATATAGTGTGGGTATAGCAAGTGTGTATCAGTTAGGATAATCTAGCATGACAGAATGTTTCGCGAGTGTCTCGCGAGAAGGCCTTACCCACGAGATACTCGCGAAAACTAGCTGACTTCATCCTGTCCTGACTCTTCAAATTCTAATCATGTGCAGGGCACATGTTTCACTTCGCAGAATGCTTAGTCGTGAGCTACCTGCGAAAACAGCTTTAGTCTTTATGTCTTGAGTCTTCACACTCTCTCTCTTTCTCACACAACCCTTACAATGAAATCCCACAAATAATATAGAGTACAAAAGATTGAACATAATTATAATCAAATTTGGCACGGAATAAAAGCCAACAAAACACATAGTTGTAAATTACAACTTTACAATCTCTCCCTTTGGCTATTCCGTAACAAAACCCCTAAAACTGACTCTAAACTTAAACATGAGTTTGGGAACAGTGGCAAAACTCACTCATACCTAATCTAGAAGCTATGAAGCAGTTGCACGTATATACCTGTAACCTAAAGCACTTGCACGTATATACTTGTAACCTGAAGCACTCGCACATAAACAAAACTTACATTAAGCTTATGACAAGTTGAACACATGGTACATACATGAGCAAGTAAAATACGATCAAGTTTGTAAACACTATAAAACTTGTATGCATATCTTGATCAAACAAGAACAGTCATTAGAGAATGACTACAATGAATATTTAGCTAGTAAATGCTCATCCGAACACGCAATGCAATTAAGATCAATCACAAAGATCAATTGCATGTCCAACACTCAACCAATGCAAAATACACGAAATATTTGCATCTAAGAGATAAGATCCTACTAGGGTACAAGAGTGAGGTACTTAAGATAGTTTTGCAACATCTAAATGTACCCAAAAAAAAAATTGCTACAAAAGCAATGAGATAAACACAAATACTGAATATGTAAGGTTGAATTTAATCAACCATCTTGTTGGCTTTATTCCATGCCAAATTTGCTTGTATTTTAGCAATTAGTAACCATGTATTTATGTGGGAATCATGTAAGGGTAGTGAGTGAGAGAGTGTGAAGAATTGCTCAAGATTGTGCAAGGATACAGAGACTCGCGGCTGGACTCGTAAATGACTCATGACTGGAAAGCCGCCAAAGTTGGCACACGTGTGAAGCATGCAAGGAAGCTGAAGAGTCGTGTCAGCTATTGCATTACAGGACAAAAGTCCCAAGCTGGCCAGGCTGTTAGCTCGCAGCTTGAACTCGTGACTCAGCCAAGTCGCGAGGCCAAACCGCCAACCAGCCCTATTTTGAAAAACCTGACTCTTCACATTCCTATCTCACCCTAGTATAAATACCTCTTAAACCCACGAAATGTAGAGAGCTTCCAGAGAGAATTTTGAAAGAGAAACCCTAGAAAAAAATAAGATTGCCTCATCCACAATTTTCACTTAAGAGACTCTTCAAATTCCTCTACTCTCTTCCTCTCCATTGATACATCCTTGAGAGGTTCTTAACCAAATCCTTTTCTCACCATACCCACATCTGTAAGAAGGTTCTTTTAGTGCTAAGGGAAGCAGTTTGGAAGGGACCAATAGTTATTAGTTGATGCTATGGGTTATAGCGGAATCTGGTAAGCTAGAGAAGAAAAAGATTCGGGGTAACCTCGTTGGAGCAGGAAGCTTGGAGGGCTTAGGTACCTGGGTAGATTAGGCTTGGAGTGTCTATTGCTGTTCATGTATCCCAACTACATATTCTACTGGATTATTGACCGCTTGGAGGGCGGCGGAGAGGTTTTACGCCGAGGGCTTTGATTTCCTCTTCGATAACACATCGTGTTGTCCTTGTGTTTGCATCTCTCTTCCCTTTATCTTTACCATTTAATTATTGCTACGATTGTGATTATTTATGGTTTAGATTGTTTATCAATTTTGTTATAAGCTTGTTATCATTTTCCACACATACATTGTTTGATATAAAGCTTGAATTGGTATTTTATTATTTGGGGGTCTAAACGTTCATAGTGTTTTCAACGCTATTTGAACTTTCAAAATATAAAACTGAAAGGTAAATTCAAAGTACTTATGCTTTAAAAGAAAGCAATAAAAACTGTAAACAAAACATCTATCCAAGATTAACAAAACTAAAACAATTTAAACTAAACATAAGTAATGCTAAACCCCCTAAATGAACCAATGTATCTAGGTCTAAACTCTGTCTACGCTCTGCTCCCCCTCAAAATTTTCTCCCCTTTTTGGCCGGAATGGCCAAAGAGGCTAGAACTCTGAATCTGATCCCTGCCTGACGGACAAATCATGGATCTGTGAGGATAAAGCAGTGATTTGACCCTGGATATAGGGAAATTGGTCTGCGGTGTGCTGCACATGGGAGTCTAGCATAGTGTACATCTGCTCTACTCTAGCAAGGAGGTGATCAAGTCTGTCGAGTCCTCGTGCTAGTGCTGAAGATGATGGATGAGCTGAAGTCTCTAGGGTAGAAGTGAATCTATCAATCTCCTCCTCTGTATCTCCTCCTTCCTTCTCAACACTATCCTGTGGTATTGAAGACACACCTGTTTTGGAGCCTTCGATGTGAGCTATGCTCCTAGTCACTATGTGTGAACCAATAGGATAGTCTCTTTGTACCACAATGAGACCACTCAGAAGTTTGAGCTTTGCCTTTACAATGAGACCCATAATAAGAGAGGGCAATGGCATGACTGTTCTGAAGTTTTGCTTCTCAATGCTCTTGGTCAAGAGGTGGAAGATGTGTCCACAAATATCAATCCCCTTATGAGTAAAGAGATCGTACAAGAAGATTGTCCTTGGAGTGGACAATGTCATCAAGTTGGTGACCGGATACAAGTTGTGGATCATCACATAAGCAAGCGCCCTCATCTCCGGAATGAATGGAATTGTGTCCATGGAATTCTTGTTTGGTGTACCACCAAGAAGCCTTACCATTTCCTCAGTGGATTCTAGGCAATCATCATACTGCACAGTGATTGGTTGTGAGGGAGGACGAACTTCCAAGAACTCTTGTATGCTTTCCCTTGTGATGACAAACTCTTTATGCCTCACCCAGCAATTGATATGATCTCCTTCCACACTGGCGTTTGAGAAGAACTCTGATGATCTCCGAGTACATAACTTCGCTCGAATTCAACAGCTTCGTCCACGTCCTTTCCTTGAACACTTCAGGTATGAAAGTGTCCTCAAGGGTATCCAATTTAACAGCCCATTCCATAATTATCACGGCTTGCTTGTAGCAATCATTGTAAGCCATATCTGCCTCAACAAACTTGAAATTGTCAGAATCTGTGGGAGCACACTTGGATGATTTCTTAGATGCAGAATGTTAGGTAGGAGACATCTGCACATGTACACAGACAACAAAGAAAGGAAACATGTGCAAACAACACAAAACTTACCAGAAAACTTGATTAGATTCAAGTTAGTCCAAAACAAAAATAAAAATGCTTAAAACAGAGCACAACCAACTTAAAACAACATGCTAAAAGTGCTAGAGCATGTGAACATTAGCAAAATGCAGGAAAGTAAGCAACTATGCATGTGTTTGCATGTGTTATGCATGTGTGTACATGAGGTGATGCATGATGTGTGCCTAGTGGGTGCTTAGTGTGTGCCTAGGTGGTGCCTTGCATGGCATTGAGGCACAAATTGGGCAAAGTGTGTAAAACACACACCCATTAATCAAAACATGTTAAGCATGTTCAATCAAGAGTAAACCCAAGAAATGGAACTCATTTGAGTCCAATTCAACACAAAAAATGCCACTTTAGCATTTTGTCAAACACAAAGCATGCAACACTACAAAACACCAATGGATAATGCATGAACACATGTAAAAATGCCTAAATACAAGAGTAAAATGCCACAAGGGGCCAACACAGATACACACAAACCAAATGGGACTCAGCCCAATCAAAATTTTGAAAATTTTTTGCTTAAAATAAAAAATCCCAACCCTTTTTCAAAAAAAAAAATCCCCAATTTTAAAAACCTAAGATAATTTCTGCATAATCGAAGTGGAAAAGATGAAAAAAAATGTTAAGAACATACCTTTGGGATTGATTTTGCAGAGATTTGCTTGAAAATAATGGGGTTTTGAGTGAAAAATAGTTTTGGGTTGAGAGGGGTTCGAGAAAGGCAAGGCGAGAGAAATGAGAGTGTTTTTGAAAACTTGTCACATTAGCCTTATAAAACTAAAAACACGCATTTTTCGCGGGTTAAGCAATCGCAAAATTAGTCTTGAAAAACACCACTGAAGCACAAAAGCTTTCACGAGAAGTTTTTAGTCGCGAAACAGTCATGAGACAGTCGCGATAGCCTCTGTATGAATTGAAAATTTTCCAGCTTTTGCCTAAAAACATTTCACGAGAAAGGTTTAATTGCGAAATACTTGCGAGACAGTCACAAGACTCTTTGTATGAAATTGGAAAATTTTTTATTTCCCTTAAGCTCTTTTTGCGGGAAGCTCTTAGTAGTGAGCTTCTTGCGAAACTGCCTCTGAACCAATTTTTGAAGAAAAACACAAAAAGCATTTTGAACAAAAACTAAAAGTACAAAAGTATAAAATCCCTTTCAAAAACATAAAAAATACTTTAAAAAAATTTTGGGTTGGATCGGCAAGCACTTGAGCATACACATCACATTTGAATATGTACAATCACACAAATGAAATAAGCATTATTTGAACTAAGTCTTATGTGTTGTGAGTGAGTATCAAATGTGGAATAGTCCTTAGACTAAAGTGAAGCTTCAATGATCAATTCAATCAAGTCATACACAACTGATACTAAATCAGGTTGTCTATCTCAATTATAGAAATGAACGTATATGACCTCCCACAAGAGAATGATTACAAATCTTAGAAGCTTTTCATTTGGCTTCTGCACAAATCATAACATTTGATCATTTTTGAACAATACATCTCGTTTTTGAGATCGGTGCTTGAAATTTTTGATATTTTAACATTGAGAGTTAGACTTTGGCTTTTTGAGCACCATACATTTCAAATTAAAAGTCGCTTTCCTTTTTTCCTAGTCAAATACTAGTGTGTGCAACAACTTTTGCAGCTCATTATTTCTTTTCATTTTGAGATTTATATTTGTTGAGCTCTTTAAGCAAAAACATAAAAATAAAGTGGGAAGAGATATAGGCACAAGTCTATGCAAGTATCAAGACCATTGACCAATCATTCATGACAAACATAAAGATCTATTTACAACAATCACACATAATTTTCAAGATTTCTCCCACATAGATATATGTTCATACAAAATAAAATAAACAAGTAAATGCACTACACCATTAGTATGAAGGTACTAGGCCAAACTCACATGTGATATACACGATACAAGTAATCAAACTTTTTGTAGATTTTTCAATTTTTATGGGTTTTTGAATTTTTTTAACACACTTAAAAACAAAGCAAGTAAAGTAAGATCAATAAAAACAAGTACAAACCAAAACTTGTAAAAGAAACATGCTATAAACCAAAAGCAATTGACACAAATTGAATTATGCATGTCATGATGCATGAACCTATGACCCTAAACATCGGAAGTATTAATGCATAGGCATGTTATAATGCTTACACGTGTACCCTTCTTCACTCATATGACACTTGCGTTTGGGGTGATATCCCTAGTGGATTGGGTACGATCGTTGTGACTTTTGTTAGGACATATGTGTTTTCACTTGTTAAGAACATATGTCACTTATTTATGTAAATTGACTAATCCTTTGACAAAACGCACTTTACTTGTAATTGGGTCGTTCTAGGTGTTTTTAATACTTCAAGAAACAATGTTTCAAGGTCAAGTGTTGAAGTCATCAAGTCTGTCCAAGAAAAAGCAACCTGAAGTGCAATTTCATTAAAGCTTGACACCTGCTCGATAGCTACCTCGACACCTGCTATTTGTCGAGATTTAAAATTTCAGATTTTCTGATCTGATTTTCTTGGGATCCGTGAATATGCTTTTGGGCCTTCTTTTCTCCAAACCCTAAACATATAAAAGGATTTTTTTAAGAGCCATCAAGTGTGACACAAGTTGCAAAAGTATTGAGCAATCTCTGTTCAAGAAAATTGTGATCAAAGACAAAGTTCTTGACCTAGTTCATCTTCTCTGAAGAAGTTGCTGTGTATTTGCACCATAGGGTTTTGTAACCAAGCATCTTCCTGATCTTCATTGTGTAGGATGAACTGAAGAACTTTGCAGCCAACCTTTCTTCCTTAAGTTGGTGTTTTGAAGTCACGTACTAGGATCTGTGCATTGGTTAGTCACGTACTTGNTCTGAAATTTTGGAATTTTCCTTTCTCAACAAACTTTCTATTCTTCTTGAACTTTAAGAACTTTCAGAAATTCTTCACAACATATGCCACATCTTTATCAACCTCATACTCATCCGATGAGTCGTGAGCATCTATCCTCTCATTAATTGTCTTAAGAGCAAGGGATTTGCTCTTCCTTTGTGATGGCAACGACAGCTCATATGCTTGAAGTGAGCCAATTAGTTCTTGAACTTTAATATCATCGAGATCCTTACTCTCTTCAATTGCTGTAACCTTTGCACGGAAGCTCTCTGGCAATGATCGAAGGATTTTCCTCACTATCTTTAAGTCCTCCATCTTTTCACCCAAGTTGAACTTGCCAATAACCACCTCATTCAGTTTGCTATAGAATGAGTCAAATGACTCGTCTTCACTCATTTTCAGCTCTTCAAATCGAGTGGTTAGCATCTGCAACTTAGTATCCTTCACCTTCTTCATGCCTTCATAAGTGGTCTCCAATGTTAAGACATATGTGTTTTCACTTGTCAAGAACATATGTCACTTATTTATGTAAATTGTCTAATCGTTTGACAAAACGCACTCTACTTGTAATTGGGTAGTTCTAAGTGCTTTTAATACTTCAAAAAACAAGGTTTCAAGATCAAGTGATGAAGTCATCAAGTCTGTCCAAAAAAAACAAGCTGAAGGGCAATTTCATTAAATCTCGACATTTGCTCGATAGCTTCTCGACACCTGCTATCTGTCGAGAATTACAAAATCAGATTTTCTGATCTGATTTCCTTGGGATCCATGAATATGCTTTTGGGCCTTCTTTTCTCCAAACCCTAAACATATAAAAGGATTATTTTAAGAGCCGTCAAATTGTACACAAGTCGCAAAAGCATTGAGCAATCTCTGTTCAAGCAAATTGTGATCAAAGACGACGTTCTTGACTCAGTTCATCTTCTCTGAAGAAGTTGCTGTGTATTTTGCACGAAAGGGTTTTGTGACCAAGCATCTTCTTGATCTTCATCGTGTAAGATGAACTGAAGAATTTTACAGCCAACCTCTCCTTCTAAGTTGGTTTTTGAAGTCGCGTACTGGGATCCACACATTGGTTAGTCACGTACTTGGGAGCCGTGCATCAAAGGTGGAAACTGTCACTACAGATCAAGTCCAATTGAGTATTGGGGTAAGGGTTCAACTATAGGTTGGTAAGGCACTTGGGATTCCTTTACTTGTAACCGCTTGATTTGATAATAGTGGAGTTTCAGGAGTGGTGACTTGAAAATTACCCGGTGGGGTTTTTGCCCTAAGGGTTTTCCCCATTCGTAAACAAATCACCGTGTCTTTCAATTTCCACTGCATATTTAGTTTATTGGTGATTTGTTTATGCTTCCACGTGTTTGCATGATTAATTGATTAATTAACAACTTGGTTAATTAATTAATTGATTTAAATCACAATGGGTCATTCAGTTTGTGGCCTATCAAGTGGTATCAGAGCAGGCACACTCTGATTAGGTTTAATCTTTGCTGTGTTGATCCATTGACCTCTGTTTGTCATGGATAGAGGACAGTCATTAATCATACCTCTTTTATTTGATGGCACTAACTATGCATACTGGAAAGTATGCATGAGAGCTTTCTTGCTGCCTTTAGATGAGAAGGTATGGCAAGCTGTAGGGATTGGCTGGACCAAGCCAAAAGAAGAACTGGCCGATTGGAATGACGCCAAGATCAAGGTGGCAAACTTCAACAGCAGAGCGTTAAATGCCCTATTTAGCGCAGTCATCAATGAGGAGTTCAAGAAGATATCCTCAACTGAAACTGCTAAGGAGACGTGGACAATCCTCCAGAAAACCTATGAAGGAACAAAGGCTGTCAAAGATTTAAAACTTCAGAGGCTTACTACAAGCTTTGAAGAGATTAAGATGGAGGAGGATGAGTCGTTTGATGAGTTCTATACCAAGCTCAAGGACATAGTAAACTCAGCCTTCAATCTTAGGGAAACCATCCCTGAACCCAAGATTGTAAGGAAGGTGCTCAAATCTCTACCCGAGAGATTCCATGCGAAGATTACTGCTATAGAGGAATCTAAACACATTGACAAGATTCCTTTAACTGAGCTGGTTGGAAACTTGCAGACCTACGAGATAGGATTATCTAGGATTGGCAAGTCGGATAAAGGCAAGAGCATGGCCTTAAAGGCAAAGAGCAGTGATACAGATGAGTCTTCCGATGATGAAGATTCCAATTTGAAGTCCTACATTACAAGGCAGTTCAAGAAGTTTATGAAGAATGCCAATGGGAGGAACTTCGACAAGGACCGCAGGCAATCTAATTCTTCTCAGTTTAAGAGCCAAGACAAAGGGAAGAAGGATACTAAGGATTGTGGTCAGTACACTGTTCCAGCAGGACCAAAATGTTTTGGATGTCATGGTTTTGGTCACATGAAGCATGAATGCCCTACATATCTCAAGAGTATTGGAAAGAGTAAGGCACTTGCTACAACCTTGAGTGACACTGAGCCCGAAGATGATTCCAATAATAAGGATGACAGAATTTTGAATGCCTTCACTGCCACAGTCAATCCTACTGAAGGGATTGTTGAAGATGTGGACGAAGAAGAAGAACTGATGGAGTCAAAATTTGAGAAGATGGATGATCGAGATGATATCCATTCAGCCTATAAGAAGCTTTACAAGCTCTCTGAGAAGCATGAGAAATTGTATAGGCTGGCCACCAAGAAGCTCAGTGATCTAAAACTTGATTGTGAAGAGTTGTCCATAAAGTTTGATGAGGCGAATCAAACTATTGGTGCATTGAGGTTTAAGAACAATTTCTTGGCTGAGAAGACCAAGAAGCTTGAAGTGAAGCTGTTTCAAGTCAGAGCTCAATTGGAGAGGACTTCAAGTGCAAAGCTTGATGAGATGCTCAACATTCAGAAATCTGCTTCAGATCGAACAAGTTTAAGGTGTGATCTTTCTTCCTCTCATGTTGCTTCTACTAGTGCTACTGTTTTTGTTTCTCCTACTAATAATACTGATATTGAGAACACTGTTGTTAAAACTGAATTAGCTAGTGAGAACTTAGACAAGGGTAAATCTATCTTAGGAGCACCCCCTAAGCAAGATAAGAAAGATGCTAATAACCCTAGGGCTAAAAAGGCTAACTCTCAAAAGCCTAAACAAAAGAAGCAGCATCTCTGTCATCATTGTGGAGCTGCCAGTCATACTCGACCAAATTGCTACAAGTGGCTAGCCACTTAACAGAGCAACGGCATGATAGCATATGGAAGCTAAAATCAGCTTCAATCCTCTCTTGCTTCTCTTGGAGATCTTCTGAAAGCCCTCATGTTCCTTTCGAACTTGAACGGTTTCAATTCTTCCCCCTCACAACCGGTTCAAGGGTTTAATCAAAGGAAAGGTTCTTCCAAGGTGTGGAAGAAAAAAGACTCTTAAGTGATTTTATCACTTTCTTCTATCTTCTTGTTTTTGTTTGTTGCATTGCTTGTGTGTTTTGCATTTTTGTTAAGTCCGTCTAGTTTTATGCTTTGCTTTGTCTAACATGTTTTTGTGTGTTTACTTTCAGTTTTGTTTATTTTGTTTTTAATATAAAAATAAAAAAAAATTGAAAAATCAAAAAAATACAAAAACAGTGTGTGTTTTGTGTACTTTGGTACTTGTGTACCTTAGATGACTAATGAAACAGAGTTTTCTAAATTTTGTATCTCTTGTAGCTTAGATGAACATCTCTATGCATAACTAAGCAAATGAGCTTTGTGGCTCTTGTTTGTGATGAGTAAGATTAAGTTATCTCTTGAACTTAACACTCATATCACTCTTTTTGACGGGTAGGACTAGAAAATCCTACGAGAAAGGCATAAATAACCATCTCATCACTGTTGCCCACCAATCATAATATGACACCTGTATGTTTCGGCATAGCAAAAGTGCAGTGTCAAAGACATTTGTATGCTTCGACATAGCAAAAGTGCGATATCAATTGCTTAACATTTTGGGTATTTCTTTTCTCTCTTTTTATGCCCATGTATGATATGCTTAAAAAAAATATGCAAAGAAAATAAAAAGCAAAAAGATTAAAAATGCTTTAAATATGGTTGCAAGCGTGTATTATAGGAGATGTGGGAGTTATAGGATATACCTCAAAGGTGATAGTCCCCATCAAACAGTTATGATTATGTGTGAGTTAAAGTTATTTTCTCATATCTCAGATCGTCATAACATGTATACACATATGCAATCTTGCGATATTTTTCACACACAACACGTAATATTCTTTGCTACTTTTGATACATGTGCAGGTACAATGTGATTTGGCCATCACAAGTGTTTATATGTGCTAATGTATATTCACTAAACTGTCTTGACTTGTTTTTGAAAAATAGAATTGATTAGACTTGTTTAGTGTGTGTGTGTGTGTGTGTGTGTGTGTGTTTTTGAGGATCCATGTGCTTAATTTTTTGTTGAGAGATGATTTTGAGAGCTTTATATGTTGATTGGATCAATGGTTGAGGTGTATGTTGGATTGCATTCATGTCTGTGTTTTTCACTTCTCGAAAAAATTCTTTTTAAAGCTGGCTCAACACCTCCTCGACTCCTCCTCGATACCTTGTTATCTGTCGAGCTTCTCAAGCCTTTTTCTTATCGTAATCTTGACACCTCTTCGACACCTAGTGGATCGATCGAGAAATCTCCTGTCTCCTCGATACCTTCTCGATACCTTGTCGATCGATCGAGCTTCTGTTCTTGGTTCTGGTGTTCATTCCTCGACACCTTCAGCTGTCAACGTGCTTTTTCTCGACACCTACCTCGACACCTTCCTCAATACCTCTCGACACCTCAGCTGTCGAGAATTACTGAGGTTCCTATTTAAAGCTCTGTCACGATTCTGATCTCATTTCTCTCGATCTCTCTCGATCTATCCACGACTGTTCCTCTCCCAAACTTGATTTTCTCACTTAAAATCCTCAGCCTACTTGATTTTCGGCCCTTCCTTGCTTCTAATCACTTGGTAAGATCTAATTTTCCTTCCTTTTTCATGCATTTCATGTTTTGAAGCTTAGGTTTTGGGGTTTTTGAAAATTTTTGGGGCTTTTCAAAATTAATGAGTTTTTCTTGAAATTTTGGGTTGGGTTTTCACTTAAATGTGTTCAAAATGTCATACATTGCATTTCATGTGCATTAGAATGATACTTACATGCATTTAGATGTGTGTTCTATGTTTGTGTGCTAGTAGGATTGGATTGGGCTGAGCCCATGATGCTTTTTAATTTGCATGTCACATGTTCATGCATTCCCCCATGCATACGTACTTATTATTCAATATATTTGATATATGTAAACTGTTTTGGGACTTTTCTGATTGTCTCCTTCTCTATCTCTTTCTCATTTTGTTTACGTTAGTAGTGTTTATGGCACCTAAGTGTAAATCCACTCCGGCTCGAAACCCTCTGCATTTTGGAGCTTCTTCATCTTCTGATTCTTCTCCTCTAAATCTTCAGTTCCGTGATGGAGATGCCCACAAGGCATTTTCGGAGAACTTTTCTAGATGAGGTGTCCATTCGGAATGCCAAGTCATTTTGGCGAACTTCGCCGACACTAACCTTCCCTCTGTCATTCACAATAGGAGATGGGAGTCACTGTGTGCCGTCCCAGTCACTTGTCCTCTCGTGCTTATTCAGGAGTTTTACTCCAACATGCACGGGATTGATCGTTCAGTACCTCTCTTTTTCACTCGCGTTCGAGGTACGCACATTCCTGTCACACTGCAACTAGTTGCGGATGTGCTTAAGGTTCCTAGGATAGACTTTCCTAACTATCCTTCTTGTGAGCGTCTGAGGAATGTGTCCAAAGATAAGCTCATTTCTGTTTTTTGTCAGTGCCCAACTGATTGGGGTGAGCATCAGTACACATCATGTAGACCTTTTGCTAAAGGTCGTAGATTCCTAAACATGGTGATGACTTTTGTACTCCATCCACTCTCTCACTACAACTCCATCACAGAGCCTTGTGCTCGATTTTTGTTATCTCTTCTTAAGCATCTTACTATAGCTTTTCCTTCTCATTTTATCCTTTCTATCATAGATGTTCATCTAGATTCGGCATCCCGTGATAAGCTTATCTTTCCTTCCGCTATCACAAGGATCTTACGCCATTTTTCTATCCCTTTTCTTGTGTCCGACCACTTCACACACATCTATGCCATAGATGCTGCTACCGTAAAACGTAGTGAGGCTCAGTTTAGGTCGCGACAAACGGATTCCACTCCTCCCTCCCGTTCAGCTCCATCCAAATCTACTCCATCTACATCTGCTCCTTCTTCCTCTACGGGTGATGTATCTCTTAGAGATATCATGGCGCAGCTGCAGCGCATGGATGCTCGCCTCGATGCACTCTTCTCTGAGTTGTATCAGGCGAATGTTCGTGTTGGTCGTATTGCATGACGGCAGGCGACCATGGGTGGTTTTGCTCCTGAGGCTACTCCTTCACCACCTTCTCCAGCGGCTTTAGACTCTGAGGATGATAATGGTGATGATGATGATGCTTCGGATGATGATGATGAAGATGCTAGCTCTACTGATGAGATGTCTACATGACACTTTACCCTTTGTCACTCGTGACAAAAAGGGGAAGTAGTTTTGAGTTAGAGAGTAATCATCTTAGGGGAAGAGTTAGTATAAGACATTTTTGATAGGGGGAGTGTTGATATTTTGAGGGATGTAGTGAGGTTTTGATGTATCTTTTTCTTTTCTATTCTTTATAGATACATTGATCTTGTATATGAGGTCTTGTGACCAATTTTACATACATTGTACTTATTCTCTCTATATGTGGATGTATGTTTCTTTCACCTCTCTCTTCATGTGTTGTTTCTTCTCTATCTTTATACACATATTCATTATACTTGTATGCAATCTATTATTTCTATTTCACACAAGATGCCTTGATGAGTTTTGTTTAAAGTGTTTCAGAAATACAGGTTGTCAAAGTCTACTTGCCATAAACTCTCTTCTTGCAAAAAATTTCAAGAGTTTCTATTAGGATAGATTTTATTATATTCAACAAGTGAATATAAGTTGAGTGATTTATGACTTCTCTCATATGCTCATTTTTTTGTTGTAGTTTTGTCACGGATTGCCAAAGGGGGAGATTGTTAGGACATATGTGTTTTCACTTGTCAAGAACATATGTCACTTATTTATGTAAATTGGCTAATCCTTTGACAAAACGCACTCTACTTGTAATTGGGTAGTTATAGGTGCTTTTAATACTTCAAGAAACAAGGTTTCAAGATCAAGTGTTGAAGTCATCAAGTCTGTCTAAGAAAAACAAGCTGAAGTGCAATTTCATTAAATCTCGACACCTTCTCGATAGCTCCTCGACACCTGCTATCTGTCGAAAATTACAAAATCAAATTTTCTGATCTGATTTTCTTAGGATCTGTGAATATGCTTTTGGGCCTTCTTTTCTCCAAATCCTAAACATATAAAAGGATTGTTTTAAGAGCCGTCAAATTGCACACAAGTTGCAAAAGCATTGAGTAATCTCTGTTCAAGCAAATTGTGATCAAAGACGAAGTTCTTGACCTAGTTCATCTTCTCTAAAGAAGTTGCTGTGTATTTTGTACCAAAAGGTTTTGTGACCAAGCATCTTCCTAATCTTCATCGTGTAGGATGAACTGAAGAACTTTGCAGCCAACCTCTCCTTCTAAGTTGGTGTTTGAAGTCACGTTCTGAGATCCGCACATTAGTTAGTCACGTACTTGGGAGCCGTGCATCAAAGGTGGGAACTGTCACTACAGATCAAGTCCAATTGGGTATTGGGGTAAGGGTTCAACTATAGATTGGTAAGGTACTTAGGATTCCTTTACTTGTAACCGATTGATTTGATAATAGTGGAGTTTCGGGAGTGATGACCTGAAAATCACCCGGTGGGGTTTTTGCCGCAAGGGTTTTTCCCATTCGTAAACAAATCACCATGGCTTTCAATTTTCGCTGCATATTTAGTTTATTGGTGATTTGTTTGTGCTCTCACGCGTTTGCATGATTAATTGATTAATTAACAACTTGGTTAATTAATTAATTGGTTTAAATCACAAGGGGTCATTCAGTTTGTGGCCTATCATCCAATATCTCCCACGCCTCCTTGGCAACTATTATGTGAGAAATGCTGTGAAACTCATCTAGAGAAACACCACAGAAAATAGCATTTAGTGCTTTGCTATTTGCATTTGCTACCGCAAGAGCGGCCTTATCCCATGTGGATTTAATGGCCTCTGGCCTAGTCCATCTTACGTCTACCGCCAAACAATTTCATCAATTAAACATAGGAATGCCCTTATCCAGACTTTCCAAAAGGCATAGTTGCTACCATCAAAATATGGTAGAGCATTTAACGATTGAGATCGATTCATCTCAAACGGGGTCAAGGATCGCACTTAGGTAATTAAAACATAGCAAGTGCACCTGCTCTGATACCAATTGAAAGCTTGAAAATGTGTTAAAACACAAGAGTTGTTTAGACCTCCAAAATTAAATTACGACTCGATTGATTTTACTCTAACTTAATACTAAGTGTGGAATAGAGTAAATGCAAGCAGATAAACAAACAAACTACTCTAACCTATAATCATAATAACACAGCAGTAAAATGAAAGGTTAAAGAGTAGGGAAGAAGAATACAAACACAAGATAACATTGCCAATGTGTTATCGAAGAGAAAACTAAAGAACTCGGTGAAAAACCTCTCCACCGCCCTCCAAGCGATAATCAATCCACTAGACAATTAGTTGGGATTAGCAAGAGACCCTCCAAGCCTTATCTACCTGATGCACCTAATCCCTCCAAGCTCCTACTCTAACAAGGCTTCTCGGAACCGTGTCTTGTTTAGCTCTCCGAATCCCGCAATACGCCCAATTGCATCTGCCAAAGACTAGCTTCTTCCAATGCTTCCCAACAGCACCAAAACCTCACTGAACACTCTGAAAGGGTGTGGTAAGTGTTTGGGCTATCAACCTCTCAATGGTATGGAAATGGAGAGGTAGGAGTTGAGGAAAATCCACAAGCAATTGTGTAGAGAAATGTGGGTATAAAATCTCTAACTCTCAAGGTTTGTGGCTAGGGTTTTCTCTCAGAAGCACTACTCAACATGTGTGGGTAATGAGGGTATATATAGTGTGGGTACAAAAAGTGTGTATCAGATAGGACAATCTGGCAAAACAGAATGTTTCGTGAGTGTCTCGTAGAAAGGCCTTACCCGCGAGATACTCGTGAAAACCAGTTGACTCCATCCTCTCCTGACTCTTCGCATTCCAGTCATGTGCATGGCACATGCTTCACTTCGCGGGATGCTTAGTCATGAGCTATCTGCGAAAACAACTTTAGTCTTCATGCCTTGAGTCTTCACACGCTCTCTCTCTCTCTCACACAACCCTTACAATAAAATCCCACAAATAATATAGGGTACAAAAGATTGAACACAATTATAATCAAATATTGGCACGGAATAAAAGGCAACAAAACATATAGTTGTAAATTACAACTTTACATTGTGCATCTATTGCTTTATGATATGGTGCATATTGGTATACAATTAATTAATTTGCTGCAGAATACACAACCAGGGTCTAAACTACATGTTCTATTTCTTCTTATAATTGAACCCAATTCCCCAAATATGGCTAATAAACATAATTTCTTACACAATATTTCAAAATAAACCTATAAATTGACTAGTATATTGTGCATATGCCTAAAAGAAGTTATAATAGTTTACAACAAGGGAAAAAAAAGTACCAAAATAGATAATTTATTAATCAAAGTGAGATAAAAGTGGAAGGACAAATTACGATGAAGGTTCACCTATTTCTAAACTTGATCTTGATAAAATAGAAATGTCATTCCAAGGCCCCATTTCTTCATTTCTAACATAATCAAATTCTTCAAAATTTGGTTGATGAGGATAAACTTTTTGAACTCCCTCTAACTCCTTCACAATCTCTGTCATCGTAGGTCGTTTCTTTCCATACAAATGCAAACATCTTTGTGCAAGGTTAGCAATTGCCATGACTTCATGTTTATTACCGTCCTTCCTTACTTGAGCATCAAGTATATCAAAGAGACGGTTCTCTTTTACTGAATGAATGAAGTATGTAGATAAATTTTGATCTTCTAGTGATCTTGTTAAAAAAACTGGCTTTTTTCCAGTTAAAAGCTCAATAAGGACTACTCCAAAACTATAAACATCACTTTTTTCTGTAAATTGGCTTGTTTGAAAGTATTCTGGATCCAAGTACCCAAAAGTGCCATATATCAGTGTGGTTACATGAGTTTGGTTAATGGCCACTGATCTTGAAGTTCCAAAGTCTGCTACTTTTGCTCTATATTTGTCATCGAGGAGTATGTTTGAAGATTTTATATCTCGATGGTAAATGGGTAGTGAAGCTGCTGAGTGTAAGTAAGAAACAGCTCTTGCAACTTCTGTGGCAATCCTTAAGCGCATATCCCATGTTAGTAATTGAAACTCTTCATTCTCTTCATGAATGTACTGAAAAAGTGTCCCATTGGGAATGAATTCATAAACTAACAAAGGAACTTCTGTCTCTAAACACCACCCAAGCAGTTTAACCACATTTCTATGGTTGATTTGGGAAAGAATGATAATCTCATTAATGAATTTTTCAATATTCCCCTTATCCACTGTGTTGCACTTTTTAATTGCCACAATTCTTCCATCAGCTAACATTCCTTTATAAACTGTACCTTGCCCACCTTTACCAAGTATTCTGTTTTTGTTAAAATGATTGGTCGCATTTTTCAACTCCTTTGAATTGAATAACTTTGTCTTTTGAACATTGTTGTCATTTGAAGATAATTGTTGTCGTAATAATAAACCACCATTCTTTTTGAAGAATTTTTTCTTTAGCTTGATTTTGTTTCTTTTCTTTATCATTCTGTACAAGCACCATATAATAGTGAAATGAAACAATGCCCCAAGGCTTGAACAAATAACTGCACAGGTCAAGAAAATTAAATAGAAATATCACATCAGCCTAAATTCGGATTATATAAAATTATGAATAAGTGTGAAATAGATTTGAACAAAAGTACAATGAATTGTAAATATCTTTCTCATGTTTTAGAAGAAGTTACTAATTTTTTTTATTTTTTTACATTAATATTTCTCATAATATCCTAGAATATAAAATGTTGTTAACTACTAATTAATTTCTTAGGAAGAATAAAATTTATTATTTTGCTTAATGGAAACATTTTTTATACATGAAATTTATTGTTAGGTACTTCACTCATTTCTCCTTTATTTTCTTCCATTATTCAAATACCTCACATCTCCTGTTATATGTTGACTTTGATCAAAGTATGATGTCAAATTTTTTATCCCTTTTTAGTGAACAATGACTGAAACAGCTGAGCTTGTCCTCTCTTCTCACACCACATTCAAGCTTACTGTAAAAATCTATATCATAATAGATTAAAAAATCTAAATTGAAATGAAGAATTATGCAACTTTATAGAGAGAAATTTCCTTTTCAAGATAGAATTGAAATATTAGATAAAAGACAATCATATTATGATTTAGAACATTTTTAAGGTATATATATATATATATATAAGCATGTAAGAGATGAGTAATGCAATTCAGCTAAAAGTCTGAAACTATCAAATTATAAAATGCATGATTTATCTTTTAGTGATAGATTATCAAAAGACCAAAACTTAAAAACTAATGTACTTCTTCATCTTCTAAGCGTACATAAATTTAGTAAACTAAAAGTGCATGAAATATAGTTTTCTTTTTTTTCTTTTTTTTAGCTCAGAGAAAGGTAGGATACCCAAGTGGCTTAGGGGTTGTTTGGTTTAAGTGTTTTCATCATCCAATACTCAGTTTTCATCACTCAATTTATGAATTTTGTGGGCCCCACAGCAAGTTGCTTTGTTTGGATGAGTTTCCTAACTCAATTTCCATAACTCAATGCTCAAAAAATTGAGTTTGAATCATGGAAATTGAAAACAACTTTCAGTTGTTTTCAATTTCTAAAAAACGAGTAACAGTGGCAATATTGTAAATACATGCATCTTTGTGGGACTCGCGTCAGGGACATGTGTACCTCAAGTCCTCAGCACCAACAACTTTCTCTTTCTCTCTTTCCCCTTTCTCTTTCTTCTTTCCTCTTTCTCCTTCTCCCAGCAACAAACCAACATTTCTTCATAAATTTTATACTCCTTTCTCTCTTGTCCTATCTGTACTTTTCCCCTTTGCATCTCAAGAACAACAATACCCAGGCAAAGATCTCCATCTAGAAGAACAATACCCAGGCAAAGACCGAAACCCAGGCGAACAACAATACCCAGGCAAAGACCAAAACCCATCAGCTAACTAAAGATCTCCCTCTCTCTCTTGTCCTCTCACTGCACCTCTCTACCCTCCACCAGATTTGCAAAGTTCTCTCTATCTGCTTGGCAAGATAATTTTTTTTTTTTCTCTCTCTATCTTATGGGTGCGAAGTTCGGATTTGAGATGTGGTTATAGGGTTTTGATTTTGAGACATGGGTGTGTGTGTGTGTGGTTCAGATTTGTGGTGTGGTTGTAGTGGGCTTAGATCTGAGATGTGGGTGGCTGTTATGGGTTCAGATTTGTGGTGTGGGTTCGGATTTAATTTGGGCATAAAGTCTATATTTGTGATTTTTGATTTGGGTATTTGTGGGTTTTGATTTGAACATCTGGGGGTACCTATGAGTTTATATTTGTATTCATTTGTGTTTGTATGTTTATGATGGTTTGGCCATAGGTTTGGGATAGGATTGTTCTTGTTGATGTGTGTGTACATGAGAAATGAAAGAGAAAGAGGACAGCTTCAGTGAGAGTAACACGAGAATGGTGACTGAAGGGGAAGAAAATGAAATGAAGAGAGTAAGGGTGAGGCGAGTAGGCTAACAGAACTTATAACATGGTGCTCAGGCATGGGTCCCACAAAAAGTAGAAAAAATTGAGTGATGAGAAACTGCAAATATGTGACAAACATGTGGGGGTAAGAAATTGGGGTATTTTAAGTGAAGAGTAATGAGTTATGAGTGATGGGTGATGAAAACTGAGTGATGAGTGATGAGTGACCATTTTTTTTTTGTGTGTACATGAGAAATGAAAGAGAAAGAGGACAGCTTCAGTGAGAGTAACACGAGAATGGTGACTGAAGGGGAAGAAAATGAAATGAAGAGAGTAAGGGTGAGGCGAGTAGGCTAACAGAACTTATAACATGGTGCTCAGGCATGGGTCCCACAAAAAGTAGAAAAAATTGAGTGATGAGAAACTGCAAATATGTGACAAACATGTGGGGGTAAGAAATTGGGGTATTTTAAGTGAAGAGTAATGAGTTATGAGTGATGGGTGATGAAAACTGAGTGATGAGTGATGAGTGACCATTTTTTTTTTAACCAAACAAGCCCTTAGTCATTCCCTTCCATGATGTTGGCCTCTGTGGAGTCTAGTTGTGTTTGATCCGAATGACAACCCGACCCGAAATGATGTTTCATGGTTTTTAATTGGAGGTTTTTTTTAAGGCTTAGTCCATGGAGCGGAGGCTTAGGCCGATGGGCCCAAGCCGTAGTGCTCATGGACAAGCCTCTTAGGGGTTCGGGGGCAACGCTCCCGAGAAAATAGAAACTGAGGGCATAGGATATAGAAACCTGTGCACAGGATATAGAAACCATTGTTTTGGTGATTAGGGTTTTCTTGTGGTATTTTTTGAGAGAAAGAAAAAAAAAAATTGTACTATCGCACTTTGTATTTTTCCCCAATAATAATGAAATCTCTGTAACTCTATGGACTTAGGCAAATTACCGAACCACGTAAATACTGTCTTGTGCGTGTGATTATTTTTCTTTGGCATATTTTTTCTATATTTTTTTTCCTCATTTGGGAATTACGTGTTAATTCCCTACACATGATCCATTGAACTAAGTAAAACCAATAAATTAAAAGTACAATTCTATCTTCCAAGTAAAATAAAAATTAATCCATACAAAAATTTAACTAATATATATATATGTGTGTGTGTGTGAATGAATGGATGTTAGAATTGTGTATCACCATAGAATTACAATAATGGATGAGAATTTGTGTATAGTCCCTCTTGTCAAGGACTTATGGTATAGCACCTCTCTATCACATAACTTTGATCTTGTTTTTATTTTACTTTATTCATTTTCTAAATTTATAGTCTATAATCTATGCCAAGTGCCTTCTGACTCAATTGGTTGGCATTGTTTTATGTTTTCAAGATATCCAAAGTTCAAATTCCCTTTCTCCTATTGTAACTATCGAATTATCAAAAAACACTAAAGACATTTAACTTTTGATAAAACTTATAATATTGTGCCATATAGACTTTTGAGACCTCACAATTTTACACATAATTATTTTAATATATACTTTTTAATTGATTTTGAATTCTATTCTATATTTAAACCATCCATTAGAATTTTCGCACATCATATCTTCTATAAATGCTAGTGTAAAGTTGTTATTTACAACTATGTGTTTTTGTTAGCTTTTATTCCATGACAAATTTGATTATAATTATTGTTCAATCTTTTGTACCCCATATTTTTTGTGGGATTTGATTATAAGGGTTGTGTGATAGAGAGAGAGTGTGAACACTCAAGCTATTGAAGACTGAAGTGTTCTCGCGGGTATCTCGCGACTAGGCATCCTGTGAAGTGACTCATGTGCCTTACACATGTTGGAATGCGAAGAGTCAGGCCAGGATGGAGACAGCTGTATCTCACAAGTATCTCGCAGGTAAGGCCTTCTCGCGAGACACCCGCGAGACATTCTGTTCTGCCAGCCTGTCCATTTTGATACATACTTTTTGTGCCTATACTATTTATACCCACATTACCCACAAAAGTTGAGGAGTGCTTCTGAGAGAAAATCCTAGCCAAACACCTTGAGAGTTAGAGATTATTATACCCACAATCCTCTACACATTTGCTTCTGAAATTTCCTTAACTCCTACCTCTCCATTTCCATACCATTGAGAGGTTGATAACCCAAACACTTACTACACCCTATCAGAGTGTCAAGTGAAGTTTTGGTGCTGTTGGAAAGATTGGAAGAAGCCAAGGATGGCAGATGCAACATGGAACTCGTTGCGGGATCCGAAGAGTTAAACAAGACACGGTTCCGAGAAGTCTTGTTAGAGTAGGAGCTTGGAGGGCTTAGGTACATCGGGTAGATTAGGCTTGGAGGGTTTCTTACTAACTCATGTATCCCAACTGATTGTCTAGTGGATCGATTATCGCTTGGAGGGCGGTGGAGAGGTTTTTCACTGAGTTCTTCGATTTCCTCTTCGATAATACATCGACATGTTATCTTGTGTTTGCATCTTTCTTCCCTGCTCTTTTACTTTCTATTTTACTACTGTATTGTTTTAATTATGGATTAGAGTAGCTTTTGTGTTTATTCACTCGCTTTTACACTATTCTGCACTTAGTATTAAGTTAGTGTAAAATCAATCTAGCCGTAACTTTTAATTGGGGTCTAAATAGCTCTTGTATTTTCAACACATTTTTGAGCTTTCAGCTAGAATATATGATTTTATAAATAAATAAATTTACAATAAATTCTGATTCCTAGAATATATAGTTCACAAACACAATCATAAAATAAATTCTAATTGAGATCAACTATAATTATCAACTTTTTTACTAAAAAAAAATTATGAACTTTAATAGTTAGAATAAAAATATATATCATATTATATAAATTATTATATGTATTACACAGGTTACCGACTAATATTTATAATATTGAAGGCATTTGAATTATGGTCCACCTCAAATATTTTGCCAAATACGCGTTTGAGACCGCACAATTTTACACTTCATTATAATATTTTTTAATTGAATTTAAAAATTTTTTTTTCCTATATAAATCTAAACCCATCATTTGAATCATGGTACTTTATATTTTATTTTAATGGTAGAATATATATAGTTGTATATATAAACACAATAATAGTAAATGTCTATCAGTAACTATCATGATTATCAAAATTTCATATTTAGACTAAAAAAGTTATAAATATATATTATACTTAAATTTTTTCGTGCATCACACGAGTTAAATCAGTATAAGGCATATCTATGACGGTTTAAAAATTGACATACCTATAATGGCCATCTTCACTGGAGATTTTGGCTTCACTGGAGATTCTGGCTTGTTGCAATGGTAGCTACCTTGTATATTCACACAATCCGACTTGTTGGGACAGTCATTGAGTGTCTTGCTTTCGCATTCGTTTATATCTGATTGAAATATATAAGAAATCAAATTACAAATTAGAATCAGCAGCCAACAGATACTTTACAACTAATGCCACTGCCTCAATTGAATTTGAATTTTTTTTTCTTATTTAATTTTTGGGTGAATTTCTTTTATGTATTTTTTTTTTTTAATATTAACATAATAATTTTTATCACACCTATAGTGATTACACTATTATCTCTTCTATGTTTTCGAAATTCATTCAAAAAAGAAGAAAAAAAATGTCTCTTATTTAATCAATATATGTTAAGATTCAAAACCTATAAAAAGTAAATGGCACGTGAACAAAAGGGAAAATAAAAGTAAAAAGAGAAAGAAAGAACATTATTATTACTTTCAAAAGCAATATTAAAAATAAAAATAAAAAATTAATATGACATTAAATTCTTTATTTAGTAATTTATTCTTCTTCATAAAAATTTGTGTAATAAGAAATCAAATTTGGGATAATTACCTAATAACATCGTTTACGTAAGACGTACTTGGTGTTTAATCTAACTATTAAGAATATTTGAGTCATTAGTGGAACTTTAACAGCTTATTCATTCAAAATATCCTTAACAGATTATATATATATAATGAATATACAAATGTTTAATGAGTTTTCTTTCAAAAAAAAATATCATTTAACCACTGTGCATAATTATTGTGATGATTACTTCATAAATATAAAGTTTTTGTAGGGTGTGGGGGGACAAGAACCAGGATTCAAGTCTTCAGAAGAAAGTTTTACACACATATATACTTAGATTAAGTTAGAGTAGAATTTCTACCTTATATAATATATATATATATATATATATCATTTAATATACAGAATTTAACTCTCCCTAAAGCCAAATCCTAGCTAGCCATCATTTGTATTGATGTTTCCACATATTCATAATCAAATTCCGTTAATAGTGAAAATAGCTCATAAAGAAATCACAAGTGAGGTAAATGTTTTATAAAGTAAACTATAAGAAAGGTTAGTGTCACAAAATAAAAGTGGTGTGTGTAATTTACCCTAATAGTAATTATTTAATATGTCAACTACTGAACGGTCCTCTAGTATGGCAAGGAAAATAATAATAATAATAAAATAAAATAAATAAATAAATAAAGTATTACTGTTTACTCAAAAAAAAATAGGGATTTTATCCACATTAGTTGTGTGTGTCTAACTTCTATTTGTTTATAACCACAGTCTACAACTATAAAGGTTTGCCCTTTTGTAGTTATACTCTGGTTACTTAATGTATTATAAACTTGGTTAAATAAACACTAATATTATTATTTTCGTGTGTGTTCTAATAAGTATTACTGTTTACTAAAGAAAAAAAATGGTAAAAGGTAAATTAGAAAATTAATTTATTGGCCTTTTTTTTTCTTAAAAAAAAAATCATTTTGGGACATCCTAAAATTGAATAGAGAACTTTTTTTTTTTTTTTTTTGGCTGAGAATATAGAGAACTAACAATTTCAAAAGGAGAATATATATATATATGTGTGTGTGTGTGTGTAATTTAAAATCACATATCATTCTTGAATATAATTTTATATAGAGTGATACTATGTATATTTTTAGATTTAAAAAAAAATTTAAACTTTTATCGTGAAATGGATCTTTCTATTTTAAAGATCGATCATAGATCTTGGACGTCATCTTAGCCTCCATTCATTTTTAGATCTTTTTTTTTTCCCCTTCTACTTTACTAATTGTCCGTTTGGATTGAGGAGAAATAGAGTTAGGTTGACTAGAGTTTGATCAAAATTAGTTTACTTTCAATCAATTCTATTCTACTTCTCTTCACTCTCTCTCAATTCAAACGGCCCCCGAATCTTAATGACATAATCATCAAACATAATTGCATTTAGTATATTAATTTGTTTTTGTAATAATTTCAACATATCATACCAAAGGTTATTTTTCATAAGAATATGTTCTATCAAAATTTATTTATTTAATTTATCCGCATTCATACTACTTGCAATAGTGTCCCGTTTCCCTATCAAAAAAAAAAAAAATTAAAGACACATGTTATATTATAATATATTAAATATATACACGGTGCTCGAACCGCGCGTGCACATACAACGTACTTACATAGTATGTAGACCATATCCATGATTATGACTACCTCTTTTTTTTTCTTTTTTTTCTTTTTTTTCCTTGAAAAGGCTATGACGGACTATTAATCTTTCTATTATATTATGTTTAACGTTTAGCAAAAAAAAAATCTATCTATTATATATATCTATTAAAATTTGAATTCTTACAATTGGATACATGCAATGATGACATATGTTTCCTTCTCAAATCATTTTTTCTTAAAGCTAAAGATTCACAAGGGAAATATGACTCAAAAGACTATTTATCTACATCCTATGGACATATGTTCATATTCTAACGTGTCTAATGCATCAATGCATTGAACACAAACTTTATATATAAATAGATGATGAATACAATAATGACACATGAATGTCCTTTTGTGAAAGCATATGATAATGATAGATGTCAATACTCTTTCCATTGCCATTTGAATCTCCTAATATGCTATTATTATTTATTTCCTACTATAATATGAAATAATAATGGCAATTTAATCTCCTAAACATTTCATAGTATGGGTCATTGGGGGATACCCATTCTCAAATTATTATGACTCTACTAAAAAATTTAAATTATTATGATTTGCAAATATGTCCATGAATCCAAATGTATGGTTCTGATGATTTTTTTTTTTTTTTTTTTTTTGGTAGAAAGGATAATAATGCATTAAACAGAAGAAGAACACTACATGGCACGCTTATATTAAAAAAAAAAAAAATCATTTTCTTTGTTTGTATTTAATAAAAATTTAAATTCTAGGATTATTAAAATTTGTCTTAGGTACTTTTGCACAAATTTTATCTTTGTAACTAAGCTTCTATTGCTTAGTGCCATATGTGATTTTTTCTTTTCTTTTCTTTTCTTTTTAAAGCCTCCATGTGTGACTTTCAAGAAGCCAATATTTTTTTCCACATTGCCTATATGATTTAGAAATTCATAAAATACAACCAAATACCAATAGTTCATGTGACTCAATTCTTAAAGAAATAAAGAAATACAATCCACTTGCAGCCAAAGAAGAACAAATACAATATTGTTCAATTAATAATTGGAGAGAAAATTAAAACACCACACAAAATTTTAAAAAATATAATTAACAATGAAGTATGTCATGTGACAACATTCCAAGAGTTATATGTAACTGACCGTAACTGACAAGAGGGAATATAAAAAAGGGTTGTTCAAATTTTCAAGCTATGAGATGAGATCTAATATATAAAACATATTAACTTCCGTTTGTTATATGAATTATACCTTTATTGTTCAATGAGTTTTGTTTTTGTGTAAATATATATTTCATAAATTTTAAAAAAATATTAAATACATTTTCGTGATATTATTTCATTTTCAGTTATAAATGTCCATTAAATATAATAGAAAATCTAAATTGGGTCTGAAAAATATGTTTGCTAAGTACTTTTCAAAGGAGCATGAAATGAAATTTCATTTCATTCGTATATTTACAAGTAAATAAAATGAGTGAATTAAAGCAGTGAAAACTAGACGAATATGCTAGAAAATGAAAGCTTGTTGGTAACTGCAGTTCACCTTGACATCCCGTGGGAAGATAAGGATTTCCTTGGTATCCTTTAAGGCAATAATAATATTGGGCCCCGTAAAGTGTAGGATACCCTTCTGAGTTCCGTCTTTTCAGCTCGTTTGGATTAATAAAGCCAGCTGCTGTCCACTCCAGCACCACAGGAACGTATTCCAAAAACTGCACATAGTAAGAGAGATCTTTTGTGCTTGAATTCAACCATTTATCATCTGCAAGGAAGGCAAATTTGCAATCTTCACTGGTTTTATTTTCTTCTTTTATGCTTCTGAAACTTGCATTAAGTACTTGAATCCCAGGTGGGATTGTGGTAATGCAGCAGTTGTTGCCTGAGCAGTGCTTAAGTTTGATGTCCTCTATCATGCTTTTATCAACGCAATTCGATTTGCATCCAACCACCATCATAGGAGTGATGCCGGTCATTATGGCCAAGTTGTCGCAACCAACAGAAATGAATTTATCCCGATAAGATGAAAAGAAAAAAGGACTACCTGAGATATTCACACCACCAATATGGCTGGAACTCCTATTCTTACAGTTGGAAGAAATAATTGGCATATTGACTCGAACGAGTCCCGGATCATTCCAAAAATAATTATCATTATACGGATCAGTAATATTGATTTCCAGGACCTCCAAGCCAATTCTGTGTAGGAATGCTTTAGGAGAACCACCAGTTTCATTGCAAACAATTTTGAACCAGTCATTCAAGTAACAACCAGTAGTCTTTCCAAACGGGTATGGAATGTAAATATTGCCACAGCTATCAGAACAATTGGGTTTTGCTATAGGTGCTGCAGCTTCTGCTAACTCATAGGTCAGTAGAAGTAAGAAAGTAATTCGCACTACCACTTGCACAGCCATTTCTGGGTGTCTATAGTTCAACAAAGCAAACCTCCTAGCCTTCATATATAAACCAATATATGTCCGTAGCCTTACTTACAAGAAAAGTATGTATATCTAGAACCTCGACATTAAGTAGACAGTAATTCAAGGCATGGTAATCTTCCAACTTGCATGACTTTTTTGCATGTGGGTGGAATTTAATGAGTTATATAAATGCCCATGAAATAGACATTAAGGGGGTGACATTAAGGGGGTGTTTGGTAGAGTAGTTTGAAAATTGTTGTTTGTAGTTTTTTAAAATACGTGTGGGTGAAAAAGTGTATTGAAATACGTAAAATACTGTTTAAAAACTAAAAAATGTTGTTTGAAAATACAAACCAAACGGGCCCTAATTTTTCTAGGCCGAAAATATTTTTTTAGTTTTTACATTTTGGATAACAATTAATATAGTCTATATTATTTTTAACTTACAATCAATTTAGTCTTTATAGTTAACTCACCAATAAAAAATGTCTATGTGGCACACGGCATGCCCTAGCATACTTGAAGTTTACACAGCTAATAAAATAACAATAAAAAATATTACGTCAACATTTAAATGGATAAGTTTCAATAGAAATGACTACTACTTAGAAATTGTCACCCTCACAATATGGGTTTTGTGCAAAAATATTTGGCTAGATTTGACCCATCAAAGCCACTAGATTTGATCCAACACAAAGACACCAACCCGATTGAGAAACCCTCACCACTAGATTTGTTCTCCCTCTTTTTCTTTTTTCTTTCTTCCTTATTTGGTTATGTATCAAGAAAGTCTTGCTTTCTGGGAAAATTTGCTAGAATTTTTTTTCTTCCAAAATTTCAATTTCTTTTTTGCTATTTCTGATCTAGATGTTTATCAATTATACAGAAGTGAGACGTTGTAGAATGTATTAATGAATTCAAAGATAGAAAAATCAAGAAAGTGGTTTTTTGTTGTGTTTGGTTGCCAAGAAAGTGCAAGAAAAGCAAAAAAATATTTCTACATTTTTTTTCCTTTAAAATTGAAAAAACAATTATTATTATTATTATTATTATTATTATTATTATTATTCAATTTAAATGCTGATGTGGCATTTTTATTATTATTTTATTAGTCACATCAACTTCAAGTATGCCAGGTGTGCACGTCATGTGCCACATAAACATTTTTCGTTAGAGGCGTTGGAGTATGTATATAAATTTGCTATAGGTGCTGCAGCTTCTGCTAACTCATAGGTCAGTAGAAGTAAGAAAGTAATTCGCATTACCACTTGCACAGCCATTTCTGGGTGTCTATAGTTCAACAAAGCAAACCTCCTAGCCTTCATATATAAACCAATATATGTCCGTAGCCTTACTTACAAGAAAAGTATGTATATCTAGAACCTCGACATTAAGTAGACAGTAATTCAAGGCATGGTAATCTTCCAACTTGCATGACTTTTTTGCATGTGGGTGGAATTTAATGAGTTATATAAATGCCCATGAAATAGACATTAAGGGGTAATTTTTCTAGGCCGAAAATATTTTTTTAGTTTTTACATTTTGGATAACAATTAATATAGTCTATATTATTTTTAACTTACAATCAATTTAGTCTTTATAGTTAACTCACCAATAAAAAATGTCTATGTGGCACACAGCATGCCCTAGCATACTTGAAGTTTACACAGCTAATAAAATAACAATAAAAAATATTACGTCAACATTTAAATGGATAAGTTCCAATAGAAATGACTGCTACTTAGAAATTGTCACCCTCACAATATGGGTTTTGTGCAAAAATATTTGGCTGGATTTGACCCATCAAAGCCACTAGATTTGATCCAACACAAAGACACCAACCCGATTGAGAAACCTTCACCACTAGATTTGTTCTCCCTCTTTTTCTTTTTTCTTTCTTCCTTATTTGGTTATGTATCAAGAAAGTCTTGCTTTCTGGGAAAATTTGCTAGAATTTTTTTCTTCCAAAATTTCAATTTTTTTTTTTGCTATTTCTGATCTAGATGTTTATCAATTATACAGAAGTGAGACGTTGTAGAATGTATTAATGAATTCAAAGATAGAAAAATCAAGAAAGTGGTTTTTTGTTGTGTTTGGTTGCCAAGAAAGTGCAAGAAAAGCAAAAAAATATTTCTACATTTTTTTCCTTTAAAATTGAAAAAACAATTATTATTATTATTATTATTATTATTATTATTATTATTCAATTTAAATGCTGATGTGGCATTTTTATTATTATTTTATTAGTCACATCAACTTCAAGTATGCCAGGTGTGCACGTCATGTGCCACATAAACATTTTTCGTTAGAGGCGTTGGAGTATGTATATAAAAATATATATATATAAAAAGGAGAGAAATTTTAGAGTTTCCCATCAATTTTGTCCCTCCCCCAAATTGGGCAAAAAACCATTTCAACCTAAATGGTGGGCTCGAGGAGAAAACTATTGACCCTTGCCATTTCACTCCCCCCCCCCCCCCCCCCCCCCCCCCCCCCCCCCCCCCCCCCCTGTAGTTGGTGGAATTTTCATGAGATATAACTCCCATGAAACATACATTAATTTTCCTAATTCAACAAACCATATTATTCAACTTGATGTTTTCTCTTCTCCCCAATTAAATGGGTCCTTCTCCCCTATTTTCTCTTTCTCCCCAATTAAATGGACCCTAAGTGGAAAGAAATTCATTGCATAAGAACCACATAATAATCTTCCAACTTGCATGAAGTTATTGTAGTTGGTGGAATTTTCATGAGATATAACTCCCATGAAACAAACATTAATTTTCCTAATTCAACAAACCATATTATTCAGACAATTATTGGGTACTCCCAGAATACCATAAATGCATACTCCTCCCTCTCACATAATTGTGGATCCCACTAATTAAATTTATGGTGGGACCCACAATTCATGTGAGAGAGGGGAGTACGCATTTATGGTACTCTCAAAGTATTCAATAATTATCCATATTATTCATCTTGATGTTTTCTCTTCTCCCCAATTAAATGGGCCCTTCTCACCTATTTTCTCTTTCTCCCCAATTAAATGGGCCCTAAGTGGAAAGAAATTCATTGCATAAGAACTACATAATAATCTTCCAACTTGCATAAAGTTATTGCAGTTGGTGGAATTTTCATGAGATATAACTCCTATGAAACAGACATTAATTTCCCTATTTCAACAAACCATATTATTCAACTTGATGTTTTCTCTTCTCCCCAATTAAAAGGGCCCTAAGCGAAAAGAAATTCATTGCATAAGAACTAAGATGAGGAACAACACACAAATGAAAGGGCTCAATGAAATCACTTTTAATTTATATCAATATCAATAGTCTCATAACAACTCAAAATTTTGAACCAAATTTTACAAGAAGATCAACAATCTCAAAACAACCAGCAACATTATTAACAAAAGAGAGTGAGATAGAGATAAGCAATTAACAATCGAAGAGTGAGGTAAAGAGAAATCCAGTAGTGGGTTTGGATTGTGGCAATGGCGGCTCTAGTAATTGTTTTTAGGGTGGACACTAATTAAATTATACAAAATTTAATAAAGAGACAATTTGAAAATATCAACGTCACAAAAAAAAAAACACACAAATACATAAATATTACAATTTTTTTGTACTAACAAAGAAAATAAGAAAAAAAAATAAACTAATAAAAGATAAAGTACAAATTAAAAATGCTGATATGAGAATAATAAAGTGACCACAACAATTTCATAACAAATCTTATGAAACAAGTTGTTAGCCTATTATTGGTAAATAAAACATATCAATATTGAACCCTAATTAAAATTAGTAACAGCTTACCACATAAGATTTATTGTGAAAATGTTGTGGATGTAGCATTTCTCTTTATATTTATTGAACTCATATTTTTATGATTCTCAAGTAAAGGTATTCAACATTTTTATTAGGGTCATCAAAATAGGTTAATTTAGTATATAATATATATTGTTTAAAGTATATATATACATTTTTTTCAAGTCCAAGTGGTTACAGAACATATTAGTTTTAAACAATTATTTATATAAATTTTTTTTGACAAGTGAGGGTGGTTCTAGGACCACCCTCACATACAAGTAGAGCCACTAGTGGATTGTAGTAGATCAGCCATGGGTTTGGTGGCGTGGGTGTTACTTTTGCCTCTCCTAATTCTCGGTCCTTTTCTACACAACCAAACACTAGCAATCAAAGAAGAAAGGAACCTTCCAACTTCAAACCCACAAATCAACAACCACAAAGATTGGTGAAGATTGAAGTCGGAGATCTGATTGGGAGATCGAAGTCGAAGATCGGCGGACTCAACTCTAGGTGTTGCTGAGTTTTCATCTTATGAGAAATAATGACGTACACCGCACGAAGACTAAGTTTGAAGATTTCCCCAAATATTATAAGGGATGATTCCGCAAAATAGGATTGAAAGAACATGGGAAGGTATCTTTTTTCTTAGAATATTACTATGAGTATTAGACTTAAGTTTCGTAAATTCATCTTACTTATTAGTTTTGGGAAGTCTTGTAATTTTGTTTGGGCATGTAGTAAGTGTACTATGTACATAATCGAATAGTGATCATGTTCATGGGGGCGTTGCAAAATGATTTTGTTGGTAGAGTAGTCATCTGTATTGGAACAATAGGTGAAGATAATGATCAAAAATTCAAATGAGCCTTATCGAGATAACAAGCTACACCCCGATGAGAGATAATGGGGATAGAAATTCAATTCAATTCAAATACTTGTACTCTTATCTGATCTACTTAAATCATGTATTTCTAATGTATTATATATATTAACAATAGCAAGAGAGGAACATTCATTTGGCCAAAATCTGTGCAAACTATTACTTTACTCTTTTACAATGATAGTTTGAGAAAGGGGATGACGCATATGAAAATTGATATCCAGCTCTATCTATTTAGTTGCTTTACAAAATCTCATATTTGATATTGTTTCTTGGGTTGGATTCAAGTTACACTTTATGTAACTTTAAGTAATATTATATCACTCAATATTTTTTAATTGGATGCAAATTTTGAAAAATCCACTATTAGATTAGATTGTCTTTGTATATTCTCCATGTTTGCAAAATTTCAAGGTGATCAAAGATCAATAACCATGTCTTCTATCAATTGTTGAAATTCAAATTTTTGTAGTTTAAAATAATGCATAAAAGTTGAGTTTATGGATCAAATAGTAAATTATATCTGATCATCATGAAAATTGGCATGCATATTAAGAACATATAAAACATTAGATTTTCAAGATATTAATTTAATAATAAGTTATTAGGTGGTGTAAAATTGTTTAAAGTTACACCAAGTGTAACTTGAACCCAACCCTTGTTTCTTTATATATTTTTGTTATTTTTATATTTTTAGAGGAGAGAAACATAAAATATAAGCAAAAAACTTATTTACCCCTATTTTTAACAAAAGTGGATAACAAAGACCTAACAGAGGCCAAACAGAGCTAAACACAGGTAGGCAAAGTGTTAAGTTTTGAATTACATGTAGGCAAAATGAAAATAAGTTAAACCACAGGTGAGTTTACTGTAATTTGCCCTAAAATTTATCCTAAAATTTTCTATTAACAAATATAACACTACCCATTAACCGGACCCAAGAAGAAAATTCCCTCATTACAAAAATAAATAAATAAGTAAAATTAAAGAAGAAAGAAATAAAAACTCCCTCTTAGAACATCCACAGCCGGATCCTATATCCCATCTTATTTTACCATCTTAAAAATCTACTTTATCAATTATACCATATCATTTACAATATACTCAACATCCCAAAATTCTATTTTCCTCTTCTACACATTAGAAAAATATATTTACGTAATAAAATATATTTTTTGTGTTTTCTCAATTTTCTCCCCCACGGGCATCATCCTCCATTCCTTTACTTTTCACCTTCTTCCAGCCTCCTTCTCCAAATCCATCATCCATATCAACCTAACTCCTCCACATAACTCCTCCATCATCCATATCAACAACCCAAATCGGCGAAATAGAAAAGAAAAGAAAAGAAAAAACCATTAACCAGCAAACCCAGAAATTTATATACCAGAAACAACGCCACGCCACAAACCCAAAAAAACCACAAACCCACAAACTGTTCCACGCCACAAACCCACAAACCCAGAAATTTCTCAAACCCAGAAACCCAAAAAAAACCATCCACCGATCTCCGCCACGCCACAGCCACCACAACGCTGATACCAGCAAACCCAGAAAGAAAAAAAAAAAAAAAAAAAAAAAAACAAAAGCAATTTAGAACCGTCCAGTATGGCGGTAATCCGTCCAAGGTGGCGGTAGCAACAAGTAGTATAATGAACATAATGAACATAGAGTTAACTGAAAATACTTCTTTATTGAAAGTAGAGTTAAACACTTACAATAATAGTAGTGAATACAAGATCTCAGAACAGATCAACAGTTACAAAGCTTGAACTAGTCCTAGTTACAAGGTTTGTAGGAACAAGGTAGTAGGTGAACAAGGTTATAGTGAACAAGATAGCAAGAACTCTTTCAAAGAAGGCTTCTAGGAAGGAAAGCTCTCTCTAGAAAAACTTCTCTTAAAAAACTCCTTCCTCTAACTTAAGGGACAGCCCCCCTTAAATAGGCAAAATTCGGAGTGAACAGTGTCATGAACAGTAAAAGTGAACAGTAAAAAGTGAACAGTAATCTGTGAACAGTAATCCGTGAACAGTAATTTTTCTTATTTTTTGACTTGAAGTCTTCAGCAAATTTGGAATATTTGATGGAGATGCTTCTGACTTGGAGGTGACAAAAAGTAAGAAGAATCATTAGTGTTGCATGTAGGAGCATAGGAAAGGAATATGATACCAATCATCATATTTTTGTCAGACGCATGGCCTTGAACAGGAGTATCATAGTAAGAGCATGGGAAAATACAGTAGGAGCACGTGAATATTGAAACATTCTTAGCCATTGTGCAGGCCAGACAAATAATGTGAATCAGTCATCGTCACCATCTTCATCATGTCCAAACCACTCTTTATTGTAAGGGTAGTAAGGATCTTTTGTAACAGAACCTTCAGAGGACCTTTCATCATCCAAACTAGCTTTTCTGCTTTTAACATTTTGATGAGAGCATTGAGAGCTTCAGGGTCCTTGCGGATTTCATCCAGAGCAGAACTCACTTTTCTAGGTTTAACAGTTTTAGCAGAGGAAGCAGGTACCTCCAGGACAGGGGTTTGACCAAGTGAACAATCTTTAGCAATGGGGCGAACAGCCGGGGATGGAGAATCTCTGGAGATAGTAGCAATAATTTTCTGAACATGAGGGAATTTACCCCACCATTTCACATACCAATGTCTGGAGAGAATATCACCATCTTTTTGATACTGCCACTTTAATATCCAAGGTATCTTGAAACGTTTAACAAAGTGAAGCAAAGGAGGGAACTTAGCACCAAGAGCATTAACCTTATAAGATTTCTTGAAACATTCAAAAGCATTAAATAATGGTTCAGGAAATATTTCTTCAAGAGGGCCATGTTGAGACCACCAACGGATGAACAAAAGAGGCATAGATCCAGTGAAATTTTTATCAAAGTTAACAAACCAGGAATGAGACATGTCTTCATTCTGGTGAAGCATAAATCTTGACCAAGCATTGATGTAATCATAGTAGGAATAGGGGATGGGAGACGAGGACATTGTCCTAGTAATACTGGGGGAAAGACCCCATTCTTCTTCAGTTATAACATTGACAATGTNACATATACCAACAAACCCACACGGATCACAATGCCACAGGCCACAGCTCACCGATCTCACCACCCACCAATCTCCGCCATGCCACAGCCACCACAATGCCGATACCAGCAAACTCAGAAAAAAAAAAACACAAAAAAAAACAAAAAAAAAAAAAAAAAAAAAAAAAACCCACACTAGATCACAATGCCACAGCCACCACAGCTCCACTGATCTCGGCACCCACGCATCTCCGCCACGCCACAACCCACAACGCGATATCAGCAAACAGAAAAAAAAAATCATATACCAGCAAACCTACATCGGATCACAACGCCACAGCCACCACAGCTCCACCGATCTTGTCACCCACTGATCTCCGCCGTGCCATCTCGCACCCACCGATCTCTCACCACAGGGTGTTGGGTCTGAAGATAGCATATGAGAAGAAAGAAGGAAGAGAGATAAAAGAAAGAGAAAAAAAATGAGGAAGGAGAGAGAAATTGCCGGGTTAAAAGTAGAGAGGAGAGAGAAATGAGAGTATTAAAAAAAAATTTTTTTTTTTTTTTTTTTTTGCAATTCTGCTATAGTACCATCTTACATTTGAGATGGTACTGTAGCTATATCTCAAATTTTTTAACATTTTAGCATATGGCCTTCCAATTGCTGGCCTTTTTTTGGGCTTGTATGCAAATGTTGGCCTTGCATTTGGCATATAGCAATCGAATGCGGATGCTCTTAAGAATAATAGGTAAGAAAAGTCATAGTACACCTGCTACCTGTGAGCAATAAATGAATTTGTTTGATTCCAGGTCAAGTCTTCTCTTAAAAGAGACACACATACAAAAACAAAAACCAAACATATATATATATATATATATTATATATATATATATATATATTATATAACTATCAGACCTTTATGTCCCGTATTTTAGGGATAGTTTCATTTACTTCTACTATATTTATTTTTGAGAAAATCTTCTGCTATATTTGGTTGGGTAAAAATACAGAGGATAGAAAAGGTGTGGGAGTTGCATAATTAAAATTAAAAGTGTAAATTCTGTCCTCATATTTTGAGCTCATTATTATTTTGGGTCCAACTTTTCTATTTTATTTTTTTAGTCTTTAAAATGAAAATGCGTTCTATTTTAGATTCTATTGTTAACTCATCAATAAAAATTGCTTACGTGATAAATGAAGTGCACTGTTGGCATACTAAATACTGACGTGACCATTAAAATAATATTAAAAAACTATATTTAGCATTTTAAAAATGGCATGTCAACATTTTAATTTAAAAAATGCTACATCAATAAAACAATAAAAAAAAACAAATTCTAAACTATTTAAAAAATAAATAAATAATTTTTTTTCTTTTCATTATCTTGTTGGAAGAACATGTTCTTCCTCAAATAACATGTTTGGCAGCCACAAAATTAAAAAACTAATATTTTCTTGAATTTTCTTAGCAATCAAACATCAAAATCCATTTAGACCAAAACCTAGCCATCACTAAAACACTAAAACATCTCAAATCTAAAACACCAAAACCATTGAGAGCAAAACCCAGCAATCACCATCTGATTGAGAGAGACCCACTAATTTGAGAGAGACACCGATCTGAGAGAGAGACCGGTCTGAGAGAGGAGGAACTTGAGACATTTGGGTCTGATTTTGAGCGAAATAAAGAGAGTGGGTTGGTCAGAGAAAGGAAAAAAAAAAGCATCATTATAAATCTCAAATCCTAAATGTTTTCCTTTCAGAACTAATGGTTTCTCCCAATGGCTCTCTTTGACTTTCATTTTCCATGCGTTCCTATCTCTACTAATTTCTTCAGAGCCCTATCTAACCTGAAGTGTTGCCTCAAATTCCAATCAACTTCCTTGAATTGGCTAGAAGACCAAAGAGTTTTTTTGGATGGCAGGTATTAGGAGGAAGATACATTAGAACCCAGAACTTGGGTTTGAGGAATTTGAACCAATAAGCATATTAGAGCTAAGCTTGACCAATTGGGCATCCCTTACAAATAGTCAAATACCCAGTTGCTAAAACTGGTGTTAGCGATACATCGGGACTGTTCACCTCCTTATCCGAGCAAATATTGGATGCTTTTGCTACGCAAGTTTGCTTCAATTTTTGGATTTTTTAGCTTAGCTTCTTGTGTATGACTTTTTTTCTTTTTTTAATGGAACTATTATGTGAAAATTGTGGGAACCTGTTTGAGATGGAAGTTTTGGGATTGAAGTTTTTCTTTTGAGGTGTGATTGTGTGAGAAAATGCTTAATAAAATGTTATTTTGTTTAATAATATTAACAATATGAGTCATATTATGTGGAAGAACCCAAAGAACGTTCTTCCAAAAAATAAAAATGGAAGGAATAAAATTAATTTAATTATCTTTTTTTTAAGTAAGAAATTCAAAAAAAATTAAAATTTTTATGTGATTTTTTATTTATTCAAATGTTGACATGGCATTTTTAAAATGCAAAATACAATTTTTAATATTATGTTAATGGCCACATTAGCATTTAGTATGCCAACAGCACACTTCGTTTCCATGTTAGTAATTTCCATTAGTGAGATGACAATAAAGACCAAAATGAAAAATCTTTTTTTTTTTGGGACTTAAAGCAGTAAAATAGAAAAGTAGGACCAAAATGAAAATGAGTCCAAAATGTAAGGACTAAAAGTGTATTTACGCCAAAATTAAATTAGATTTCTCAAAAAAAAAAAAATTAAGGGATAATTTGTCCAGCACCCATAGCTACACCATTTTCATTGATAAACGTAACCACAAATTACCTTGATTAATTCCAATATGCAACCACTTTGAACTTTTGCAAACCCCGGTTGCATGTAACAGAGGCAAAATACCAATACCATCACTCAACTGCACTCATCAATAATAATATTCCATTTTTACCAAAGCAGTAATTAAAATTGAGCGATTTTCACATAGATCTCAAGGCTGCAATTATGAAATTCACTTAAGCACTCACATCCATTAATCTATACTGGCAAAGCTTCAGCATTTCAACAAAAGATCAATGAGTAGTTCGCAATGAACGCCAATTAAGATTGAATCAGGATATTAAGAAATCAACTGGAAACTCTAACCAACCATAGTCCTATCTCCATCCCAAAAATAATAATAGGTTTATATTCTTGATTTAGGCTGTAAAATTCCCAGATCCCCAAGATATTTTCCAAAGCAATCCTCAGTAACTTTCCAAACTCAAAAGATATTCAGCACAAAGAATCACAGAAGGAGAAAGTGCCCTCATTAACTTCTCCATGTAAATTGCTTTGCCTGCTTTTCAATTTTAAATGACTGCTCCATTTTGGCAATCAAATATTATGTCCCAAATAATTCATTTGGAGACTACCTGCCAAATATTACACATATCACGAACAATCCACAAAATTTTCTCAAGCATAAAGAAATCTTAACTTAAAGCTCCACTTACCACTTTAGGTCTCTTGTACAAGGCCTCCACTCCACAATCCTATGGAGACTCCTTTTGTCTGATTTCTCTCAACATGCACAAATTCATGTATCAGAAAACAAAACAAAATAACCACAAAAGGAAAAATTCAACCTCCAATCAAATGCTAACAAAACTGAGAAAAAGATTTTGAAATGTGTCCTATCCTGCTTATTGGTTTTCAAAATTTACAACCTGCTCTCAGCTGATAGGGAAATGTCTAAAATCCCAATACTCCAGTTTCTTATCTTACCCCATAGCTTCTCGTGAAACAAACAGAAATGCAAGGAAAAAAAAGTCCACAATATTAAGTTTTCAGGAAAAAGATACCTATCCAAAAAAAAAATGTTTCTTAGAAACAAAAACAATATGTCCAATTAACTCACTTAGACGCAAGTTGTGGAGTAATTATTGTCTTGTATCCCAAATAAATAATAATAATAACTATAAAAATGTGGTCACACACCTCCCTCATTAATGAGTTTTGCAGCAAGGTAGATTCCAATGGAGCTGAAAAAAATTTCAGAAAGATGCTATCTGTGGTTTAGAATCTTTAGATCCTAAAGTTGTGACATGCAGGTACATATTGGTAGTTTTTGTAACGAGTATAAACTTGCAAAAGCATGCCCCTTTTCTGAACTGATGCTGATAAGCAAGTTCTGTCCTAATGATGTTATCTTTCCTTAACTTTTGAATGGGATTGCAAATACTCCATCCACTGCAATTCCCAAAGAAAGCAATGACCCTCAAGAGAAGAAGTCTGTTTCTGGATATTTTTGGAAGGAATTTGTCTGGTGGATATGTTCAAATAAGTGTGTATAATGCTAATAACCTCTTATCCTGATTCGGTCACACTATCCAAAAATTTCTAATCATCTCATTGGATGCAAGTATCAAGTTGATTTTTTTTTTTTTTTTTTCAATTTAAAGAAATGAAACAGTATAAAACAGGAAAAAAAAATTGCACTACTATAATTTCATGCATTTACTCAGTTGCCAAACCAAGGTTGTGGTAAAGCTAATTCTCCATCCTCTCTTACTCAAATGCAACCCTTATGTAAAACTGAAATTCCAAAAGATCTCCATAAAGTGATCAAGTGAAAACCTTTTTCACAAACACTAGCTAATTTAATCGCATTTATTTTAGAAATACCATTTTACCATTTCTTTCTTCTTATAGCCTGTTTAGTCTAGCTCATAAGCTTGCTTATTTTTTAAGGCAATTTATGTACAGATTTTTAAAGCCTATACTTTTACTAACTTATTTTTTAAGCAAAATAAACCAATGACAGTAAGCTATCCAAAACATACAATCATGTAATGAATTTCTCATGGAGATATCATGATTGTAAGCCTATTTTCCCAAGCTCACTATGTTCAATGTCAAAAGCAACATGGATATGTTCAGGTCCATAATAGATATCCATGTTCATGAAGCATCCAACAATTACAAAGCCATGGATCATTTTCTATTCAATAATTTACTTATGCAAATCAAATATGTTGCATACTAGGCTTGGCTTGTTCCTTCGGTAGCTCTTGATGGCCTTTCGCTCGGGCACCTAATCGAGGGTGCCTTCTCTGCGCTCACCCACCCCTTACTGCACCTTTAGAAAGGAAATGTAGGTAGCCACTTTTGTCTCAGCTTTAGGCTAGGCTTGATGACAACCTACAGCTGCTAATGAGGACCGTTCCACTCGTGCCCCCTTGGGGGTCTTTCTTGCACTCACCTTAAGGAACCTATGGCCATTTTTATATAAGTCGAAGGCAACCACTAAATTATTTGAATAAGTACATTCTACTTATTTGGCATACAAGTAACTGGTCAGTAAAATCAAAAGGTAAGATTTTTCTGGTGCTCTATAAAACTGAAGAACAGCCAAACTTCAGGGACAACTTCACAGCACTACAACAAGAATGACCATATTATTCCCTTGTACACTCCCTGTGCACCAGGGTAATATTTTTTTTGCCGTACTACCTTTATTTTTTTTTTTCAATAAAGATTTTAAAAATGACCATATTATACACAATATTACAATTACAATTATATAATAAACAAAATAGTGCTACATACCTCCAAAAGTGAAGTCAAGTTTGCTTCAATATCTTGTTAACATCAAGATTTGCTTTGATAGAATAAGAATCAGTTAATGTAGTATGTACTTGTCCTTGAATGGCACCCAAATGCCTGCACAAGCACCACAAATGAGATAAATCCAATATCAAAAACAGTTATCCTGAAACTTTTAAAAATTAAATGCACAGCCCATTAAGAAATTACCTACCATACAATGATGTCAATCCAGATGGATCTTCAAGAGCCTCTTTATGGGTCACCAATCATATGACCAATATGTGTGTTTGAAAGGAACCTTAACGAAGAAGATGTAAGGAGTTTGAGACTTCTATATTAAGTGATGGTGATATATAGGGATACCACAGAAATTTGTCTGTCCAAATTTCTTATATATATAACAGAGCAAGATGAGGGATTTCAATTTTTTTTTCCTTCTTCCCTACCCCTAAGACTTTGGCTTGTTGATCATTAGATTTGTAGTCATCAATCAAGGCTTCTAAAATAAGTAAAGCCTCAGAAGACCTTCCTCGAGGAAGATATTGGTTTAATTTCAGTGAGTATTTGACAGCGGTTTGGAGCTCATGTTCGTTCAAACTACAGGAGATAATGTTTTTCCATTCCTTTGATCTTCCTTCCAAGCAAATGCCATATAGCAAGGCAGAAAAAGAAACAGAATCTAGAAGGAAGCCCTTACCGATCATCTTATCACACAACTGTAAAGCAATTTAACCATTCCATATTGGCAAAGGCAGATGATAATAGAATTATATGCCGCAGTTACTTGAACCCATCCATCTGATACCATCTTTCCAAAAAATCCAAAAACATAGACTTCTCGACCTCCTGAAGCTCATTGCTTTCCTTGGGAATTGCAGTCAATGCAATATTTGCAAACCCATTTACAAGATAATGAAAGGTAGCATCATTAGGAGTGCACTTGCTCATCAGCATCAATTCAAAAAAGGAGGCAGCTTTTGCAAGTTTACAATCTTTACAAAACCTCCCAATAAGTATAGTGTATGTGACAACATTAGGCTCCAATCCACAAGATTGCATCTCTCTGAAAATTTTTTCAGCTCTATTGGTATCTCCCTTGCCGCAAAAGCCATTTATGAGGGCAGTGTATGTGACCACATTTGGCTTGCATCTCTGCTTCACCATTAGCCCAAACATCTTTAGTGCACCATCCAAGTCATGCTGCTTTACATACCCATCAATAAGGGTGGTATAAGTAAATACATCTGGAACATGATGTTCTTTCCTCATTCTAATGATGCAAGAAAGTGCATCTTTCATCATTCCAAATTTGCAAAAACCTTTAATCAAGGCATTATACACCACAACACCAGGGTCTATACCCTTTTCAATGATGAGTTCAAAGAGTTTTTTGGCCTCCTGAATGTCACCATTTCTGACGAACCCATCCACCAAAGTGGCATAAACAAAAGCATCAGGTTGTACATTTTGGTCAAGCATATCAGCAAAGAGCAACTTGGCAGTAGGAAGCCTCCCTTTCTTGCAGAGTCCACTTATTAAAATATTATAAATACCAGCATCAGGCAATACTCCCTTTTCCATCATTTTTTCTCGCATTGTCAATGCAACATCAACCTTCCCTGCGACAATAAGTCCATGGATGAGAGCACCATATGAAACCAAATCAGGCTTATGTCCTCCTTCTGTCATCTTAATAAGCAAATCTAAGGCCCTAAAGTATTCCCCTTGTCTACAATAAACATGTATAAGAGGAGTATAACTAAATTTGTTCAGCATTAATCCCCTTTTCATTGCCTGCTCTAGAAATTGATAAGCTTCTTCAACCTTCCCCTCTTTACACGAGCCATTAATAAGAGTATTATAAGTTATAATATCTGGCTCACAACCACTCTCAATCATCCTCCCCATTATCTCCACCACTTCAACTGAACAACCATGCTTATATCGAGCATCAATTATATTGTTATATACTCGGGCATTAACATTCAAACCCCTCTCTTTCATTTCCAACAAAAGTCGGTCAATCGATTCAAAGTCCCCTTCCTTGCAAAACCCATTTATCATAACCCCATAAGTTTCCAATGTAGGTAAGAACCCTTTCAATTTCAACTCCTTAAAAAGTCCATTAGCACTTTCCAATTCACCTTTATTGCAATAACCATCAATGAGTATATTATAAAACACAACATTTGGTATGCAACCTTCCCCCCACCTATCTTCAATCAACTCCCTGCCTTCCTTGACCTTCCCATCCCTACATAAACCCCTAACCATAATACAAGTACTATAATTATCCACACAAGAATTCTCAAGCATTTTATTATACACTTGGCATGCAGTTTCATTTCTCTGATGCTTCACAAGAACATTAAGCAATGAATTGCATGCAAAAACACTCGGCACACAATTATGTATTTCACCCACCACATAATACAATTCAACAGCCTTATCCACCAACCCAGAATCTGCATAAGCTTGAATAACAACACTTAATGCTTCACAAGCCGGCTTTAATTGCTCAAGTTTCATTCGCTCCAACACCAATTCAATCTCCGAAAACACTTTAAACCTCGCCAAAAGTATCAAAAGCGAAGAATAAGCAGAACCATTCAGTGAACAACTATATGGCCGCTTTGAGGCCCAATCAAAGAACTTTAGACCCAATTCTACATCATGTATTCGATCTAAAACAAAATGGGCAAAGTCTGAAACAACGACATTGGATTCAGAAAAGAAGCTTTCAAGGGATTGCTCCCATGGTCTTGGTTTTAAGGATTTGAATAGTGCCTTGGACATGTTTGGCAAAATGCCTGAATGGCAAGGTTGAAGAAGAGGACGTGGGTTTGCGATTGTGAAGGGGTTTGATGCGAGAGAGAAGGGTTTTAGACATGGAAATGAGGTGAGAGCGTGAATGAGTTCTGGGTTTTGGGGTTTTGGCGTTTTACTCATATGTGAGTTCCTAAGTGTTTGATATACACGTTGACATTATAAATTAACTGACCTGCAACAACCAATCCATAGATATATCATATCATATCAGCTCAAAATGAAAATTAAAAAATATATAAAATGCATTACCTAAGGCTATAGTAAGTTTTAATTTATGAAGAATTAAGCTAACCTGCTCTAGCATCTCTGGCTCAGCCGATAAGCTAAGCTTCCCTCTCGCCCTAGGCTTGCTTTTCCATTTACTTCACGCCGTTTTGGTTTTTAGCTGGATCCATCTCTACAGCCACACTCACCATCATCAAAAAATTGAATAAATAAATTTTTATTATCTATTTTGCTACGGGGTAGAGGAGATTTGAACCGTGTTTATTGGAAACACCAAGAGGTAACGATTGAGTTACAAAGCTCTTGATTGATTAATAAGTTATTTGTATAAAATATATCTCAAAAGATATACTATTAATTATTTTTGAAGTTATAGAATCCACTTGATGATGATTGTTTTAGTGTTGATAGGCTTAGGTCCCATATTGAATAAGATGATCTAACAAGAACCCAATTATATTAATTAACTAATAACTAATTAATTTTTGAATCCATACCATGTTATATCTTAATTTCTTAGGAATTCACACATCATGTTGTGTTCATATCTATACTTCCTAGGTTATTAAGTACTAAACAAGTAATGAATATGTTAAATTTGCAAACCCAAATGAAATACTAACTTCCCAAAATAATTTTTTTATTTTATTTTATTTTAAAAAGCCATAAACAAAAGTAATAATAACCCAAAATTCCAAATACACTAAAGAAAATAAACTAGTGGTCACAACGCCTTGCTTTACCCTTGGGGCGAGAACGACACCGGATTAAGAGAGGGACGGAGCTTGTGCCTGAGAAGTTGGCGGAGACGCTTCTGCCGGCGAAGGGAGTGAGGAATTTGGTGGAGACTGGAGAGAATTGCGATTTGAGTTTACGGTTCGCGAAGTGCTACTGCTACGTGGTGCTCACATTGGCCGGTGGAGTGTAAAGCTCGAAGCTGCGGTGGCCACTTCCATGGCTATTAGCTTGCACACAGAGAGAGCCAGAGAGGGCGAATTTGACAATATCAGATTGTTAATAATATGGGCTTTGGGTTTCAATTAGCGGAACGAAACATAATCTATTTAGGCCACTTTGAATCTAACCCAATCTATTAGGTCACTTTGTGCCAAGTCCAACCAAACTAATTCTATTTATGTTGTGGGCTGAATAAAGTTTGGAACTTTTTTTTTTTTTTTTTTTGTAGTAGAGAGATGTGAATTGTAAATTTGTAATACCCAATTTAATATTAGACCAAAATATAAATTACACCTTTTAAACTTGAATGAAATTTATTTCAGTTTTTAACCTTATTTTTGTTCAATTTGAATGCTCTAAATTTTATATTTTATTCAATTTAGACACTTTGTCTAATTCGTTAAAAAATTGCCATTAAAAATATATTTTTTGTACAACAAAAAAATCTATAAAATTAATAAAAATATTTATAGATTTTATGTGAGATTTTTTTTTCTTAAATAAATCATTTTCATTAGTTAATTACATACTTAACAGTAATTTTTTAAGAGAATTGGACCGAATGTCAAAATTGAATAGAGTTGAAATTTAGAAGACTCAATTTAACGAAAGTAAAATTTGAGAACTAAAACTTCAATCAATTTATAGGGAGCAATTTGCTTTTAGTCTTAATTTACTTCTTCAGTTATAACATTGACAATGTAAACACTGTGGTAAATAATTTTGGAGGCATCAATTTTGTCAGAAATGGTGTTAATAATAATAGATTTCTCATTACGCAAGAGATCAGAATAATAATTCAAATTCTTATCTTTATGCTAAAGATATATATATATATATATATATAACTATCAGACCTTTATGTCCCGTATTTTAGGGATAGTTTCATTTAACTTCTACTATATTTATTTTTGAGAAAATCTTCTGCTATATTTGGTTGGGTAAAAATACAGAGGATAGAAAAGGTGTGGGAGTTGCATAATTAAAATTAAAAGTGTAAATTCTGTCCTCATATTTTGAGCTCATTATTATTTTGGGTCCAACTTTTCTATTTTATTTTTTTAGTCTTTAAAATGAAAAATGCGTTCTATTTTAGATTCTATTGTTAACTCATCAATAAAAATTGCTTACGTGATAAATGAAGTGCACTGTTGGCATACTAAATACTGACGTGACCATTAAAATAATATTAAAAAACTATATTTAGCATTTTAAAAATGGCATGTCAACATTTTAATTTAAAAAATGCTACATCAAATAAAACAATAAAAAAAAAAAACAAATTCTAAACTATTTAAAAAAAATAAATAAATAATTTTTTTTTCTTTTCATTATCTTGTTGGAAGAACATGTTCTTCCTCAAATAACATGTTTGGCAGCCACAAAATTAAAAAACTAATATTTTCTTGAATTTTCTTAGCAATCAAACATCAAAATCCATTTAGACCAAAACCTAGCCATCACTAAAACACTAAAACATCTCAAATCTAAAACACCAAAACCCATTGAGAGCAAAACCCAGCAATCAACATCTGATTGAGAGAGACCCACTAATTTGAGAGAGACACCGATCTGAGAGAGAGACCGGTCTGAGAGAGGAGGAACTTGAGACATTTGGGTCTGATTTTGAGCGAAATAAAGAGAGTGGGTTGGTCAGAGAAAGGAAAAAAAAAAAAGCATCATTATAAATCTCAAATCCTAAATGTTTTCCTTTACAGAACTAATGGTTTCTCCCAATGGCTCTCTTTGACTTTCATTTTCCATGCGTTCCTATCTCTACTAATTTCTTCAGAGCCCTATCTCAACCTGAAGTGTTGCCTCAAATTCCAATCAACTTCCTTGAATTGGCTAGAAGACCAAAGAGTTTTTATTGGATGGCAGGTATTAGGAGGAAGATACATTAGAACCCAGAACTTGGGTTTGAGGAATTTGAGACCAATAAGCATATTAGAGCTAAGCTTGACCAATTGGGCATCCCTTACAAATAGTCAAATACCCAGTTGCTAAAACTGGTGTTAGCAGATACATCGGGACCGTTCACCTCCTTATCCGAGCAAATATTGGATGCTTTTGCTACGCAAGTTTGCTTCAATTTTTGGATTTTTTAGCTTAGCTTCTTGTGTATGACTTTTTTTTCTTTTTTTAATGGAACTATTATGTGAAAAATTGTGGGGAACCTGTTTGAGATGGAAGTTTTGGGATTGAAGTTTTTCTTTTGAGCGTGTGATTGTGTGAGAAAATGCTTAATAAAATGTTATTTTGTTTAATAATATTAACAATATGAGTCATATTATGTGGAAGAACCCAAAGAACGTTCTTCCAAAAAATAAAAATGGAAGGAATAAAATTAATTTAATTATCTTTTTTTTAAGTAAGAAATTCAAAAAAAATTAAAATTTTTATGTGATTTTTTATTTATTCAAATGTTGACATGGCATTTTTAAAATGCAAAATACAATTTTTTAATATTATGTTAATGGCCACATTAGCATTTAGTATGCCAACAGCACACTTCGTTTACCATGTTAGTAATTTCCATTAGTGAGATGACAATAAAGACCAAAATGAAAAATCTTTTTTTTTTTTGGGACTTAAAGCAGTAAAATAGAAAAGTAGGGACCAAAATGAAAATGAGTCCAAAATGTAAGGACTAAAAGTGTATTTACGCCAAAATTAAATTAGATTTCTCAAAAAAAAAAAAAATTAAGGGATAATTTGTCCAGCACCCATAGCTACACCATTTTCATTGATAAACGTAACCACAAATTACCTTGATTAATTCCAATATGCAACCACTTTGAACTTTTGCAAAACCCGGTTGCATGTAACAGAGGCAAAATACCAATACCATCACTCAACTGCACTCATCAATAATAATATTCCATTTTTACCAAAGCAGTAATTAAAATTGAGCGATTTTCACATAGATCTCAAGGCTGCAATTATGAAATTCACTTAAGCACTCACATCCATTAATCTATACTGGCAAAGCTTCAGCATTTCAACAAAAGATCAATGCAGTAGTTCGCAATGAACGCCAATTAAGATTGAATCAGGATATTAAGAAATCAACTGGAAACTCTACACCAACCATAGTCCTATCTCCATCCCAAAAATAATAATAGGTTTTTATATTCTTGATTTAGGCTGTAAAATTCCCAGATCCCCAAGATATTTTCCAAAGCAATCCTCAGTAACTTTCCAAACTCAAAAGATATTCAGCACAAAGAATCACAGAAGGAGAAAGTGCCCTCATTAACTTCTCCATGTAAATTGCTTTGCCTGCTTTTCAATTTTAAATGACTGCTCCATTTTGGCAATCAAATATTATGTCCCAAATAATTCATTTGGAGACTACCTGCCAAATATTACACATATCACGAACAATCCACAAAATTTTCTCAAGCATAAAGAAATCTTAACTTAAAGCTCCACTTACCACTTTAGGTCTCTTGTACAAGGCCTCCACTCCACAATCCTATGGAGACTCCTTTTGTCTGATTTCTCTCAACATGCACAAATTCATGTATCAGGAAAACAAAACAAAATAACCACAAAAGGAAAAATTCAACCTCCAATCAAATGCTAACAAAACTGAGAAAAAGATTTTGAAATGTGTCCTATCCTGCTTATTGGTTTTCAAAATTTACAACCTGCTCTCAGCTGATAGGGAAATGTCTAAAATCCCAATACTCCAGTTTCTTATCTTACCCCATAGCTTCTCGTGAAACAAACAGAAATGCAAGGAAAAAAAAGTCCACAATATTAAGTTTTCAGGAAAAAGATACCTATCCAAAAAAAAAAAATGTTTCTTAGAAACAAAAACAATATGTCCAATTAACTCACTTAGACGCAAGTTGTGGAGTAATTATTGTCTTGTATCCCAAATAAATAATAATAATAACTATAAAAATGTGGTCACACACCTCCCTCATTAATGAGTTTTGCAGCAAGGTAGATTCCAATGGAGCTGAAAAAAATTTCAGAAAGATGCTATCATGTGGTTTAGAATCTTTAGATCCTAAAGTTGTGACATGCAGCGTACATATTGGTAGTTTTTGTAACGAGTATAAACTTGCAAAAGCATGCCCCTTTTCTGAACTGATGCTGATAAGCAAGTTCTGTCCTAATGATGTTATCTTTCCTTAACTTTTGAATGGGATTGCAAATACTCCATCCACTGCAATTCCCAAAGAAAGCAATGACCCTCAAGAGAAGAAGTCTGTTTCTGGATATTTTTGGAAGGAATTTGTCTGGTGGATATGTTCAAATAAGTGTGTATAATGCTAATAACCTCTTATCCTGATTCGGTCACACTATCCAAAAATTTCTAATCATCTCATTGGATGCAAGTATCAAGTTGATTTTTTTTTTTTTTTTTTTTCAATTTAAAGAAATGAAACAGTATAAAACAGGAAAAAAAAATTGCACTACTATAATTTCATGCATTTACTCAGTTGCCAAACCAAGGTTGTGGTAAAGCTAATTCTCCATCCTCTCTTACTCAAATGCAACCCTTATGTAAAACTGAAATTCCAAAAGATCTCCATTAAAGTGATCAAGTGAAAACCTTTTTCACAAACACTAGCTAATTTAATCGCATTTATTTTAGAAATACCATTTTACCATTTCTTTCTTCTTATAGCCTGTTTAGTCTAGCTCATAAGCTTGCTTATTTTTTAAGGCAATTTATGTACAGATTTTTAAAGCCTATACTTTTACTAACTTATTTTTTAAGCAAAATAAACCAATGACAGTAAGCTATCCAAAACATACAATCATGTAATGAATTTCTCATGGAGATATCATGATTGTAAGCCTATTTTCCCAAGCTCACTATGTTCAATGTCAAAAGGCAACATGGATATGTTCAGGTCCATAATAGATATCCCATGTTCATGAAGCATCCAACAATTACAAAGCCATGGATCATTTTCTATTCAATAATTTACTTATGCAAATCAAATATGTTGCATACTAGGCTTGGCTTGTTCCTTCGGTAGCTCTTGATGGCCTTTCGCTCGGGCACCTAATCGAGGGTGCCCTTCTCTGCGCTCACCCACCCCTTACTGCACCTTTAGAAAGGAAATGTAGGTAGCCACTTTTGTCTCAGCTTTAGGCTAGGCTTGATGACAACCTACAGCTGCTAATGAGGACCGTTCCACTCGTGCCCCTTGGGTGGGTCTTTCTTGCACTCACCTTAAGGAACCTATGGCCATTTTTATATAAGTCGAAGGCAACCACTAAATTATTTGAATAAGTACATTCTACTTATTTGGCATACAAGTAACTGGTCAGTAAAATCAAAAGGTAAGATTTTTCTGGTGCTCTATAAAACTGAAGAACAGCCAAACTTCAGGGACAACTTCACAGCACTACAACAAGAATGACCATATTATTCCCTTGTACACTCCCTGTGCACCAGGGTAATATTTTTTTTGCCGTACTACCTTTATTTTTTTTTTTCAATAAAGATTTTAAAAATGACCATATTATACACAATATTACAATTACAATTATATAATAAACAAAATAGTGCTACATACCTCCAAAAGTGAAGTCAAGTTTGCTTCAATATCTTGTTAACATCAAGATTTGCTTTGATAGAATAAGAATCAGTTAATGTAGTATGTACTTGTCCTTGAATGGCACCCAAATGCCTGCACAAGCACCACAAAATGAGATAAATCCAATATCAAAAACAGTTATCCTGAAACTTTTAAAAATTAAATGCACAGCCCATTAAGAAATTACCTACCATACAATGATGTCAATCCAGATGGATCTTCAAGAGCCTCTTTATGGGTTCACCAATCATATGACCAATATGTGTGTTTGAAAGGCACCTTAACGAAGAAGATGTAAGGAGTTTGAGACTTCTATATTAAGTGATGGTGATATATAGGGATACCACAGAAATTTGTCTGTCCAAATTTCTTATATATATAACAGAGCAAGATGAGGGATTTCAATTTTTTTTTCCTTCTTCCCTACCCCACTAAGACTTTGGCTTGTTGATCATTAGATTTGTAGTCATCAATCAAGGCTTCTAAAATAAGTAAAGCCTCAGAAGACCTTCCTCGAGGAAGATATTGGTTTAATTTCAGTGAGTATTTGACAGCGGTTTGGAGCTCATGTTCGTTCAAACTACAGGAGATAATGTTTTTCCATTCCTTTGATCTTCCTTCCAAGCAAATGCCATATAGCAAGGCAGAAAAAGAAACAGAATCTAGAAGGAAGCCCTTACCGATCATCTTATCACACAACTGTAAAGCAATTTTAACCATTCCATATTGGCAAAGGCAGATGATAATAGAATTATATGCCGCAGTTACTTGAACCCATCCATCTGATACCATCTTTCCAAAAAAATCCAAAAACATAGACTTCTCGACCTCCTGAAGCTCATTGCTTTCCTTGGGAATTGCAGTCAATGCAATATTTGCAAACCCATTTACAAGATAATGAAAGGTAGCATCATTAGGAGTGCACTTGCTCATCAGCATCAATTCAAAAAAGGAGGCAGCTTTTGCAAGTTTACAATCTTTACAAAACCTCCCAATAAGTATAGTGTATGTGACAACATTAGGCTCCAATCCACAAGATTGCATCTCTCTGAAAATTTTTTCAGCTCTATTGGTATCTCCCTTGCCGCAAAAGCCATTTATGAGGGCAGTGTATGTGACCACATTTGGCTTGCATCTCTGCTTCACCATTAGCCCAAACATCTTTAGTGCACCATCCAAGTCATGCTGCTTTACATACCCATCAATAAGGGTGGTATAAGTAAATACATCTGGAACATGATGTTCTTTCCTCATTCTAATGATGCAAGAAAGTGCATCTTTCATCATTCCAAATTTGCAAAAACCTTTAATCAAGGCATTATACACCACAACACCAGGGTCTATACCCTTTTCAATGATGAGTTCAAAGAGTTTTTTGGCCTCCTGAATGTCACCATTTCTGACGAACCCATCCACCAAAGTGGCATAAACAAAAGCATCAGGTTGTACATTTTGGTCAAGCATATCAGCAAAGAGCAACTTGGCAGTAGGAAGCCTCCCTTTCTTGCAGAGTCCACTTATTAAAATATTATAAATACCAGCATCAGGCAATACTCCCTTTTCCATCATTTTTTCTCGCATTGTCAATGCAACATCAACCTTCCCTGCGACAATAAGTCCATGGATGAGAGCACCATATGAAACCAAATCAGGCTTATGTCCTCCTTCTGTCATCTTAATAAGCAAATCTAAGGCCCTAAAGTATTCCCCTTGTCTACAATAAACATGTATAAGAGGAGTATAACTAAATTTGTTCAGCATTAATCCCCTTTTCATTGCCTGCTCTAGAAATTGATAAGCTTCTTCAACCTTCCCCTCTTTACACGAGCCATTAATAAGAGTATTATAAGTTATAATATCTGGCTCACAACCACTCTCAATCATCCTCCCCATTATCTCCACCACTTCAACTGAACAACCATGCTTATATCGAGCATCAATTATATTGTTATATACTCGGGCATTAACATTCAAACCCCTCTCTTTCATTTCCAACAAAAGTCGGTCAATCGATTCAAAGTCCCCTTCCTTGCAAAACCCATTTATCATAACCCCATAAGTTTCCAATGTAGGTAAGAACCCTTTCAATTTCAACTCCTTAAAAAGTCCATTAGCACTTTCCAATTCACCTTTATTGCAATAACCATCAATGAGTATATTATAAAACACAACATTTGGTATGCAACCTTCCCCCCACCTATCTTCAATCAACTCCCTGCCTTCCTTGACCTTCCCATCCCTACATAAACCCCTAACCATAATACAAGTACTATAATTATCCACACAAGAATTCTCAAGCATTTTATTATACACTTGGCATGCAGTTTCATTTCTCTGATGCTTCACAAGAACATTAAGCAATGAATTGCATGCAAAAACACTCGGCACACAATTATGTATTTCACCCACCACATAATACAATTCAACAGCCTTATCCACCAACCCAGAATCTGCATAAGCTTGAATAACAACACTTAATGCTTCACAAGCCGGCTTTAATTGCTCAAGTTTCATTCGCTCCAACACCAATTCAATCTCCGAAAACACTTTAAACCTCGCCAAAAGTATCAAAAGCGAAGAATAAGCAGAACCATTCAGTGAACAACTATATGGCCGCTTTGAGGCCCAATCAAAGAACTTTAGACCCAATTCTACATCATGTATTCGATCTAAAACAAAATGGGCAAAGTCTGAAACAACGACATTGGATTCAGAAAAGAAGCTTTCAAGGGATTGCTCCCACTGGTCTTGGGTTTTAAGGATTTGAATAGTGCCTTGGACATGTTTGGCAAAATGCCTGAATGGCAAGGTTGAAGAAGAGGACGTGGGTTTGCGATTGTGAAGGGGTTTGATGCGAGAGAGAAGGGTTTTAGACATGGGAAATGAGGTGAGAGCGTGAATGAGTTCTGGGTTTTTGGGGTTTTGGCGTTTTACTCATATGTGAGTTCCTAAGTGTTTGATATACACGTTGACATTATAAATTAACTGACCTGCAACAACCAATCCATAGATATATCATATCATATCAGCTCAAAATGAAAATTAAAAAAATATATAAAATGCATTACCTAAGGCTATAGTAAGTTTTAATTTATGAAGAATTAAGCTAACCTGCTCTAGCATCTCTGGCTCAGCCGATAAGCTAAGCTTCCCTCTCGCCCCTAGGCTTGCTTTTCCATTTACTTCACGCCGTTTTGGTTTTTAGCTGGATCCATCTCTACAGCCACACTCACCATCATCAAAAAATTGAATAAATAAATTTTTAATTATCTATTTTGCTACGGGGTAGAGGAGATTTGAACCGTGTTTATTGGAAACACCAAGAGGTAACGATTGAGTTACAAAGCTCTTGATTGATTAATAAGTTATTTGTATAAAATATATCTCAAAAGATATACTATTAATTATTTTTGAAGTTATAGAATCCACTTGATGATGATTGTTTTAGTGTTGATAGGCTTAGGTCCCATATTGAATAAGATGATCTAACAAGAACCCAATTATATTAATTAACTAATAACTAATTAATTTTTGAATCCATACCATGTTATATCTTAATTTCTTAGGAATTCACACATCATGTTGTGTTCATATCTATACTTCCTAGGTTATTAAGTACTAAACAAGTAATGAATATGTTAAATTTGCAAACCCAAATGAAATACTAACTTCCCAAAATAATTTTTTATTTTATTTTATTTTTAAAAAGCCATAAACAAAAGTAATAATAACCCAAAATTCCAAATACACTAAAGAAAATAAACTAGTGGTCACAACGCCTTGCTTTACCCTTGGGGCGAGGAAACGACACCGGATTAAGAGAGGGACGGAGCTTGTGGCCTGAGAAGTTGGCGGAGACGCTTCTGCCGGCGAAGGGAGTGAGGAATTTGGTGGAGACTGGAGAGAATTGCGATTTGAGTTTACGGTTCGCGAAGTGCTACTGCTACGTGGTGCTCACATTGGCCGGTGGAGTGTAAAGCTCGAAGCTGCGGTGGCCACTTCCATGGCTATTAGCTTGCACACAGAGAGAGCCAGAGAGGGCGAATTTGACAATATCAGATTGTTAATAATATGGGCTTTGGGTTTCAATTAGCGGAACGAAACATAATCTATTTAGGCCACTTTGAATCTAACCCAATCTATTAGGTCACTTTGTGCCAAGTCCAACCAAACTAATTCTATTTATGTTGTGGGCTGAATAAAGTTTGGAACCTTTTTCTTTTTTTCTTTTTTCTTTTTTTGTAGTAGAGAGATGTGAATTGTAAATTTGTAATACCCAATTTAATATTAGACCAAAATATAAATTACACCTTTTAAACTTGAATGAAATTTATTTCAGTTTTTAACCTTATTTTTGTTCAATTGAATGCTCTAAATTTTATATTTTATTCAATTTAGACACTTTGTCTAATTCGTTAAAAAATTGCCATTAAAAATATATTTTTTGTACAACAAAAAAATCTATAAAATTAATAAAAATATTTATAGATTTTATGTGAGATTTTTTTTTCTTAAATAAATCATTTTTCATTAGTTAATTACATACTTAACAGTAATTTTTTAAGAGAATTGGACCGAATGTCAAAATTGAATAGAGTTGAAATTTAGAAGACTCAATTTAACGAAAGTAAAATTTGAGAACTAAAACTTCAATCAAATTTATAGGGAGCAATTTGCATTTTAGTCTTATTTTTATTAGAAAAAACTAATATTCTATTTTATTAATTTACTTTTGAGATTGTTGTTCTATCGTATACAAAAATTGGATTACAAAGCTAAAAGATTACACAGTATCAACACAATAACCCACATTCGAAATGTCAAAAGATTGACAATGTTGGGATATCAGTAGTTGGAATTGTGATAGTTATCAAAATTGTTATGTAGATTGAACAATCAAAGAAATGATACAATAGCCAAAGGTTTTGTAGCTGAATTGGCACCTCCCTATGCACAAAGTATTTGGGGGTTTAGGGGGAAAAAAGTTCGAATTGCGGAGTTTGCAACATGTTGTAATTATTTCTCAAAAAAAAAAATGATACAATAGTTTACTAATTCAACTGTTGGGTCATAAGTACAACCATTGCATTAATAATTAAATTATTTTTAAAAACACATAAATAAAAGTGCAAAATTGGAATAAAAGCACATAACTAAATGTAAAGTTATTTGATTAAAATAAGTTAAAAATTTTAATATCAAAAAACCAGATAGTTTGCAATTCAAAAAAAATGTCTATTGTTTTAAAATTCAAATTCAAATTCAAATCTAAATCTAAGTATCCAAACAATAAATTTTAAAATTATAAATTTCAAATCCTCCAATATATAAAAGACATCCAAACAAATAATTTAATAATTAATAAATTTGGAATCAAGATATTTCAAATCCATTAATTTTAAATCTAAATCTACGTATCCAGACGCAACCTGGAGATGGGAACCTTTACAAATGGAATACCCCCAGAACGCAAAGACAAAAGGACTAACAAAGAAAATTCATTACACACGTTCCTCAAAATGGTATTGACAAAGGTTTGAAGCCCATTATAACCATCTAAATATCTAGTGAAAAGGTTCTTGAAAGACCTCCCTACTATTCATGGGAGCACAATTTGCATTTCTATTGAACCATTTGAAGGAACAAACTAAGAGTTGTACCTAACTTCAGATAAGCAAGAAGTAATTCTCCGTCAGCCTGTTCAACTAAAGCCTCTATACAGATTTTGGAATTGCCTTCCACTTAAACTTTCTCAAGGTCATAACTTATATAGGATAATGTCTATTGAACAACCCACAAAATTGTCAATGCTTTAGCTTGGGAATAAATGTTAGGGTACGTTTGGTATATTGAATGAGAATTACAACAGGAATTGTAATCTTTATTACTAGTAATAAAATGTGTTGTAATGTAATAACTAAACCTATTCATTAGTTTGGTTGTAAGTTATAATATTAGAATGAAACTTAACATTTATTTTAGGAAATATATTATTCATACAATTAAATTTCCTTAAAAATTGTTATTTTTAAATTTAAGAAAGATATGTGTTATTTTTTATGATTTTTTATTTTTATAATTATTAAATGTATATGGAAGGTTTGTTTATTTAGAAATATATTAAGTTTTGAAATTAATGCACTTACTAAGGAATAACTAATACAACTTTTTAAAGAGGAATAGTTATTCCTCATTTTGAAGAATAGCTATTCATAAGGAATGACTATTCCTTGTAATAAAAACATAACCAAACTAAAAAATAATTAAACTATAGAAATAACTATTACATTACAACACCTATTACAGTCTACCAAACATGCACTTAGTGTTTGCTTTTATCAAATTCCAATGTCCCTTACCAATCCCTGGCAACCATGGGAATGGTGGAACGATCCTTCCCAATACTGCATCTTAGGATCCGTTTGATTGGAGAGATGGAAAAATGAGAGAATAAAAAATGCAAAGAGGATGGAAAAGTGAAAGGATAGAAGAGATTTTAATTTTTTTTTCATTTGTGTTTAGTTGGAGGGGTGGAGAAGAGGAGGGATGGAAAACTTTTTTGTTTGATTGAGAAGAAAAATTGAAAGATAAAAAATGTAGTTTGTATAAATTTACTCTTACTTCCTTATTTCATTATATATGAAATAATTTCTTTAATAAAATATTACTTATTTTATCTATTAAAATTTATAAAATATTTTATAAAAATTAAAACATTATACATATTCTTCTTCTTTTTTCTCTTTGTTATTGTATTTATTACATTTTTTTATTATAAACCAATATGAAAAAAAAGGAGAGCACAAAGATTGATACTGAACAAACATAAAAAATAAAAAAATAAAAATAAAAATAAAAATAAAACAAGAGAAAAAAAATAAACAACATAAATTAAAATTAAAATTAAAATAAACAGAAGAAAGAAAGAAAGTGAAAGCTGGAAAAGAACAAACCAATGAAACAACAAAGAAAGCAGAAAACGAAAAGGACGAAAAAAGTAATAAAAAAAGAAGAGGAAAATATCAAACGTTTTTACCCAAAAAAAAGAAAAAAGAAAATATCAAACGTTGAAACATGCATGTTCACCATTTGTCTTATAACGTTTTCCATATCTAAAACGTTATAAGACAAATGGTGAAAGGGGTAGAAAAGTAACTGACAAGGTTGCACCAAAATCACTTGTGGGCTAGCGAAGAAAATACCTGGTCTCATAACAAAAATTTCATCATTTCTCTCCTTACCAATTAACATTCACTTCAATTTTCTCTCTTTTATTTTCTATCCACCCTATTTCACTTCCAACTAAACATACCTTTAGGGAATGATCAATGATGTTGGTATTCCACATATTCCTATACTCCTTAAATAATTTTCATAGCCCTCTAACCAAACTTTCTTTATCCAAGTAAGACCCCTCATGTTGGACCAAAATTCTTTTTTTTTTTTTTTTTTTTTTTGTACTTGGAATTCTTTGAAATAGAGTGTTTGAATTTTTTGGATCTAACTTCACTTCTTTTGTAGTTTTGAACGTTTTGTTTGAGGATGCTCTCTTTGTTTCTTAGGTTGTGTTTGTTTTGGGTGTAAATGAAATTTGGAAAATATTTTACACCCAGCAGTGTGTTTGGGTGCACATGTAAAATAAAATCAAACAAAAAATCTTAAACTTTGACCGTAAAATAAGCCCTTTTAACCAGAAAATCATTTATGCTTCTGTTTTACCTTCAAATGATTTCCAGACTCAGACACCCGAAGAGAGAGAGAGAGAGAAAGAGCAAGAAGAGAGAGCAGAGAGAGTAAGCTAGAAGAACAAACAAGCCATCGGACCACCGCCCTAACCCCAAACACGCCGACGAGATCCTGCCACCAAGATCTTCCCGCCGAGATCGCGCTGCATGAAGCCTGCCGCCGCTTGACCGGTCTCATCGCCCATGACAGGTCTCGATCTACCTCTCCCTTTCCCTCAATTTGTTATCACTCTCTCTTCCTCCTTCCTCTCTCAGTTTGACCGAATTTTTGAGTTTAACAAATGGTTTTGTTTTGATTTTTGTTTCTTTAAGTTTATTTATTGAAATTTTCTATTATAAAATTTGTTTGAAAGCTGAGACAATGTGATGAACTAGTAGGAAAATAGCATTTTTAGAATGCAACCAAACACTTGAAAATATTTTCCAAAAAAATTTTCATAATATAGCCAAACACTTGAAAATATTTTCTTTTCTCAAAAATATTTTCACCTGAAAATATTTTACACTTGGAAAATATTTTACATATTGCCAAACGCAGCCTTAGGTTTCCTACCAATGTCGATTCTTCTTTTTGCTTGTGATCCTGCTCACTCTTTGGTGGGTGACAAGAAGATTCCTATTAATGAAACTAAATTATTTACCTAAATTGTCCACTCTAATTCCCTAACAACTACCAAACCACATTGCTATGGCTACTTGACATTGCTTAAACAAGGGTATGGAGGATTCTTGCTCATGCACACAAAACGAGGACAGACCTTACTAATTTATCTTTAGTGGGCGATAAATCTAAAGCTATACACCAAAGATGCATCTTTAGGATCCGTTTGGATATAACTTATTTTGTTGAAACTGAAAACTGAAAACTGAAAACACTGTAACAAAATAATTTTTAAATGTGTGAATAGTGCCATATGACTAAATTTAATGAAAAAGTTGCTAAAAAGTGAAATTTGTGGAACCTATGAATAGTGCACAGGTGCACTGTTCACTGCTGAAAAGTCAACAATATGTGACTGAACCAAAAAAAAAAAACTGAAAACGCGCCGAACCCAGAAACGTGGACGTGCCGTGTATCCAAACCCACACTTAGTCTATCATGAAGCTTTGTCTTCTAGATTCTGCCCTTAATGGAATTTGGATGGCTTGAAGCAACAATGTTTGCCGCCTCTTTGTATGCTAACTTAATAGTAGTTAGATAACCATCATTAGTATTTTGTCCATATCCATCTATCCACATAACCTATATGCCATAATGTGATTTTCTTGATGGCTAAAGTTGTGGCTTCATTAGATCATAAGTTCAAGCTAATTTCATCTAAACCAGACTTCTTGTTATTCATTAGTTGAGATACTACAAAACAATGGTTGCTCTAAGTAAGTGAGCACAAATTATGAATAAAATTTAGGATGTTTGGGATCCAAGTATCCTTCCAAACTAGGATGCTATCCCCATTCCGAACTAGCCGGTAAGTTCCTTTTGATAATAGTGATTTAACCCTCCCCAAACTTCTCCACATCCATGATGCTTTCTTTGTTGAACTTTACCTCAACTAGCTACTTCCTGTGGTGGGCCTTTTGTGATTTTTGGGCTGGACTACCTCTTGTTGCATTGGGCCCGAGTATTTTGGATAAGAGAGTTGAGACCGGTCCAATTGTAACTCATTTTGATCTGACTTGCGCACAAACTATGCCCCGTTTGCCGAAACTTTGGTCACATGCCCATGGCAAGCGAGGCTGTTACAGAAGAGTTATGGCAAATAAATGCAATAAAACAATGATAAAAGAAATATGTTACTGTTAGGCAAAGCAAGTAAGAGATCCTTAAGAAAAAATTCGATATGGCAACAAGAACCACATTATAGGTGAAATTGCAAAGACAAGTGAGGAAACAATAGCAATAAGTGATAAAATAAAAGAAGGAAAAGATTAGTTTGCCGTGTTCAGTTGTATTACAGGACTAAGACCAAGGAGGGAACCACTTTCTCAACATGGGTAACCTCATAGGAGGATCTTGCTGTAGAAATTATCCACTTTGAGGGAACAGGCCTAAATGGCTTGTGTCCAAATGAATTCTTTATCCTTAATAAAGGGTAAGCTTTTAGAGGGAGAGAAGGGATTAGCCTATTGGTGCATGTCTGTCGTTGTACACTCTCTATTTATCTTCTTTCTCTTTTCTCTTTGTTTTGTTATTTTGATTCTTTTCCCATTCTTACTCTTTCTTTCTTAGCGCTTGCTCTTGTAGTGTTATGGTGAAGGTGGTGCTGTGATTCTCTCTTGGTGATTGCTACTGTTGCAATGATGTTACTGTCCACGATAAGGACCCTTTATATATTGCCTGCCGTGACTGGTTTTTACCATTTTAATCTTTAACCACTTTTGTCTGGATTAGGGTGTTCTTCCTAACCACCCACTGGTTTGTCAGTTGCTTAACCACCACCACTTACTTGTGTTGGCTGTGCCACTCTCCATTACTAGACAAAGAAAACTGTTTTGTTTGCTTGTTCACCGTGACATTCTTATCTACCACTGTGTGGGTATTCTCTCTTGCTGTTCCTCATGGCATACACATAGTGGTTCCAACTCATCCTACTTTCTTTTGGGTGGTATGTCATCCTAGCAAGACATCACCCCTAAAAGAATCTGAGCAGGAACTCCAGAATAGGCTTTCCCTTCTTTCCATTGCCAAACCATGCCCTTTCTTACCTTTGACCCATGACCCACCACTCCTGTATTAGCTGGGTACAAGTTGGTAATGCCTAGGCCTTGCGTGTGCTCCACTTCCTATGTACGTCAAAAGCTTGTCTGCCACTCATGCATTTGCCATGGTCTGGAGGCTCATCTGTGCATTTTGTCGCTCATCCTTGACCTCTTATGGCTTGAACTGTTTTTCTGATTTTCCATTCTTTATTGGCTTGCTCCTTTCAAGGGTTGGGCCTTGCTTGATTGTGGGGTTTTCTCTCTTTAGCCAATCTTTGCCCCTTTTGTAATCTTGTTGCCATTCCTTGCCATACTACTCTGCTATTCCTATTGTGGTGTTAATTGACCCGTGCTTGTTAGGCTTCTTTTGGGCCTACTGCTTGTTCTTTTCTCAATGACGTAGTATGGTCATTGGATTTATATTCATGCTACTTTGAGCTTTCTTAGCCCATTATATTGCTTGTGAGCTCCTTTGTCCCATTTCTTTTTTCTTGGGCATCCTTGGCCCATTTGCTTTCCTTGGGCATCCTTAGCCCATTTTCTAATTTTGCATTCCCATGGGCTTTTACTAACTCTTTTAGGCTTCCCTGGCCCAATTACCTTATCCTTCCTCCTTTAGGCTCATGGGCTTTCCATCAACCCTTTACTTTCTTTCTTCATTACTTCGGGCTTGTTGTTGCCCATTCTCACTTTTTTATATCACATAATTCCTATGGGTTTACTACTTCTCTCTCTGGGCTCCTTTAGGCCCATTTGCTTTCCTCAAGGCTCATTTATTTACTTTATGGGCCTATGGTCCATTGTTCCTGCAATTCGGGCTTAACGGTTTTTCTATCAATCCACTAACTCTTTTCTGCCCATATTGTTGGGCTTCTTTCTACTGCTTGGCTTCCAAAAATGAGCATCAACACTTCCTAACCTATATTTTGCTAATAGGATTTCAACATGAGTTATCCTTACTTGACAGCGCATACCAAGCAAATTTGGTAAGCATTGCTATATTGATTGTAAAGAAAAAAAGCCTAAACCTTTGACTCGGATGACCATGCCAAAGGTACGAGATGGTTGGAGGACTCTTTCTTTGAATTACACAATAATCTCCTAAATATTACATCTATATATTCACACATGCTTTTGGGGATTGAAAGGCTAATGTAGTATCAAATGGGATGGCCTAGGCCACTAATTTAGTAAGTGTAGCCTACCTACGATAAATTTTTACCTTTCCAACCACTAGTTTTAACTAAAGGAGCCCCTAACATTTGACCCCATAATGTAGCTTAATTAGTACCAATCGGTTTTTAATTTGCTTTAGAAATTTTTAGTGTACTATTTTAAAGGAAAAAACCCCCCCAACTTTTCCTAGTTGATGAATTGACATGACTAAGCATGATAGGTGTTTAAGCACTTCATAAGAGTATTAACCTTGTCCATGTGAATAACTAGTTAACTACTGAGTAAATTTCTATATTATCTATTAATTTTTCAAAGAAGAATCCTCAATTAGTCCATTTATGCAATTGAAATCCCATGCACACTTATTCCATCAAACTAGTTGAGCCTAAATTAAAGGATAAAGTTTTCTGCAACTCATGTTAGAGGAATCTCTCTTAAAATTATGTAATAGTATGGTGTCCAATATGATCATTGAAGATGCTTGAGAATCAGTAAGCATAATGCTTCGGGCTTTAACGGCGGTTGGATGGCCCAAAAAAAAGAAAAGAAAAAAACTAACGTGACCGAGATGAGCTAGTCAAGGACATTTCGACGGTTAAGTTAGTTTTCTCTCTAGTTTTCAAGTATAGTGAGTAGATAAATAGTGAAACTTACTTTAAGCTGGTGAGGTTGGGTCCTTTTTATAGAGAGTTTGGAGTGAGTTTACTTGTTAGGTTGCACTAACATCATGGGAGATGCATGAACTTAGTGGAGAGCATGGAGCGAATTTCAGGGAATTCACCCCACGTTTCGAGATGGGAATCGTGGTTCAACCATGAGTAGAAAATACTTAAAAATTTCACTAAGTGTTTATTGATTGTCCACACCCTCTCATGGTATGGACGATCAATACCTCTTTGGACGACCAATAATATCCTTGGACGTCCTTCTTTCATGTTTGTGGTGCACATTTCTCTTTTCTCCTTTCTCAAGATTAACCTGGACATCATTGGTCTTGGACGACTCTTGTGGACGAAGATTACTTGTTGTGGACCGCCATCAATCATAATAATGGTAATGATTTTCAAGAGTGCTAATTTTCACTAGTTGTGTCTTAAAGTTATCGTTGTCCTAAGTAGATATATTTTCTTTGCGTCAAGTGACTCTCCTTTATTAAAAACATTAATAAATTTCATAATTTTCTATAATTTTTATTTATTTATTTTAATTGTATCGTTAAAATATTTTCTTCTAGTTTACACTATAATTCTTAATTACATTGTTCAATCATATGAAAATGATATTTTTGAGAAGAATATGAAAATGATATTAGTTTGAAAGAAACAACTAAAATTACATAGAGGGACCATAAAAGAATCTACTATAAACAAGTCATATTTGAATTATCCAAATTCTTTCGATATAGTTTACTTACTTTTTACAATTTTTTAAGAATAGGTGATTTTTTAACCAGAAAAAGGGTGGATAATTATTATTGTGCACATTCGCATGAACATGGTATAAGATACCGATTACGGTTCATGCATTTGTTTATGTTAATCTTACATATAGGAGGTAAAACTTAATGTAGCCATCCCTACACCTTCACGTCCCACAAGCCTCTTATCCATTCTCATTCGATCACAGTTGGAGAGAGTTAAAATAGGAAAACTTGCTTTGGGTTTAGGGATAATTAGGCTAGAACTGATGACTCAATATTATTCCAATGCACAAAATGTGCAGTTGGGTACCACATACGCAAAGCAAGTTTTCTATTTTGACACTAGCGCACAGGCACTAGTGCACACACTCACAGACATGCACCAAATCACCCATTCTCCCACTTGTAAAAATGCTAACCTAGAGCTATTAGACATTGAGTTACTATACAAGCTAATCAAAATTGAGTTGCAGTATGTTTGATATACAGGCATTGATAACCATCTAGTTTATCGCTCTCTGCACAATAAGGGAATAAAATAAGCAATGAAATAGATAGAATGGCTTCAGATTAAGATTAGGCATATGTTCAACAACAACCAAACAAACAGAAGCCTCAACTAAGCATCAAGAATCTGCTGCAAAAGCTTACAATTATTCTAGACCAGCTTAAAAAATCCAAAAATGAATATTTAAAAACAAAACTATGCAAAACACACAAGCAACAGTGGAGTGGAGTAGTTAGCTCTATGCCCTACAGGCTTTCATAATAATAATAGTAAAGGTAACGGCCAACCCCCTTCCCCCCCCCCCCCAACTTTTTCTCACTCTCTCTTTTCTTTTCAAAAGCCTTCCTGGTAGAACCAAAGTAAAGTTTTTAAGTAGAAAAGAAAAAAGGTTTTTTCCTAAAGCCACACTCACCAACACTAACACACCCATGCACACATACATGCACCAAATAATTCATTTTCCACTTGTTAAAATACTCTCCTAGAGCTGTTAGACATCAAGTTACTATACAAGCGCTCATACAAATTGAGTTTCAGCCAAATTTGAGACACAGGCATTGACAACCATCTAAGCTATCACCCTCTGCACAATTAAGGGAATAACATAAGTAATATAATGGGCAAGAAAGGTTGAAGTTAAGGTTAGGAAATGGACATATTTAAAGACATAAACAAACAAGCAGGAACCACAATATAGCATCAAGGATGAGTTGTAAATGCTTAATTACTTATAGTTATTCTAGACCAATTTTTTTCTTTTGATAAGTATTCTAGACCAACTTAAAAAATCCAAATACAAATGCAAAACAAAAAACGTGGAGAACAATTTACTTTTATAAGGAAATTTTATTGAGAGATGATTTTATAAGATTCCTACAGACCATAAATGAAGCAAGATCAAAATCTTTTTTTGACCTAACAAACTTAGGCTTGTACAGATTATCTAACCATCCCATTCAATTTATAGTGACAAATAATGAGCCATAACTCAGCATATATTTTAAAAAACCAATGCACTAATGACTAATGCATTGGTACTTTCCATAAAGAAGTGAATCCAAGCAACAGAAGACAAACCTCTCCTCCTGTGCCATTCCTGAATGGATACAGATAGAGGGGAAGTTACACTCGGTAAGTAACTTGTTCAGCTCAGCAGCTCTGGTCACACTCTTGACAAAAATTACAACCTGATTGAAGTCCAATGCGTCAAGAAGATCATTCAATTTGCGGTTTTTCTCTGCCTCCTTCAATAAAATGTAGTGCTGCACAGAGAGACAATGAAAATGTGCATTAGTTGAGTGAGCAAGAGACAGTCAACTGATGAAACAAAAATATTGCAAAATAAAAAATAAAAAAAAAAATAAAAGCATTGAAGATACCTGTACAAGACCGTGAAGAGTCAACTTGGTCTCATCATCAACATAAATTTCCATTGGCTGAAAAAAACGAGTGTCAATATAAAGTGCATCAAAATACCATATTTTACAGCAACCAAAACTCAACAACAATAGATAAACAAATAACTGGCAATCCAAAAAGTCAATCCTTCTGAACTATGATGTATTAATTGAACTTACTCATCTCTCAAAATAGTAGATACATCCAGCTACTACCCAAGAAATAAGAAGTTGAACCAACATCCTCACTAAGGCCCCACAAACACAATCGCTCAACCGCATATAACCAAAAGGATCAAGAGAAGTGGTTACGCCCAAAGAAAAGTTCAGACTAGAAGTAGGAAAACTAAAAAGATTGCAAGCACTACAACTACAAATTCATTCCCTTGCCAATGACAACACAAATTGAAACCTAAGCCACAAAACTGCACAATTGACACAACCAACAAGGCAATGACATGACATTTATAAATACAAAGAATATCATAACTTTATGATGCCTTATCACACCTCTTGCATAAATTTTTTGCAAACAGGGCGAATCTCTTTACTGAGAGTTGCTGAAAACATCATAACTTGCTTGTCATGAGGAGTCATCTTGAAGATCTCCTGCACATCTCTCCTCATGTCTGTAAAAGATACAAGAACATGGACAACAGAAGGCTTAAAATAAGAAAATTATTATCGCAAACGATGCAATACGCTGTAAAGAGAACAAGAGAATTGCAAAGATTCAGATTTCAGAACTAATTCACATAAACAAGGGGATAAACGGAAGAAGAATAAGAAGACCATACCCAGTGATTCTAGCATCTTATCACACTCATCAAGAATAAAATGCCTCACATTCTTCAATCCAAGATCTTTCNGGCACAAAAAAATTCTACAGGATTCAATTTTAAACCAAGATGATATAGCCAGACTAACCGAAACTGCGAGAAATAGACAAGCAGCATATGTGCAAGATAGGAAAGAAAAACCAAATTTGAAGAAACATCATGAATATACTTAGATCTACATCTACCATCCAAGTTCTCCCCGGAAGACAATTTTTGAAAGTTCAGTACAATTTCAACAAGTTGCCATAATATATTAATTCTGCCCATTGAGATATTATGAAAAGATTGGATAGAAGTTTGCCTTCTGATGGATGTTCAAATCCCGAATCCACAATAGCTCGAAGAAGCTCTGGTTTCAACAGGAAGTCTCTAAATCCAGAACTGTGAATCCCAACATAGCCCCTACATCACAAGAAAAGTTGACTATCAGTACAAAAGATTGCCCGCAGATATAGAATTCAACAAACTATCTAGATGCATATGGATTTTCCCATACCAAAATTGAACCATCCAGCACATTACAATCACCAAATCAACTAGCAGTACCAAAATATGCACAATTTAACACTCCAAAAGCATATGGGCAAATTTATTTTTTCTAACACAGCAGGACAGCCTAGCAACAGCTGCAATAGCCAGATGGACCTTTAAGACATGACCAATAGAGTAATGTCAAATGAAATATTAACGTACTAACACGTCGGTTAAAACTTATTAAATCAGATCCTTGGAAATTTTGGTAACTTTGCTGAGCAAATGACTCTTCCAACATCCAGAACCCAACAATAAATGAAGCCAGAAAAGTCCAAGACTTGGAAGACCAAAACATTCCGGTACTAGAACGACAAGAAAAGGAAAGAATATACTATCCACTCAACTACGACGTTTTTACCGTTACCAAGAATTCCCAAAATAAGTATCTATCAGCTGTGCAGCAAGTGAAACTGAAAAGCATTACTTCACACCACTTTAGCACACCATTTATTCCTTGCCCAAAATAAAAACCCCAAAATGGCAAAACCTCAATCCCATCTAACCTAAAACCACACCAAAAACCCTAAATACCACTTTTTTTCTCTTTCAACTTCTCTGAATTCACTGAGGTTTACTCTACCCACTTGATAGTAGTCCAGGTGTTTTTCATCTTTGAAAAGTAAGAACAGTAACAATAAATAATAATAAAAAACCACAAAAATTTACTCAAGTAATAACTCATCAGACACAAAGCTTTCAGTTTCTTAGTTTTCTCATTATCCAAACATAAAAATAGCACTTTGAAACAAAAATACAAACATGGGTCATTTTCTTTCCCTTTCAAATTATATATCCCATTAATTTTCTCAGCAACCAAACAGGGAATTACAAAAATACCTCTTGGCAGAATCAGAAACGGGTTTGGCAGAGGCGGAGTCGAGGGCTTTAGGGTCATCGTCTTCGAAGTCCACTAGCTCTTCCTCGTACTCGTTGTCCTTCACTTCACCCATCTTCTTCCTACACACACAAACATAAATTCAATTCAAATTTCTAGGGTTTTCAGGGAAATATATAAAAATAAATAAAAATAACTTAATCAAATTTGAAAAGCAACGTTGTAATAGTGTATTTTGCTGACCTTTTTAGCTCTGAGAGAGAGAGATAAGAGGGTTTTTAGTTTAGGGTTTTGGAGAATATTGAGAATGGAGGAGCGACTGAGAATTCTGTGAAATTAAACCAAAATAATAATAATAAATTTATTAAAAAAAAAAATGAGAAAACTTTTTGTAAGAGAAAGAGACCCTGGATCTAGGTCTAGGGTTCGAGAGAAGAGGAGAAAGAGAGGCACAGGAGTGGAGGATATATATAGAAAGGTGGGGGGTGAATGGTGAATTTGACGAAATTGACCTCTGACTTCACTTTATCTTCGTTTACTCTTTTTTTCTTTTGGATAGGATTCTTTTTTCCTTTTTTTGTTTGCAAGTGCCCGTTTGGTTCTTTTTTTTTTTTACTTTCTTTTTTGAAAAATTAGTACTATTGTTGTTCAAGAATAGTGGAATGGTAGCTTTGAGTTATTGACCATTAAAAGTTACAATTAGTCGTTTCTGTTAAAAGTTATTGATCGTGTGTAGCTTTGGCTCTGTATGTTGTTTCTAGGCCTCACCTACCTTTTTGGTAAATAGTTTTTTATTGGTAAGTTATGCGCCCAATGACTTTTGAACCCATGACCTCACCCTCCATGTACATGTGTTCTTTCCATTTGTTTTATTTTCTTGTTCCGCCATAATTTTATCTATCCAGCTGAATGATCAAAGGCTTAGCCTCACGATTTCAGAATTCAATTGGATAAACTTATAATTTATAAATGATATTAAGTTGATTATTCAATTTCTGATTCTGTATGGTATGTCTATTCAGGTTGAAACGTTATAAGAATTTCAAGGAGGGACAATCAAGAATTCTTGTGGCAACAGATTTGGTAGGAAGGGGGATTGATATAGAGCGTGTTAACATAGTCATCAACTATGATATGCCAGATTCTGCTGATACATACCTGCACAGGGTACTTGTTTCATTTGAATACTTCAATTTGATCTGCATATGTTGTTAGTATTGTCGCTAGTTTGGAGCTGAATTTGCCCTCTCTATCCCCTTGGGTTCTGTTTTTCACAGGTGGGCAGGGCTGGTAGATTTGGGACTAAGGGGCTTGCAATTACATTTGTCTCATCTGCATCTGACTCCGATGTTCTTAATCAGGTAATTTTTTTTGCTGAATACAGGTGGAATCAATTTTTCTTTTTAATGCGCGTATTAATTTCAGACTTTACTTTGATGTTTGCCAGGTTCAGTCGAGGTTCGAGGTGGACATAAAGGAGCTTCCTGAGCAAATTGATACTTCAACTTACAGTAAGATCACCTCTTTGCATTTTCTTTAGCACTCATTAGCTTTGCTTTTTCTTTATCTTGTCCATCTAGCTAGTTGGATTTTGGGAGCATATCAAACACTTCTGTGACTGTTAATACAACTCCTTAGGTTTTAGATGATTGAATCTTACACTGTTCTTCTTTTGTATGTAGTGCCATCATGATGGGTTGGTTTTCCGGTCAAGAGCGGTCCAATCTGCAATTAAATTAGAGGATGATATTAGCGGGCAGTTGTGTTTTAGTCATAATGTAGAATATTAAATTTCTTTTTGAGGATTATACTTTCTTCCTTTGTTTTGGAGCATGTAATTCTGAGCCTAGCTAAATTGCCTGTATGATGTTATGCTATTCTAGATGTACGGTATTGATTTTGATTTTTTGTTTTTTTTAGTCCTCAATATATGCTTTCGGTACTAACTATTAAATATTTCATAGACTAGCAAAGAATGAATAATTGGGGTAGTCTGGAAAGCTTAGTTTTACTTGATGGGTAAACATCGAAAATCAGTAAGTTGAAGTTACTAGTTGGCAGTCATCTTTTTTAAGTTAATATTGACAGCTCGTTTTTGTTGTTTTTGTATTTGAGTAGATGAATCCGTTATTATATGGTGCTTTATTTCCATTTGTTATAGACTTGAAAGTATTGCTTTTGTTGTAGAAAGCTAGATATGTTTAAAAAAAAAAAAAAATTCGCTTTAGGAAATGTCACATTGATAAGTCATTTTGTTGTTTTTGTATTTGTGAGTAAATGAATCCATTATTATTTGGTGTTTTATTTCCATTTGTTATAGACTTGAAAGTATTGCTTTTGGTGTAGAAAACTAGATATATCAAAAAAAAAGAAAAAAAGAAAACCCCTTTGGTTTTTATTGAAAAAAAAAGTGAAGAATGTTCTGCATGCTCTAGAACATGGCTTGTTACATTGTATCTTTTGTTTTGTTTTGTTTTTTAATTGATATCTCTTATTTTATTTGTCATAACATAATGATTACTAGTTTTATGAAACCATAGGCTGAATTGCCTCGAATTTAAGATGACTTGAAGAATGGTGTCCTTTGACTTTGGAATAATTAATGGATGCCTTAAGAGCATTAGTTTAGAAAATATATTTAGGACATTTTTTATAGAAAAAAAAAAAGTAATTAATTTTGGTAGTAGCTTTCTATATTTCTAATAAATGTGGTATAAATGTTTTTTAAAAATAGTTCATTAACAAATGCTTTAAGGGGAGCATTAGTTTAGAAAATATATTTAGGACATTTTTTATAGAAAAAAAAAAAGTAATTAATTTTGGTAGTAGCTTTCTATATTTCTAATAAATGTGGTATAAATGTTTTTTAAAAATAGTTCATTAACAAATGCTTTAAGGGCAATTATTAACAAGTATAAATTTAAACTTTTGTCCCTAAAATTATGTAACTGGATCTCTTCTTTTCATTCATGCTCATTGATGATGTGTGCATTACAGATCTCTTAGGCTTAAGCTTAAAACAACGTAGTTTTGATACCCTGAAATTAAACTACACAGATTTTGGCCCACTAATATTATTAAACATTTTAAATTTATTCTTTTCGTCCATACCCATTATGACAGGGCCATTAGGCGTCAAGTAAAACTTAATTTGTGGTTGAATTTGGAATAATGGAGAGGGGGTTGTTTTTGTTTGAATGTTGAAGTTGGAAAAGCAAGATATATGGGTCTTGACCATTGATGATCATGCAATCGATGGAGCGTATGCATACTACATAAATTCGGAATTTATTCATTATGTGACACTTGCTAGTAACTTAACCCAAAATAAATACAATGGTGTGCTTAGTAGGGGATATTTGGCATTTAGTCTGATTTTGCAAACAATTTTGTTAGTTGATAGATTTTGCAAACATATTTGTAAAGTAACATCTTGAATGCAAGAGACTCGATATCAATGATAGAACTTGAGTCTCTAAAATTCAAGTTCCTTCGAAAAAAGACCAGGAGAAACACTCAGGCTAACTGATCATTCTTCTTCTCTCTAGATTTGATCTTTCTTCTCTTTAGATCAAGCCCAAATCGGGTCTTGGAGGCCAAAGTTGATTCTCTTTGGATCTGCAGATTTGATCCTTTGGTGCTTCTCTGCAGGTGTTCTCTTTTGTTCTTCTTTGCTTCTCTTTCTTCTTCTTTTATGTTCTCTGCTTCTCTTTCTTTTTTTCTCCTTTTTCTCTGCTCTTTCTTTTTCTCCTTTTTCTTTGCTGGGTCTGTTGTACTATTGTTTATATAGAACTCGAGTTTTCAAGACTTGATTTCCCTCGTTGAAATTGAGTCTAGTACACTTGAGATGTTATTTATCAAATATGTTTTTTTTTTGTCAACTAACGAAATTGTTGGTAAAATCAGGCTAAATGCCAAAAAAAAAAAAAAAAAAAAATCCGTACTCAGTACCATATACAAGTAAATTTTTTTTCTTTTTATGGATTATAGGAACAAATGTAGTTGAATGAGATGGAATATGATGTATTTATTGTTTGATTGCTAACACATCTAGTGATTCATTTGGTTGGAGTGATAAAATTGAACTCTCCCACTCTGACTTGTGTATCAAATGAACTCTATTTTATTGCATATGAGTGATATGGAAAAGATTCCTCTTCCTTCTTCAATCAAACGTTTAGGTTGATGCATCTAGATACATAGTAATCTTAAGATTATAATTTTAAAATATTTTCTCTAGTGCATTAGCAAAAAATGCTTACCTGTAAATTTTACTAGTTAGAGGTGAGAATAAATGACTCTTCTCTAGAAAGGTTCTATACGTTATTTAAAAAAAAAAAAAAAAAACTAACATATCATAAATTATAAGATTTGAAGGTATAGTATGAATTAAATAATCAAGAGTCTTGAAACAACATTTAATTTTCTTGGTAGGAATCTTTTGTAGTTTTTATTTATTTATTTGTTTAATATCAAACAAAATTAAGCAATTAGCCAAATATTACTAGAACTGATTTTTTTTTTTTAAATTATAATTTATATAAGTATATTGGAATTGAATGTAATTCTAAAGTCGTTGACTGCTACCTAATTTGATATGGCAGATGAAGTTTGATTTCAAGTATTTAGAGTCCACACATTTGCCAGTCATCCATGGTGTCTTTGAATTGTGCGTAAATTGGTCTGCTATTATTTCTGCTATTGATTGCATCTAAATATTTATCTAAATCAAGGTCATATTTTTTATTCTTGAATCCATAGTTCGTGATTCAATATTCTCTCATACCCTCAAAAGTGTTTAATAAATTGTTTGAGCCAAACTGAAAAAGTGACTTGGGCTATATTACAAATGGCAACACAATTATCAAAATCAATAATAATATAGAGTATAGACTATTGAATTTTAGAGGCAGCTATCATACTCTTAAATGGTTAATTAACAAATATTCTGAAAGTACCTTTTAACCTAAACCTAAAAAAATATAGTTTTAGTTTCGTGGCTTGGAATTGTAAATGAGTGTTTTATTAGGCTTGTAATACATCATGGTTTGTGGATTCTCATTCAACTAAAAGTTAATTTGGAAAAATTTAGTGATTGGATTCAAAGAGTCCAAGTCCTTTGTGGTTGACTTTTAGTATGAAAAATGTTTGTCTGCAGTCACTCAAGCGAAATGAAGGACCTTTTGTGTCCTTTGCTGTCGTACTTTCCCCCTAATTTATTATGTTGGTGTCTCATAAATTTGGAAAAAGAGTCAAAAGAATCTGTACCCAAAACTATATAATTTTTTTTATGAGTATGCTTTTTAACATTTATGGGGTGATCATTTGAATAGGAAGCTTCTATTCAATATTTTCTCAAAAAAAAAAAAAAAAAAGGCTATGATTGCAATAAAAACCAATAAAACACAAATGCAAAATTTAATAATACACACAAGCAAAAAATATAGAACATAATTATGCAATAAATTAGTTAAAATGATTAAATGTTTGTGAGTTTATTTAATTGTTTAAATATGTTCACATACTAAATTATATCAATCATAATAATTCACATTTCCTTTGTTTTTAATAATGACATGTAATATAACTAATTCTCAAATAATATGACTTTGTTCGCGAACTATAAAGATAAGCTTTTACATAATATACTCGCATACTGCACAAAATATCCAATACTAATTTCTATGGTATAAAATGAACTGTGGACGTGGTTTGTTATAGTTGCTATACCCTTGCATTTCTGTAAAAATTAGGCACCCTTTGTGTACATATCTTTAATGTGCTGATAATTCATTTTGCTTGGTAGATTATTATTATTATTATTTTTATAATCTATGGTAATTATTATTATTATTATTATATACAATAGTTGATGACATTTGACTATTAGTTGACCTTAGAGCATCCACATCAGTTCGTGGAAAAAAATTTTCATTTTACAAGTTTAAAACTTACTTTTTCTATTTTACATACTTATTTTTACAAAACACCTACATCAGTTTGTCTATTATACACATTTATTCAAATAAAATATTCATTTCTTTAACTCAATGCTACAGTGCTACAGTGCCAGGCAAAGTCATGCTACAATACCGGGGAGAGAGAAAAAAAAATTATTAAAAAATCATATACACATGTTACAGTGCCCGTGTAAATTTACACAGGTACTGTAGCTTATTGATAATTTTAGAAGATTTTGCAAGATTTTAGACGGACTAATGTGGGCTATTTTTGAACAAAAATATGTAAATTTGAGCATTTTTTCTATTATACACACTTATACACGGACTGATGTGAATGCTCTTATAATATATTTTTTCTATATAAGTTTTGGTCGTCTCGCAATATTACACATAATTTTCATTAATTTATTTATGATGTTAATAGGAGAGTTTTAAACTGACTATTACCCAGCAAATGGAAGAGTTTTAAACTAACTACTACTTAGAAACATGGAAAGTTTTAAACTAACTTCTACTTATATTACTTAACCATTTAAATTATATTTGTTTTTAGCTTTTTATTTTAATTTTATCCCATAAAATAAAACCCTTGTTTTGTGCTAAGAGCCTTGTAGCTTTGGCACTTTTTAGTATTTTCAAGACATCTATAGTTCAAATCTCCCATTTTTCTATTATAACAATCGAATAATTAAAAAACAAAAAAAATCATTTTATATTTAAAATCTCCATTACAATCTCTTTTTTTTAGAGAACTCTCCATTATAATCTTGACACATCTTATTTTATTTTAATTCTAGAATATATAGTTTTATTTTATTTTTATATTTGATAATTTGATAGTTAAATTGGGAGAGGGGGGATTTGAATCCTAGAGGTCAAGGACACACCAAAAGGTAATAAAATGAACTACAAAACTCTTGGCAAATATATAATCTATATATATAATAATAGGTGAAGCAGAAAGAGTGTGAAATTGAATTCCAAATTAGAACTCTAATTGTGTGCCATGTATACTTCCTAATTAGAGTTCTAATTTTGTGCCATGAGTCTAGAATCTGAAATTGAAGTTGAATTTTGCATCATATGGCTAAATGTATGTGGGTTCATTCTCATTAAAACTACTTCTATGTATCGGGTCAAGTGAGTTATTGTGCTAATTAAGTTTTTTCTTGATTTTGCAGTCAAATGTGAAAACCAAAGAGATTAATATCGGTGATAAGAACTTGGTTTGGGTACAATGCATAATTTTCAAAAAGATAAATGTATGTGGACTCATTCTCATTAAAACCACTTCTATGTATCGGGTCAAGTGAGTCACCGTGCTAATTAAGTTTTTTCTTGATTTTGTAGTCAAACGTGAAAACCAAAAAGATTAATATCGGTAATAAGAACTTGGTTTGAGTATGTTGCATAATTTCCAAAAAGATAGCAAAGCCAGAGTTTGCATCTTTGTTATAAATTGCTTACAAAGTTTGCATTTTTACATTTGCACTAAGTTTCGGATTAAAGTGCTTTCTTTTTTGTTCTGACACTGAGTTTTGTTTACTATTCACTTACAAAGTTTGCATCTTTACATTTGTTATAAATTGCTAATATGTGATTAGATGCACATTATGCCTAAAATTCACTATCCTTATATTTGGCTTTTTGTTCAGGTTTTGCACCTATAACAATGAAGAAAGCACTGCTGTGGACCGATGGATGATACTTTTTGTAGTCTGCAAAGGAACTTAGTGATCAATGGAATCTCACGCAAATTGAAGAGGACCTGACTGTAGATGTCTGGATGGCAAATGTGAGTCATTATGTTTTTAAAATTTTCAGTGAAGGTAAAGGTTATGAACAATGTAAATTTTCCGAAGAGAGATTTATTATTCTATATTTACGCAAGTTTGGTTGCCTTCTTGGAGTGGATCACTCCACCTTGTCTTTCTACTGGAATTTTTTATTCAGATTGTTACAATTTAATCCGAAATTTTATTTGAATTTTCCTATTGTTGTGATTATCATATATTATCATTTCAATTGTTTAATTAGAATCTGAAATTGAAGTCTAATTTTACTATACACGTGTACAATCTAATTATTTTTAATTTTGCTGTCATGTGTAGAAGCCAATGAGATGAAATTAATAACACATTAAACACTCATGTTTTGGGAATCAGTAGTACCAATCTAAATCCATTGGACCTGCTTCGTGATAATACAACTATGAATGATGTATAAAAACACGCACAAACCCATCTCTCTATAAAAAGAGATTGGAGAGAATTTCTTTTATCAGTCGTGGAACTTCAGAGGTTAAAAAAAAAAAAAAAAAAAAAAAAAAAAAAAAAAAAAAAAACACACAAATACCCATCATGTTACAAAATGACCCATCGTAAAACTACAAAATGAGTACAACTCTGAGGGCTTTTTTTTTATTTTTTATTTTATTTTAAATTTTTTAAGCTACAAAAATTTCAATTACTAATAGAGATTGAAAATTCAAAAGCGTGAATGGATCTTTTGGATAAACATTGTCACTAAGGTTCATCTTTCTGTGTAAAATATATATACTGCAAAGTTTTGTTAATAAAATTTTCTGGTTAATAATATGAATTTAGACTTAATTGAGCCTTTTAAACATGAATAAACTCATTATTAATAATATATTCATTCCTGTGCGGTAGCACGAGGCTACATACTAGTTTTATATATAAACACGATCATAAATAATTTCTAATAATAGAATATTTATTTTCATATACAAATATAACCATAATAAATGATTATAGATAATTACTATAATTATGAAATTTTACATTTAGACCAAAAAAAAAAAAAAAAAGAGAGAAAAAAATCCTATGTTATACTTTCTAGTGCATTGTGGGTATTGACTAGCAGGGACGGAGGCATTAATTGACCAGGGGGCAATAGCCCCCCTTAAATTTTTTTTTTTTTAAAAAAATATATCAATGTGTATATATATATATATATGTGCATTAATTTTAGCAATTTTCTTCTATAAAATTACGTTTTGTCTCCTTAATAATATCATTAATTCTTTTTAGAGTAACATTATAGTTACAAATTTATTTACAATATTTTTATAAACGGTTGAGGTACAAATTCTTATTGGTTCACATCTAGGATTATCACTTACATCACTTTTTTACTTACCAATAATTACTCAGTATATCAACAATATACCTCTAGCACTTTTCTCATTTTAAAGGCCATTAAAAAAATTTATAGATCTAAAATTTTAAAGCCTCGAATCCTATAGCCGCGGTTAAGAAATGCGTCTATAGACCTATAGGGGCCTATTGCTGCGTAGTACATGCCAGGTTTGAAAATGTGATTATAGGAACCATAGCTAGAACCTATAGCTGCGTTTTTGGGGTCTATAGCCGCATTTTTGAAACGTGGCTATAGACCTGTTTTTGTAGTGAACATATACTAGCACAAAAATCAGCAACATTTGTGCAACAACAAAAATCACTAATAGCAAAGCTAAAAAAAATTAAGTCCAATTAACTAATTTTACTCAAACAAACAACTGGTCCTTTAAAAAGTTTTAAACAGAATAATTGTCTTTATCCATCAAACGGACACATCAAAAACTTAAAAAAAAAAAAAAAAACCTCCGTGGCTAAGAAGCTGTTGAACTAGAGGTCAGAGTCGCCTCCCTTAACTCAAAGACCTGGCTTCGTCCTTGCTAACTAGTTATTATAATTATCATCATCATCATTAACAATAAATCCTATCAATGATAGGTGTAAGAACAAACTAAGCTACGGATTGGATTTGATGAATGTAGCCTTGATTTTGCATATTTGATTGCCAAGCTCTCTTTTGCCATTTGGCAGTCCTCACCAATAGACCTTCTGTTACTTGATCAAAAGTAATTAATGTGCAGATAGGAACAAAGCGAGAATGAAAAGATTTTAATAAAACTTAAAATGGAATTCCACTTTTGTTTTGACCTGATTGGTAAAATTTCTTGTCAGGTAATAAAGGGTTAATTAGGTTCTGAATGATCTGTTTAATTACATAAAAAGGAAATACATCTGTGACTTATTTGATCTAACAATTTTAATTGAATGAAACCTATAGATTTCAAATCTTATCCAAGCTATCATGAAAGGAAAATTGCATTCAGAGATTGTTTGTTCACGTAAATTATGAATTCCCTATGGTGACCAAAGTGAATGAAAATGACGCCTTAAATACTAAATAGAACTCTTCAGTCCTGTAGACCTAACTGTATTCCACAAAGGAAATTCATCATCTGACATTTTCCATGGTAATCCAATTTATGTAGCTCAAGTTTAGTCTAAATTTACCATTAGGAAAGGCTGATAACTTGTACGCTTGTTCATGCTGGAGTTCTATTCTATTCTACGCATCATGGCCATGGTCTCAGTGACGTTAATTTGGATTACTGCTAAAGCTCAAGTTGAATATTTTAACGTTATGGATTACAGAGCAAAAGGTGACGCTGTCACAGATGATTCCATGGTAGTACTTCCATATTCTTTAGTTGATGAGAAGTTAATTTTTCGAAAAAGTTTGGTGTTTTAAACCTGTTTTGAGCTATCATACTCCAACTTATTACGTGGTGACTAAAAAAATATTTCATATTTAGTTTTAGTTACATGCATTTTTTAATAATTCATATGACTTATTTAAATAATTCACATGATTTTGTTTTATAAATTGTTACATAATGAGTTGGAAAAGATAACTCCTAACATGTTTGAAGCCACACTTTATTCTTAATTTGTTGACCTATTATTTTCTTAGGCTTTTAGAAATATCATATTTGAACTTTGATTAAGTTTCAATTTGGCCCCTAAATTTTTTATTTAAATAATTAAGCCGTTAAACATTAATTAGTCTAATGACAAACCAAATTTTCTCTTAGAATGTTATTACAAATCAAAATTTATTGATAATTTAACAAAAATCATGTATACATCACCCAATTAAATTCGTAAGGTTTTAATGAAAAAATATTAATAGAATATATTTGATTTGTTGCAAACCTTTTAAATGTGTGTGTGTATATATATATATCCAAGAAGTTAACCGATTATAATAAAATTTCAAGAATTCAAGTTGACACTCACATTAAGACTTGAGGGTGATAAAAATTCTTTATTTTTCTTTCAATTTTAAGCATTTCTAGTTTACTAACATGTTAATACTTTGGTATATCAAGGCATTTTTGAAGGCATGGAATGATACATGCAATGCAGAAACGGGAGAACCCACTATGCTTATTCCTAGAAAGGAGTTTTTCTTGCGACCAACAACCTTTAGCGGTCCTTGCAAGTCTCAAGTTTATTTTGCAGTAAGTCATAAGAAGTATAATTTGAATTTGAATTTGAATTTGAATTTTATTTTTATCTTAGATTTAATAACTGAGATTTATTCAATTGCCAAAAATGTTGGGAGCTTAATTGTTTAGGTAAATAATTTTTGCTTGCTCAGAATTTATGATCAAGCTTAAAGGCCTTGGGTTTGATTAGGGGCTTTTACATTATATTTCCCAAAAGAGGTTTCTTGCTTCTCAAGATGACATGCGATTATTGTGATCCATGGATACTACCCCTGGCAAATGTCATGTTTGTTAATCCTTCATAAACTCTTTTTGCATGCTGTTTTGTCATGAATACCTTAGTTGTATCATGTATGTGTGCATGAACATAGAGCTAGAGCTAGCGTAAAATTAGTTCAACCTCAAATGTTTCCTTTTATTTTTAGACCTTATTTCTTCGATTTCCTATATATTGCCTGAGATCATAAAAGAAAAATAAATGTACAACATAATGAGTTCATTACACTTGATTTAAAATTTATAAGCCTTGGGTTTGATTAGGGGCTTTTACATTATATTTCCCAAAAGAGGTTTCTTGCATCTCAAGATGACATGCCATTATTGTGATCCATGGGTACCACCCCTGGCAAAATGTCATGTTTGTTAATCCTTCATAAACTCTTTTTGCATGCTGTTTTGTCATGAATACCTTGGTTGTATTATGTATGTGTGCATGAACATAGAGCTAGAGCTAGCGTAAAATTAGTTCAACCTCAAATGTTTCCTTTTTTATTTTTAGAACTTATTTCTTCGTTTTCCTATATATTGCCTGAGATCAAAAAAGAAAAATAAATGTACAACATAATGAGTTCATTACACTTGATTTAAAATTATAAGTCCATATAAAATATTAAAGTAGAAGCTTAGTAATGATCTAAATAAATAAGATTCTAATTGCATTTTCTAATTTTATGAGGAGAATCTATCTGATTTGAAATTACTCCTAACTCAATTTACTTAAAGCTTATTTGTAACTAAACCAAATTTTCCTCAATTTGTTTTTACCAAAATTTATTATTAATTATAATATATCTCTTTAAAAAAAATGATAAAGTTCTCTTTTTAAATATATATTTTTATCTACTAACACAATAACAAAATAGAATAATCAAGACTACACAATTTACATAGAATAACATATAAATCCACGCTACTTTTCTTTTTCACTAAAATAGAATAATCAAGACCAAACAATATACATATCCTACAAGGTTATATCGATAAAAGTTTTTTAGAAAAGGTGACAAAAATTAAAAAAGAAAAGAAAAGAAATATTGTGCAAGTATTAAATTAACACACACACACACACATATATATATATATATATATATAAAACTAATTGTGTTTATTTTGAAATGCATTCCTACGAATGCAGTAATAATGAGAATAGAACATAGTTGCTAGTATCACATGTATTATATTGTGAATAAAACGTTTTGATCATTAAGGTGTATTAAAACTGCTCATGAATCGTATGATACATAAGTTTGAATTGTACGAATCATATTGTATCGTAAAATTGTACAACACAAAGATATGTAGATTTAAAATGAGTTTTTTTTTTTTGTTAGAATTTGTGCTTTTATTTGAGCACAACAAGTTGTTAGACTTGTTTTTAAACCAAAATAATTGGGATACTTAATTGAGAACAATAAAATAACATGTCCATGTCCATGACCATGATTTTTTTGTTTGTTTTTCCTACTAACTTTAATTGGACTACACACTTAACACTTCACCTTCATATTTGCATTTTTCTTTTTTATACTATGAATAATGTATCAAATGACAATCTAATTATTTTTTTATTTTGTTATTGTTATAAGTCTAAGAAGCTAGAATGCCAAGAAGAAATATAAAGGAAAAATTATTAAAATAAAAAGACAAGAAGAGATGGTAAATGTTGATGAAGAAGAAGAAAAAGTCATTAAATAAATAATTTTGCAAGATGATGAACATAATAATAACATTGACTTAAATGTAGATGATTAAGCAAGATGATGAATATAGTGAAAGTAAATTATTATTTTGGATCATATGTCATGTGTTATCAGTTTGTCACTTTTGAATTTAATCAATTTGATTGTGTATTTTATAAACATATATTAATTTGGTTTATTTAGTTAGCTTTATTAAATACAAGATATGATTAGAACTTCTTTAGATAGTCTTAAAAAAAAAAAGCACTTTTGAGAAAATTTTAGTTAGATGACAAATGGATGACTCAAATGGGATTTTTTTTTTTTTTTGCAGTTATTGGGAGTCTTATTTGCACCTTCTAGTCCTAAGCAATGGAAGGATTTCAACGATGTTTTGAAATTTATAGAATTTGAACATGTGACTGGGCTCTACATAAGAGGTTTGGCCTAATAGATAGTCGTGGAAAGGGCTGGTGGGATATCTCATGCAGATATCATCCTGACCTTAAGGTACTTCAAATACTTTTTTTTTTAGTCCACAAGCATATATAGTCATTCGGAATTCAGATTTCCCTGCTATATACTTTTGGTAATTTTAAAATTTCTTCCAAATTGTTTTTCACCCAAAAAAAATTGTAACAAGGTTACTTTTTCTACAGGATTGTGGCAGAGGTGCACCTACGGTATGTTTAAAGCTGTTTTTATTATTATTATTATTATTATTGAAAATCAATGTTTAGACCCCTAAGTCGAGTTAGTAACAATTATATTGATTTTTCTATAAATGTATTTGGGTAGTTAATAAACCAATTTCAAATATAATATAGATAAAGCAAATAATCAACAAAAACAAAACAACTCTTTCATGCATAGACAATAAGTTGTTCATGAAGTGAAAATCCAATCAGAAAACACTCTCGGGCCAAGCCCAACTCATCAAATCCACGATATAGATTCATATTTACTTGCAAAACTTCCCTTGCATGTAAAGAGACACTGTACTCATGCTGTCCAGTGTCCACTCTTGCTTGCAATTGTTGAATCCAACCTTTTGTCTTCACAATTATTGGATACTGCAAGTTGATATGCTAACTGCCAAACCAATTTTTTGGTTACTTCAAGGCTTCTTGATAATTTGGCTTTGTCTATGTGGTATTGCTACAACACTCAAATACAAAACAGTCAACAGGCGACCTTTGTGTTTGGGTGATGAAATTCTCTCAAGTGTTAGGTAATTAATTGGAGAGGGTGAAAGACTTTGTGGATTTGACAAGGTTTTTCAAGGAATTCTTGTGTTATCTTTCTCTATTGATCATTAGGGTTTTATTTTGTTCTCATTTATGGTATAGGTTGCATGGGATGATTGGCCACAAATAAATTGTTAGAGAAAAATCGGTGGTTTCCTTAACAGATTCGCTTGAAATGTTTTTTGCACAACATGGTGAAACTCTCTCTAAAACATCTTTTTGAATTGCTTGATATGGCTTGACGAATCACCAGTTCACTCAACTAAAATTCTCAATCATGCATGGTGAACAAATTTCTTCAAACTTAATCCTAATTTATACCAAATGATTACAAAAAAAAATTGAAAAACTATTAAATTTTAAAAATTTTCATTACAAACGTTGTGGAATATAGCCAATATAAAAATTTCTTAATATTATTATTATTGTTATTGAGTAATACCATAAAAGAAAAATTATTTTTAGGTAATGCATTTTGATTATTGAGTAAGAAAATTGTTAAAGATATTATAAGTTTTAGCATTATATGGTTATAAATTCAATCGTATATAATTGGTGAGTACCACACATCAGTTTAAAACAAAGTTGGAGTAAACTTTGTAGTATATAGCTAAAATTATTAGTTTATTACTCTTTGCCGATGGCACTGTTCCTATTTGATTTTAATTTACAGCAAATTGTTTGGTGTTCTATATTATTGACTCTTTGCAGGCACTCAGATTCCATAAAAGCAATGACATCCACATGAGCCAAATTAAAATAGTGAATAGTCCCCAAACCCATATTCTTCTATTGGGATGCAATGATGTTGAATTCCAACTTCCAAGGCCTAAACATAATATCTCCCGATGAGAGTCCAAACACAGATGGGATTCATATTCAAGCTTCAAATCATATATTCATCAACAACTCTTTTATCGGTGTTGGTAATTGTCTTCCCTTTTGCCGTTCTAAATCTCTTGCATTTTATTGGGATTCCCAAGCACGAATGTTTTTATATATATATATATATAAAATTTGATAGTTAGAGAAATTAAGTCATGAATGTTTTTTTGGAAAATATCAACTAGTTGAATTACAAGGCTATTGACACTTAGCTATTAGATTGAATGATTAAATTCATAATTCCTTAATAGTTTGTTTTTTTGGAACAGTCATTAATCTAACTTGGTATATTAGTAGGAGGTCGTGAATTCAAGCCCAATGCTAAGGGACAATCACTCACTCTCAAGTCTCAACTCGATACCTAGCTTTGCCCTGAAATGTAACTCAACATTATGTTATGCTTATGAAACTTTTAAAAATGCCAACTCTCTTTTGTTATTGTTATTTTTAGTTTTTTAATTCTTACAGTAAGACGCCATTTGTTCCACCTTAAAATGTATTTGTCAGAAAATGTTTTTAGCTGAAATAATTTCAAGAAATATTATTTATTTTTAGGAATTGTGTTCCTCAAACTTTTTTGGAAACCATTTTTTGACATTTACTTAAAATGATTTTTATTATTTAAATAGAAACTGATTTTGGTTTGAAAAAGTCGCCCTAAACACCCAGAAATGAGGAAAATTTGTTCTAGAATTTTTTTTTTTGATTGAAACAAATGGGGCCAAAAAGGAGGATGGTATTGAACCTATGTTCTCTCCTATAGGAGAATAAAAAAATGCTACTTAACTACAAGGCTGTTGGTATCTAACTCTTTTGTCAGTAATTGATATATTTTATATAAAACAATAACTTGATGTTGTTAATATTGGCAAGCAGGTGATGATTGTTTTTCTATTGGAGATGGAATTTCAGATGTAAACATCACTTATGTGAATTGTGGACCAGGTCACGGGATAAGGTAAGAGAAGGCAAAGCGCACTCTATTAATATATTTGGTTTCCTTAACAAATCCTTTGTTTGAATTTTTTTAAAAAAAAAAAAAAAAAAGTAGAAAAGAAATTTAAGATTTTGAAAAAGAAAAGAAAAGAAATGCTTTTCAATTTAGCTTTAGTAATTCAAGTGACAAATCAATAACACTAAAATAAATAAGTGTGGAAAGAGAATAGCACAAGCAATATGGTTGTGAAGAGAAAACTCTAACGAGAAAAACTCTTCGGGGATTAAAGTTAAAGTGGAATCTGGTCCACTAATAAAATTAAAGTTTGTGCAATATAGTCATCACTAATTCTAATACTACCTTATGTAGTACTTATTAATATGATCACACATAGCTTCAAATCTTTGACCTCTTCTAACTTGCACTTTTTCCACATGAATGTCCCATTTGTGACTTCAAGAACCCTCATGAATATTTTCTCCATAGCAGCAATATTAGGGATGGTGGCTCTTGACTTTAACTTCTAATCTCACCAATTGGATACAACTTAAAGAATATTTATTATTAACACATGGGTCACTAGATGGAGGCTATGACCTTCTCTCTAAATAGATTAGGGTATGATCTATCTCTACCACCTTATGAAAGTCATGTATAATGCATCTTTATATAGGCACTCTAATAAGGGTTACATAACTCACTCATATAGCTGACTTAATGCAAAATGCATCAAATCAAAAACTGAATCTACAATTCTCAATTGATCTCGAATATGTCGAGACAACTTGATTGATTGAGGATGTGTCGAGATTTTAGAAATAACTCTTTCCTTGAGTTGATCTTGGGTCTTCATCTTGAACTTGAAATACAACACTTTGTGAATCATAAGAATCAACCTTTTTGTCATAAGTTAGCAACATTTAATCTATTGAACCTAACAAGATCTAAAAAAAAAAGGGTTACGAGCTTTTGATACCTTCAAATGAGATATTTGCATCAATAAACCTTTTGAGTTGAAAACCATTAGAGACTTAATTTTTTTTCTTTGTGTGATAATTAATTCACATGCTCAGTGTTGTTTTAATTTATAACTTCAACCATCATCTTATATTGATGGAGTGAAATTGTCTATTTAAGACAAAAATAGGGTCACCAAATAGCCCACAACCCATAGCCTGATCCAGTAGCCCAATGGTCATTGGACTAATTGGCGGCCTAACCCGTTACTATTGAGGCCCATGGTTAGCCCAATGGGTTAGGATAGTTTTTATGCCTATGTATGCCTAGTGGGTCGACCCATTAGCCCAGCATGTTGGCCTAACCCGATGTCCAATTTGTCAACTTGGAATTCATAACAAAATTATTTTGGAGGGGTGTGGGGGGTGGAGGGGGAAGTATGAGGGATTGAACTTGAGACATGATAGAAGAATTATTTAAAAGTACTCCCTTAGCCACTAAGATACTTAGGGTCCATCTGGTTAGAAGAACAGAAAAATGGGAAGATAAAAAATAGGGAGAATAGAAAAGATTTTAGTTTTCTTTCATGATGTTTAGTTGCAGGGGGTGAAAAAGTGAAGGGATGGAAAACTCTTTTATTTGGTTGAGAAAAAAATGGGAGGATAGAAAAGATTGTTTATGGAAATCTACTCTCATAACCTATTAAATAATTTTCTTAATAAAAATTTTATTAGGGAAAAAGATTGGACTTAGGTATAAAAAATTCATAACAAACGTTAACTTACAATGGGAGAAAAAGAAAATAAAAAGAAAAAAGAAAAGAGAAAACCAACGTCAATGGAGGGGGGGGGGGGTTTGCAGAATGGTAATTACCATTAGCCCCCTCTCTTCTCCCCTATTTTCTCTTTAAATGGGGGGTGCTAGAATTTGGTGGGCCCATAGAGAAAACTTATTGGCCCCACCACTTTCCCTCCCATTTTCTTTCTCAATCAAACACTCATCTTCCCCCTTTTCTCCCATTTTCTCTCCCCATTTTCTATCTCCTAGTTTTCCACTCAACCAAATAGACTCTTAAAGTGATTGTACTAAATTTAGTTTCCTAAATATATATATATATATATATATTTTAGTAGTTTTGCAACTTTGAATTAACCGTTAGAAATTTTTTATTTTTATAAAAAAAATCATTTAAGTCCTTAATAAAAAAATTAAATAGGTTTCTATCAACATAACAAAAAATTATATAGGTTTGACCATAAAAAAAAATAAATTAGTTTTGAATTCTTTGATTCTTTCCTTAACAAAATAATTTGATTCTTCCCTTAAAAAAATTGATATTTTTTTTTTTTGTAAAAAATAATACAATAAGATGCTAATACAAGCCTATGAGTAGTCCATTAGGCCCGGTCACTTAGCCCAACATGCTAAAGATAAAATTGACATTACCCGTGGGCAGGGTCATGAACTACGATTTTCCTTTTCAGCCTAGTCCGACATAACGTGTAGACTAGTTCACAACCTGTTGTGCCTAGCCCATTGGGCCCAGTAAAAAAAGGGCTAGGACGAAAGGGATATTTAACTGCAAAAATGATGTGGCACACTTCTGTGAGGTACACTTTCAGGCTTGTTGGATAAAGAAGTAAATTAGCTTGACTTATAACATCCTACGAATTGGATGTTTTATTAAATACCAAAGACATTACCTTTCTATACTTAAGGCTTAAATATTTCTTGTTTCTTCTCGTTCATAAAATTTGGTAGAATTGAAATTTCATCAGTCAAATTAAAAAAATTTTAATTTAAGAAAAATTTATGGTACTAATTTTGTCTGTTTGAATTTGCATACATAATAAATATATAACCACTATTGTAACGCGTTAAAAAAAGTGAGGTAACCTTAACCTATAATAGGTTCTGTAAGGTTGAATATAATCAACCATCTTATTGGCTTTATTCTGTGCCAATTTGCTTGTATTTTAGCACTTAGAAATCTAATATTTAGGTGGGATTCATGTAAGGATAGTGAGTGAGAAAGTGTGAAAAAATGCTCAAGAAAGTGTAAGAATGCAGGGCTTCGCGGCTGGGACTCGCGATCGGCAAGCTGCCAAATTCAGCACACGAGTGAAGCGTGTGAGAAGATGAACAGTTGTGCCAGCTGGAGTACTATAGGACAAAAATTCTAGCCTGGCTGTTCTGTTAGCTCACGACTTGAACTTGCGACTCAGCCAAGTTGTGAGGCCAAGCTGCCAATTAGCTCTATTTTGAAAAAACCTGACTCTTCGTATTCCTATCTCACCCTAGTATAAATACCCCTTAAACCCACGAAATGTAGAGAGCTTCCAGAGAGAATTTTGAGAAAGAAACCCTAGAGAAAAACAAGATTGATTCATTCACAATCTTTACCTAAGAGACTCTTTAAATTCCTCTAATCTCTTCCTCTCCATTGATACATCCTTGAGAGGTTCTTGACTAAATCCTTTTCTCACCATACGTACGTCTGTGAGAAGGTTTTTTGGTGCTAAAGGAAGTAGTTTGGAAGGGACCAATAATTATTGGTTGATGCTATGAGCTATAGTGGAATCCGGTAAGTTAGAGAAGAAAAAGGTTCGGCGCAACCTTATTGGAGCAAGAAGCTTGGAGGGCTTAGGTACCTGAGTAGATTAGGCTTGGAGGGTCTATTGCTGTTCATGTATCCCAACTACATTTTCTAGTTGATTATTGATCGCTTGGAGGGCGGCGAAGAGGTTTTACACCGAAGGCTTCGGTTTCCTTTTCGATAACACATTGCCGTGTTGTTTTTGTGTTTGCATCTCTCTTCCCTTAATCTTTACCATATAATTTCTATTGTGGATGTGATTTTAATTGGTTTAGATTGTTTATTCGTTCTGTTATAAGCTTGTTATCATTTTCTGCACATACATTGTTTGATATAAAGCTTGAATTGGTAATTTGTGGTTTGGGGGTCTAAATGTTCATAGTATTTTCAACGCTATTTAAACTTTCAATTGGTATCAGAGTAGGTGCACTTGTTGCGGTTTAAACACTTTAGTGCGATTCCTGACCTCGCATTGAGATGGATAGGTCTCAATTTCTAAATGTGCCACCATTTTCTGATGGTAATAATTATGGATTTTGGAAAGTCCGAATGAGGGCATTTTTGTATTCTATTGATGATGCTGTGTGGGATGCAATTGAAGTGGGTTGGACTAAGTCGGAGGCTGCCAAATCCACTTGAGATAAGGCAGCTCTTTGGCAGCTAATGCTAATAGTAAAGCCTTGAATATTATTTTCTGTGGTGTCTCTTTAGAAGAATTTCATAGGATTTCACATATCACTATTGCTAAGGAAGCATGGAAGATTTTGGAGACTACTTATGAAGGAACAAAGAAAGTGAAAGACACCAAACTACAGATGTTGACCAGTCGCTTTGAGGAGCTCAAGATGAGCGAGGATGAGTCCTTTGACTCTTTTTATAGCAAGTTTGAACGAGGTGGTCATCGGCAAATTTAATTTGGGAGAAAAGACAGAGGATTCTAAAATAGTAAGGAAGATCCTTCGGTCACTGCCAGAAAGCTTTCGTGCCAAAGTAACAGCTATTGAAGAAAGCAAAGATCTTGACGACATTAAAGTTCAAGAGCTGGTTGGTTCTTTGCAAACATATGAATTGTCACTGCCTATATAGAAGAAGAGAAAATCTCTCGCTCTTAAGACAATTGATGAGAGGGTAGTATCTCATGATTCTTTGGAAGAAGATGTTGTAGAAAAAGATGTGGCGTACCTTGTGAAAAACTTCCGGAAGTTCTTAAAACTTAAGAACAGTGGGAAATCTAGTGACAAAGGGAAATTTTAGAATTTCGGGAAGGAGAAAAGGGAATTCCGAAGGAAAGATAGTAGAGAATCCCAATCTTCACAGGGAATCACGTGCTTTGAATGCAACGGACACGGACATTTCAAGAAAGAATGTCCAAATTATTAGAAATCAAAGGGGAAAGTCTATGCCACTACTCTAAGTGACTTAGATTCATCAAATTTTGATTCTGAGGAAAGCTGTGACAGAGAAGGAAACTACTACGCATTTATGACCATTACACATGTGGAATCCTCAGATGATTTGGGTACACTTGTGAAGGAGCTTGGTGAGCACTCTGATTTGGAGTCTATTGGAATAATTGGGAAATCTGAAGATGAGGAAATTGGAGAAGCAGTAGGACTGCAAGAGACCTACAATTCACTCATTGAGAAGACCGGTGAATATACTAAGGTGGCTAACGCAGCCATTAAAAAGATGAAGAGGGCCGAGGAAGACTACAAAATTATTCTAGTGCAATACAAGGAGACTAAATGTGAAGTGGAGAAAATGAATGGACAGCTGTTAGAAGCTTACTCAAAAATTCGATTCCTTGAGTAAGAGGTAGTGCAAGCACATATCAAGATAGAGAGGGTCTCATCCAAGAAGTTAGAAGACATCTCAAAAACCTTCCTCAGATAAATCCGGGTTGGGATATACCGGAGGGAGTAGCTTATTAGCAAATGTCACCAAAGAAGTGAAGTTTGTAAAGGCCAAAGAGACGGTTGTAGAAGAACCTATTCCTGAAAAAGTTAAGGTTGAAAAGAAGAAGAAGGTAGCTGATTAACGGGTGTCCAATAAGTCCTATAACCAATCAGAAGCCAGACTTGAAGCTAGAGGAAGATCACTTCCAAGATCACAACGGGGTCTTAGAACAAATCATTTCTGTCACTTTCGCGGATTGCAAGGGCATACCAAGCCCAACTGTCATAAGCTGAGAGCGTTAAATAATGCAAGCGCTCCTCGATCACAAGGAAGAAGAAATGACAAGAAGTCTTGGGGTGGTGAGCAACCAAGAAGTCAAAACCGTGATCTCAGAATGATGGGCATGATGAAGATGATTGGTGCCTTCACAAGTTGCTTGGAAAGTCTCACAAGAAGGTTTGACAGTCCTAACTTTCGTACCCAATCCGTTAAGGATATCACCCTAAACGCACGTGACGTGTGGGTGACAAAGGGTACTCATGCATAAGCATTTCAACATGTTTATGTATTAATTCTTCCCATGTTTTGTGTATATGCTTCGTTGTGTGCTTCTTGCGTGTTTGAGTTTTTATATTGTCTGTTTATTTGCTTTCAAATGTTTTTACATTGTTTTTGATCAATTTTTTCTTGGTTTTATGTCAAAAATCCAAAAACACATAAAAAGTAGAAAATCCAAAAAGTTTGATCGACTTTGTTGAGTTTTGTCTCAAAACATATTTTGCCTTGTACCTTTGTACTAATGGCTTCGTGCATCTACGAGCTTAGCTTGTCTCATATGCACTCATATCATTGTGGGAGAAATCTTGACTTCTAAGTAACTGTTGTAAATAGATCTTCAATCTTGTCATGAATGATTAGTGAATAATTTTGTTGATCTTGAGACATGCATAGACTTGTGCCTATATATCTTCTCACTCTTTATTTTATTGCTTTTAATTAAAGAACTTACCAATTGTAAATTTTCAAATGAAAAGAGATATTGAGTTGCAAAAGCCTGTCGCACCTACTAGTATTTGACTAGGAAAAAGGGAAAGCAACCAAAATAAAATGTATGATGCCGAAAAAGCCAAAGGCTAACTCATCAAATTGAAATATTGAAAATTTCAAGCATCGATCTCACAATGAGATCTGTTGTTACAAAATGATCAAATGATATAATGTATATGGAGTCAAATGAAAAGCTTCAAAGAAATGTACTCAAGTTTATGTGGGAGGTCATATATGCATATTTTTATAATTGAGATGGGTCATATTATCTAGTGTTAGTTGTGTATGCCTTGATTGAATTGATCATTGAAGCTTCACATTAGATTAAGGACTATCTCATTTTTGATATTCACACACAACACACAAGTCTATGTTCAATGAATGCCATATTCATTTGTATGATTGTACTTGTTTAAATGTGTTTTCACAAGCTCAATCTTTGTTGATCAAACACAAAAATATTTTTGAGTGTTTTAGCTTGTTTTTGGAAAGTATTTTGTTTTTACAAAAATGTTAAAAATTTCAAAAATAGTGTTGCCTTGTTTTGGCAACTCAGTCGCGGGTTGGTCTAGTCGCATGCCCTAGTCGCGAGCCCTCTTCGAGATTTTTCCCGGTTCACTAGCAAGTCAAGGTCTCAGTCGTGAAAAATACTTAGAAAATTTTTCAAAATTTGAGTTTTTATGATTTTCACGACTCAGTGTGGTGACTTGTTCGCAGGTGGAAGGTCTAGTCGCGAGGATTACATAGAGGATTTTGCGGCTCACTTGGCGACTGTCTTGCCGGTAGACCTTCCAGTCGCAAAAAACACTTAGAAATTTTTTCAGGAATCTTAATTTCAAAGTGTTTCGCGGCTTACCTGACGACTGACTAGTGACTTGACCCGGTCACGAGAAACGCATGTTTTGCGTTTTAAGGACAATTTTTCAAAAACTTTACAGTTTTCCCTTGAATTACTGTAACCGTTCATTGTCTTTCCCATTTCTCTCTCTCAAACACTCTGAGTATCACTTCACAAAGCATCCATTTTTGCATCATTTCTACTCCAATCTTCAAGAAAAAGGTATGAGTTTTCTTTTTCTCACTTCGTAGTTCATGATTTGAGCATTATTTTCTTATTTTGTGAGGTGTTTTTTCTTTTTTGAGTTTTGAGATATAATGTGTTCGAACTTGGGTTGGGTTAATGTTTGTTGAGATTTGGTGTTTTGGTCTTGGCAAAATTTGATTTCTAGTATTCTAAACATGTGTGTTATCATGATTTAGTTTATCAGAGGTGATTGCTTGTTATTTCTCTTACCCGTGTTGTTATTGGTTCAGATTTACTGGGTTTTTCTTTGTGTGTGTGTTTTTGTGGTTATTGTCTACTCTGAGTTGGTTTGATCATTTCATTCTCATGAAGTTATATCTCATTGTCATATGATTTGTTTTGATTTAATCTGGTTTTCACTGCTTCTGTTCAACTGATTATTACTTTTTGAAGTATGTGGTTGGGAATGTGCTCTAAAGAGCTCTTGGTTGTTTAAACTGTGCTCTTTGTCACAATAAGATATGCATTATATTGTTGATAATGTGTTCTATCCTTTTCTGATTTGTGATACCTCTTTTACTGTCTGAATCTAAACTGTAAATGGACTGAATGGTGATGACAAACAACCTATTTCTTAACTGTTGCTAATGTTTGAATTTCATCCATTGTGCTATGTCTTGTTGTGGCCTTTTCTGCTTGTTTATAGATGGCCCCATCTCCTACAAAGAAGAAGACTCCTGCTAAGAAATCTGACAATAGGTTGAAAATGGACCATAACCTATTTAGGTCGGTTCAACACTTTGAGAGATATAGAGATTCTTTCTTGAAGGGAACAATCATTTAGGAAAGATTTGTTGACTTAAGGGATTTGAAGGACACGTTCATTCCAAGTTGTTTTGAGGGTAGAGGTTGGGAAAAATTGTTAAGAGACCTACCTGCTGTCTGTGAGCCTTCAATCAGAGACTTCTATGCAAATGCTGTGATAAGGGAGGAGGAGTTGAGTTGTTGGGTTAGAAGAAAGGAATTCACCATAGATGCACATGACATTGATGAGGTGCTAGGTCTTGAAGAATTAGAGGACTCTGACTTCATCAACTACAAGGATAGGATGCTCTCTATTGAAATTGTCCAAACTCGCATTTGTGGTCAAAGAGAAGGGAGATGCCTCAACACTACAGCATTTCCAGCTGACATGATGTGCCTAACCACCATCATGATGTTCAATTTGTACCCAGTGAGGAAACTGACTACAATCAACAATGCCAGAGCTATTTTCCTCATGAAACTTAAGGAGAAAACCTTCATTGACATCAACTCTCACATCTTTGACACTATAGTGGATGAGACTAAAACCACTTCTAGGCCCAAGCTGATCTTTCCTAGCCTTATTATGAGGCTTTCAGAGTAAAAGGTGTTGAGATCCCTCAAGATATCAGCCCCATGCCTACTCCTTCAGCCATCAACAAGCTAACCATCATCAGAATTCAAGTTCCTCTTTCAGGTGATGAAGAAGAGGGTGACTAAGGAGAAGGTGATCCTATGGAAATTGAAGTAGAAGCTGCAGAACAATCAGTCACACCTAGAAGGAGAAGCAAGAGAAGTAGAGCTTCAACCTCATTAGCTGCACCTCCAGATGCACTTGAGATCATCCTGGAAAGGATTGATGGACTCAGAGAAGTTCAGAATGAGCATACTGAAAGGATGGCAGCAATTCAAGATCAGCTCAACGTTCTTTCAGCCAAGTTTGACAGTCTTAACTCCCAACAGTAACCATTTGGCCATTCCGGTCAAAAAGGGGGAGAATTCTTGAGGGGGCAGCTCTTGAGGGAGAGTGCCATTTTGAGGGGGAGCATGTTACAAACAGTGTTTTACTTTATGTTTAATGCTTTTTGATACACTATGGTTAATATGTTGTTTTTATGGTTTAAAACTCATGGTCTTGTTTGTTTTTGAATCTTTGGTTTATTATTTAATGATGTTTATTCAGTATTTATTTACTTTGTTTGTACCTATTGCTTTTGTAAGCTTTTAAGGTTTTTAGGTTTTTGTACCTGTTGCTTTTGTAAGCTTTTAAAATTTTTAGGTTTTTGTACCCATGCTATGTAGCTTTTGTACTTGATGGTAAATGTCATGCATTTCTCTTTTAGTACACCACTCTTGTGCCCTTGTAGAATCATGTTCCTAGATGCACATATGTTTTGTGCATTGGTTGAGTGTTGGACATGCAAATGATACTTTACAAATAAGCTTATTAGCTTGTATGTCCGGATGTTCATTTCTTGAATGAATGAGCATTGTGATCACTAGTATATAGTGATTGATGTTTTGGTCAAGCCATGGTTTATTGTTCTATCCCATTTTTGCTTGATCGCATTGTGCTTGCTCCATATGCATTACAAGTTTTCTGCATACAATGAACTTATTGTGTTATTGTGTTTCAGGAGATTTTTTTGGTCTTATGGTTTAAGAGCTTCACAGATTCTAGAGTTAGGTGTGAGTGAGTTTTCCAACTGTTTCCCAACTCACGCATTAAGTCTAGAGTTTGTTGTAAGGTTTTGTCACGGAATAGCCAAAGAGGAAGATTGTAAGGTTGAATATAATCAACCATCTTGTTGGCTTTATTACGTGCCAATTTGCTTGTATTTCAGCACTTAGAAACCCTGTATTAGGTGGGATTCATGTAAAGGTAGTGAGTGAGAGAGTGTGCAAAAATGCTCAAGAAAGTGCAAGAATGCAAGGCTTCGTGGCTGGAACTCGCAGGTGACTCGCAACTGGCAAGCCGCCAAATTCAGAACACGAGTGAAGCATGCGAGAAGATGAACAATCATGCCAACTGGAGCACTACAGGACAAAAAGTCCAGCCTGGCCTTTCTGTTAGCTCGCGACTCAGCCAAGTTGCGAGGCCAAGCCGCCAACTAGCTTTGTTTTAAAAAAACTTGACTCTTCGCATTCCTATCTCACCTTAGTATAAATACCCCTTAAACACACGAAATGTAGAGAGCTTCCAGAGAGAATTTTGAGAGAGAAACCCTAGAGAAAAACAAGATTGATTCATCCAAAATCTCCACCTAAGAGACTCTTCAAATTCCTCTACTCTCTTCCTCTTCATTGATACATCCTTGAGAGGTTCTTGACCAAATCATTTTCTCACCATACCTACGTCTGTGAGAAGGTCTTTTGGTGCTAAGGGAAGCAGTTTGGAAGGGACCAATAATTATTGGTTGATGCTGTGGGCTATAGTGGAATCTGGTAAGCTAGAGAAGAAAAAGGTTCGGCACAACCTTGTTAGAGCAAAAAGCTTGAAGGGCTTAGGTACCTGGGTAGATTAGGCTTGGAAGGTCTATTGCTGTTCATGTATCCCAACTATATTTTCTAGTGGATTATTGACCGCTTGGAGGGCGGCAGAGAGGTTTTACGCCAAGAACTTCGGTTTTCTCTTCGATTACACATCGTCGTGTTGTCCTTGTGTTTGCATCTCTTTTCCCTTAATTTTTACCATTTAATTTTTGTTGTAGATGTGATTTTAATTGGTTTAGATTGTTTATCAATTCTGTTATAAGCTTGTTATCATTTTCCGCACATACATTGTTTGATATAAAGCTTGAATTGGTAATTTGTTGTTTGGGGGTCTAAACGTTTATAGTATTTTCAACGCTATTTGAAATTTCAGGTTCAATAGAAATGAATCGGGAAACAAGTGATTAACATCTTCTTTAGCATGTCTTTCACAATTTTTTTAGTTTATTTTGTTTCATTTTTTCCTTTTGAAATTAATTTCCAAGAACTTCATACTTTTAAGATCTTTGGTTTGATACTTTATTGGTGATAGCATTGGAAGTTTAGGCGGTGATGGAACTGTGGTAAATGTATCAAATATACATGTGAAGCATTCTATCTTGAATGGGACACAAAATGGAGCAAGAATCAAGACATATCAGGTATAATATGAAGAGTCAAACTCATCTTCACTTATATCATATGAAATAGTCAGCATCCTACAAATGAAAAAACACATGGATCTTCTAGCTAGCAAAGCAATCAATATTGGTTATAGAATTGACCGGGTCCTTGAAATTGATCTCCAAAACTTCTTACAAAAATGTATATCTTAAACTAGTTTCTTATCTTTTTTCTCTCCCCATCAACACCCCCCCCCTAAAAAAAAAACCTTAGTTTCTTCTCATCAAACATTAATTTTATTTTTATTTCACAATCTTTTAGAAGTTAATTAGAAAATAAACTTCATATCTAAAAATGTTTTTTAGTGCAACCAAAGACACCTTCAAAGTACTTGGACCTTGGTATAAAAAGTTCTTTATTTTATTTTTTATTATAAATCATTTGTTGTTGCATTTCTTTTAAATCAAATTGTTATTATTAATTCAATCTTTTGTAGACTGGGGCTGGTCAGGTTCAGAACATTCAGTTCTCAGATTTAACATTCATAGATGCTGGAAATCCAATAATTATTGATCAATACTATTGTGGCAGCCCAAATGGATGCCCACCAACAGTAAGTCAACCATGCTCTTAATTTATCTTTTTGCATATTTTACCTTACCTATTAGTACTAAGTTTAGAGAAATATGCATGTTTACTTAATTTGGGACAAATATCTGAGCTAAAAAGAGTCTTAATACTAAAAAGAAATTTGGTATTTTGTTGTGCTTTGATAGAAAGTTGGAGTTAAGATAAACAATGTGCTCTACTCAAAAATACGTGGGACATCAAAGTCCGAAGTAGCAGTCAATTTTAATTGTAGTGAAAATGTGGCTTGCACCGCCATCAAGTTGAGCAATACCGAGTTGATATCTTCGACCACTGGAAAGCAAGTCAGTTCTAGCTGCAACAATGCTTTTGGAGAGGCAAAAGGCACTGTAGAACCCAAGTCCTGTCTAAGATCAAAACCCTGAGAATGTCCACTGTTGCTTTTCTTTTCATTGAGTGTTTGTCTACTATCATCTTGCTGCTATAGCCTATAAACTGTTAATGATTAAACCCATCTTCTTTATTGGGCTTAAAAGGCATGTAGTCAAATTATTTCTCATTGATTTTCTAATTTCATAATATATGCATCCATGGTGGTTATGTAGATCACTCGTGAACAATTCAATCGATTGATGAGGTTGTCCGAAGAAAAATCCTATATGGCAGCAGTGTTGAGACTGAATTAATTTTTTTACAATTTGGGTGCATTAAAATACATAGATGGTTAATCATGGAATGAAATTTATAGATTTTAAATCTTATTCTAGCTATCATAAAACAAAAAGGATAAAATTTGACTACACTCTTAGTTATAGCCAATAGCTACAAGCCTACAACTCTACTCAGTATTTTTTTATTGGATGTGAATTTTGAAAAATCTACTATTAAATTACATTTTCTTTTTAAATTTTCCATGTTTGCAAAATAAGGGTGGCAAAATCTGACACGACTTGCAAACCCGACACAACTAACCCCTTTATAAATAGGTTATGGGTTGAGGCTAAACATATTCAGGTCATATTCAGGTTGATACGGTTAACCCGTTTAATAAATGAGTCGTGTTCGTGTTCAGCATGCAAACCCGTCTGACTCGTTTAGCTTATAAAATTATTAGTTATTTTGATATTATTGTTAATTAATGGTTGTTTTTATATGTTTATTATTATATTTATAGTTGTAATTGTATTTTAATTTCAGATATATGGGAATTGATAAAAATTATATAGGTTTGGTATGACCTATTAATCAAATAGGTTATTAAATGGGTCATTTGTATTGACCTTTACATGACTTGTTAATTAAACAAGTTAAACGTGTCGGGTCGGGTCAACCTGCTTAATAAATAGGTCTTGTTTGGGTTGAAAATTCCAAACACGATTACTAAACAGGTCGGGTTCGGGTCAATCCATATAGTCGAATACTAATGGTTTGACATGACACGAATCCGACCTGCGAACACGAACTGCCATCCCTATTGCAAAATTTCTAGAAGATCAAAGATCAATAACTATGTCATTAATCAAATGTTTAAATTATGCATAAAAAATAAGTTTATGGATCGAATAGTAAGTAATATTTATTTGACACGAAATTTGATAAGTATGTTAAGAAGTAAGAACATAAAAAACATGTAATTTAATGATCAGATTTTCATAATATGTAGTCATGATGATAGTTTTAGTGAGTATTATAACTATTGGTTACAACCAAGTTTGTAACCAAATTTTGTCCAAAGGAAAATGATATTCAAGAGATTGATTCGGTAATTTTTTTGTTGGAAATGCCTGTATTATTAGTTTATTACTACAAAACAATAGCACTCTCACATTAGACACCCTACTAGCTAGATCCCTATTTTAGGAAAACTAGTAATAAATTTGTGTGTTGCACGATTTTTTATAATTTAATTTTTAAACTATTATGAGTATTGTGACACATAAAAGGGTTTGACTTACTTTTAATACTTTTTTAATTGGACATGCCCTTTTATTTTAAATATATAATGGCTAGTGGTAGTGAATTTTAATCCCTACATTTTATTTAGTTAGTGGGTGATGTGTTAATCTCTCATTAAAACAAAAGGAGTTTCATTTTTAAAAAGTATTGGAGGTAAGCCAAACCCCATATAAAAAATCATAAAAACGTAGTGTAATTTAAAAATATTAAGTAAAAATAAAAATTATAATAATAACTAAAGCATAATCTATAAAATTTAATTAGACTTTAATTGGATTCTTAATTTTGAGTCATATATCCTATTTAATTTTTGATTTTGTATCAAGTGAACTATTGAGTGTAAAAATAAAAGAGTCCAAATCTAATTAAATACTAAATTGAATATCAATTGGAGTCCAATTTTCTGTTATTTGTCCATCTAAGTTTTTAATTTTTGTGACAAGTGAATTATTAGGTGCATAAACCAAAGAATCTAAAACCAATTAAATAATAAATCATATATATATATATATATATATATATAATGAGAAATTATTACATATTTTAAAAATGTATAGTTTTAAAAAAGTGTAACTTAATACCATATACAATTTGAACCGTATAAAAAGATTATTTTTAATTGTATTCATATCCGTGCGTATGCATGCGACTACACATTAGTTATTGTGAGGGGAAAAGGGCCCAGCCCAACATAATGGGCCGAAAGCCCATAGGAGAGCTATTTTGCGACCGAGAAGAGGGGGATGGAAAAGGCAGGGCCCATCTGGAAGTGGGACCCTCAGAAAGTAAGAATTATTACAATCTGAAGAGGATATCTCCTGTCCGAAGAGGTTGTAATCCTCTGATGCAAATATTGTAAATCAATTGAGTGTGTGAAGGGCCAAAATGACCTTCCGAGGACTCCGCTTGATCAAGATAAGCTCTGAATATGTTGGGAAACGATAAGGATGGAGAAATATCTAAGGGGAAAGCTGCTACCACCGTATTTAATACTCTGCAGCAACTTTTCTGGCCGCATTTATGTGGAGAAGACCCCTGAACAGTGCATTCTAACCTACCGCCACTCACACAGAGCTAAAAGAAGATGCTTGACGTGACATGTGCTCAAGCAAACTCGTGGATGAGGAATAAGTGGACGATGGAGATGAGGAGAAGGGTGGCTATATAAAGGAAGGAGGCTCCTAACAAAAAGCGAAAAAAAAAAAAAAAAGAACAAAAGAGAAAAAGAGAGAACTTGACTGTAGCCCTAAGACCTTTGTTCATCAGATAAACAATAATATAGCTCCTCGGATTTTCAGGTTTTACGTGTAAATTCGTGTTGGTTTCTGTTTGAAAGTTGTGATTCGTTGTTATCAACCCAATACTTAACCTAACTCTTTCACCCATACTCTACAAATTTATTGTTTTGGGCTTGGGCCACAAATCCTAACCCTACAGTTATAATAATAAAGGACTGTTTAAAAAAACATTAGTGCTTCCAATTATTACAAATTAATAAACAGATATTAATTGTGAAATATTGAATAAAAATGTATCTAAATCCTAACCCTACAGTTATAATAATAAAGGACTGTTTAGAAAAACATTAGCGCTTCCAATTATTACAAATTAATAAACAGATATTAATTGTGAAATATTGAATAAAATTCTATCTATTCTTTAATATATATTAAAGCCTCATGTTAGGCTTTGCCATTTGCTATATAGCAAGCAATAATTTATACAGGTCAGATTACATAGATACCTTAAATTAATCCTAAATAAATGAGTGTTTAAATGTATATTATTTCCCTTTAAAGTTACTCACCTTCTATTGTGGTGCGGATTTTAAGTTTGATTATTATGGTTTTAAAAATTGTATCAGTCAAAGAACTAGAAAGAGGAGTGGTTTTCGGTTATCTGGTTTGACTAGGGTTGAATCGAAGGTCCAACTGATGACGTCATAAATAATTTAATTAATAAATTTAAAAATTAAATAAATATATAATATTAATAACTTATCATATTTAATATATATATATATATATAGATATATAATATTCAAAAGAGTTTTCAACTATTCATGCCTTGTACTAAATAAGTATAAACAATAAATAAACATTACAAATATGATAATTATTTTATAGATATTTATACTATAAAATAAATTGTACAAAATTAGATACTAGTGACCTATAAAGTTACCATTTAACATGTAAATATTATTTTATGTTTCTTTAGAAAAAAATAATACTCTTAGTAATACTAGGATAAGAGCAATTATTGGGTATTTTTGGAGTACCATAAACGCGTATTCTCTTCTCTTATATAACTCTAGGTCCCACTAATTAAATTTATGGTGAGACCCATAATTTATGTGAGAGAGGAGAGTATTCATTTATGGTATTCTCGGAGTATTCAATAATTTTCCCTAAGATAAAAACTTTTGCTATAATTTGCTTATGTAGCAAGTTGTGAATAGTGAATTTATAAACCTAGTAAAAATTGTAATCTTCACATTTTTCTAATATTCCACCCTCCACCATTAATATAAATTCAAAAATAATAATATTATTAAAAAAGAAGAAGAAGTAAAATCTGCAGGTCACTCACGATTTCCTAGTTCCCACTTCCCACTTCCCACCTACCCTCTTAAAATAATACAACATTAATTATCCGATACTCATCTACCTCTCAAAAGAATACAACATTAATGAAACAAAAACTACTTCTAGTAAGTCCTCTACTCCCAATTCAGCAAAAAAAAAAAAAAAGTCCTCTACTCCCAGAGGTGTGGTAATTCATCAGAAATCACTTTTCTCTCTCCCACGTAGGAGTGCTCTCTCTCTAGTGTTCTTTTGTTCTCTCGAGCAGTGAGTTGAACTAACCAATTGTGCTTTTAAGTTCAGTTTTGGTTAGTTCAACTCACAAACCAATATTGCTAAATTACTATATATTATTGGCATGGTGGTCGCTTCATAAGTATAAGTGTTTGTAGGGTGTCGGGAGAGGGAGAAAGGGTCAAAGTTCAAGTTTCTAGGAGGGAGTTTCACACACATATACATTTAGATTAGACTATAATTCCTTCTCAAAAAAAGAAAAAAAGATTAGGTTATAATAGAATTTCTATCTTATATAAAAAATAAATATATATTGCTAAAACATATATGGAAAGAAAATAGCGCGAGCGATATGGTTACGAAGTTAAAACTTTGACAAGAAAAACTCTCTGAGGGTGTACCATCAATATTCCTAATAGAAACAAATCCACTAAAAGAATTGAAGTTTGTATAATAGAATGGACCTTAACCAACATTTAATTTTTAGGTTATTATCTTCCTGCTTCTCAAAAAAGAAAAAAAGAAGAAGTTATTATTATATATGTTCTTTCTTTTAACCCTTTCTGTCTTTTCCTTGTCTTTCTTTTTTATTCTTTTCATTTTTGGTTGATTTCTTTTCTACTTTCGTTTTTATATATGGTTCAAATAGGTGGTCACTCTTACTGAATGCTAAGTAAGCAAACCAATGCCCATGATTTTATTTTCACTATTTTATATATATCTCAATCTTGATTTGTAGTTGCCAGATGGAGAACATGCAAATTATAATTTACATTAAGCCTTTTTAGAAATCTGCATCCAAAATAATAATTTTATACTAATATTATCCAAATGCTCGATTGAGAGAGACATACAAGATTTATCGAATGCTAAACTATGATTTTAGAAATGTCCTTTTCAAAACGCATGTTCTAAAATCTTTATTTTTTTAAACACACATTTTTTTTGATCAATAAACACACATTTTCAAACAACTAACCTATACAGACACTTAACTCACAGTGCCTACTTCTTAAACGTAGTTACACACACAAATCTAATTGTATCTAAGGAGAAATTTAACTGCAAAATGATGTGGCACACTACCGTGAAGTAAATTTTTAGGTTTGTTGGATAAAGAATATTCAATCATGGTATGTCATATGTTTGAATTTTTTTTTTTTCATTTTAATATTTTATAAGAAAAGTTAAATCAATACATAGTAAGTTTTGATTGATAGAACACAAAAAATAGGATTGATGATTGAGAAATTTTAGTACCATATAAAACTTCACAACTTTTATCATAACTATCTTATATGAAAAATTATGATTGACTACCACTCACAGTTTGCCCCATAGATAGTTGTGACCAAAGTTGTGGTATTTTATGTAGTTTTAAAATTTTTGTTGACGATTTGTTTTCTACTTGTCAAACAATTTATAATGAATTGGACGTTTCATTAAATACCAAACAAATTACCTTTGCTGGAATATTTCATTTTCTTTTTTCTCTCATAGAATTTGTTTGAGTTGAAATATTCTACTTCTGTCAAATAAAAATAGTATAATCTCATTTAAGAAATTTTTTTATGGTACTAATTTTGTCTACCTTGAATTTGCATATATAATAAGTAAGCTAATTAAGCTAAAATAGGTTCATTGGAAAATGACATCTTCGTTTGCATGTTTCACATTTTATTTTATCCTTTTAAAATCAATCTGCAAGAACTTCATAATTTTAATATTTTTTGTTGATTCTTCATTGGTGATAGCATTGGAAGTTTAGGACTTGATGGAACTGTGTCAAACGTATCAAACATTCATGCGAGGCATATTCTCTTCAATGGGACACAAAACGGAGCACGAATCTGTTAGAAATACTGAATGTAATTGTATTGTATTTCATGATAAAAGAATGTACATAGGTGCCTTTATATAAGAGGCATATGTGTGCAGTATAAGTAAATATGTGTGCTATACAAGTAACCTAATTTGGGCCTAAAGCCCACAACACTATATACGTTAACAGCCCCTCTCAAATTCAAGGTGGATGTGAGACCAACTTGAGGTTGTCAACCAAAGTACGAAGGCGTCCCTTAGGATGTGACTTGGTGAAGATATCTGCAAGTTGATCTTTAGAGGAGACTGAGATCAGCTTGAGAGCACCATGAACAAGATGAAAACGGATAAAATGACAATCGATCTCGATGTGTTTAGTCCGTTCATGGAAGACATCGTTGTGGGCAATATGAATAGCACTCTGGTTATCACAATAAAGAGGAGTAGCAGAGGATGTAGACACACCTAAGTCTTTGAGAAGCCATCGTAGCCAAAGAAGCTCATATGTGGTATCAGCAAGGGCACGATATTCTGCTTCAGTACTAGAGCGGGCCACATGAGTTTGTTTCTTGCTTCGCTAAGAAATCAGAGAAGAACCAAGAAGAAAGCAATAACTAGTGGTGGACTTGCGATCAGTGGGGTCTCCTGCCCAATCAGCATTAGAAAATGCATAGAGAGTAAGAAGAGACTGAGTAGAGTAGAAAAGACCATGGAAGAGAGTGTCCTTTAGGTATCGAAGAATGCGTAGAACAGCAGCATAGTGAGTCGATTGTGGAGCAGACGGATACTGGCTCACCTGGTGAATAGCATAGGAAATGTTTGGACGAGTGACAGTGAGATAAACTAAGCTGCCAACCAAGCGTCTGTAAAGAGAGGGATTAGACAATGGTTTCCCCCCTGAGGGAGTCAGATGCGCATTAAACTCAACTGGAGTGTCAACAGTCTTGCTATCAGTGAGTCCAGCACGAGACAAGAGTCCAGAGGCATACTTGGCTTGAGTAATATAAAGTCCATCTGTAGAATGAGTGATTTCAAGACCCAAGAAGTAGTTGAGATGTCCAAGATCTTTCATCTCAAACTGCTGACTGAGAAACTCTTGAGTTCTTGAATGCCACTGAGGTCATTACCAGTTATGATCATATCATCCACATATAAGAGAAGTAAAATAGTGCCTTTGTCAGTGCAACGAAGAAATAAGGCAGAATCATAGTGACTGGCTATGTAACCCAAGTGAGAGATGGTAGAGCTGAATTTGGCAAACCAAGCTCGTGGAGTTTGTTTAAGGCCATAAAGTGCACGTCGAAGGTGACAAACCTTGTTAGAGTCAACAGAGAGACCAGGAGGAGGTTACATATACATTTCTTCACTTAAATCCCCATTAAGGAATGCATTTTTGACATCCATTTGAAAAATGCCCCATTTACTGGCAGCAGCAACAGCTAAGAAGGCACGAACATATGAGATACGAGCAACCGGAGCAAAGGTCTCTTCATAATCAATCCCATACTCTTGTGTAAAACCTTTTGCAACAAGATTAGTTTTGTAGCGCTCAATGGACCCATCAGAGCGAGTCTTAATCTTGTAGATCCACTTACAACCAACCACAGATTTTCCAAGAAGAAGTGTCACCAAATCCCAAGTATGGTTTTTAGATAATGCATCAAGTTCCTCTTTCATTGCAATCTGCCATAAAGGGTCAGTGGAAGCCTCACGATAGGTGTGAGGCTCGTGTAATGTAGCAAGAGCAGTGTAACAATGATAGTCAAGTAAATGTGCAGGAATAGATCTTACCCTAGTTGAGTGACGAGGTGGAATGTCTTGTGCAAGATCTTCAGGCGAAGCAGGAGCAAGAGACGCAAGCTCAGGATTGGGGTTGGGTAGCTTGTCTTCAACCTGTTCATCTTCCACCTGTTCATTAAAGGGTGAACTAGGAAAGGAATCAGTGATATCTGGTGGTTGGACAGAGAAGTCTACAACAACAGAATTAGGAGCAACTACAGGAGGATCAGGAGTAGCTACAGAAGGAATATGTGTCTCATCTGAAAAAAGATCTAAGACAGAGGAGGAAGACAAGGAAGCACTGAAATGAGAGAGCTCGACAAAGAGGCGATGTTCCCAAAAAACAACATTACGGGAGATACGAAGACGATGAGAGATAGGATCATAACACCTATACCCCTTTTGAGTTTCGCCATAGCCAAGAAAACAACAAAGTCTTGACCGAGGCTCAAGTTTGTTATGCTCATGTGGCTGAAGAAGAACGAAACAAGTAGAACCGAAAGAGCGAAGGTGGTGATAGTCTGGAGGTGACCCAAAAAGGCGCTCATATGGAGTTTGATTTTGAATAACAGGACTCGGAATGCGATTAATAGTATGAACAGCATGAAGAGTAGCTTCACCCCAAAAAGGAGCAGGAACTTTAGTAGAGAGAAGGAAAGCACGAACAGTGTCAAGAATATGACGAAGTTTTCGTTCGGCTCTACCATTTTGCTGAGAGGTACCTGGACAAGTTAGTTGATGAACAGTGCCATAGGAATGTAAAATAGCTTGGAAAGCATATTGAGTATATTCAAGAGCATTATCAGATCGAAAAATTTTGATGCGTCTGGAAAACTGAGTTTCAACCATTTTTGTAAAATTAGAATATACTTCCAATAATTCAGAATGATGTTTCATATTAAAAATCCAGCTATAGTGAGAGTAATCATCAACAAAGACAACAAAATATCTAGACCCACCAATACTAGAGACAGAGGAAGGCCCTCAAACATCGGAATGAATAAGGTCAAAGATATCAGTGGATATGGATTCACTAATATTGAAAGGCAAAGCTGGTTGTTTTCCTAACTGACATGAAACACAATCAAAATTTTCTGTAGACACTGAATCTAACAAACCTCTAGAAGCCAATTGTTGTACTTGAGAGGAAGATGCGTGACCAAGGCGAGCATGCCAAAGTGCAAGGAAAGGAGTGGAAGAAACTACAGCAGCTGCAGCAATAGAAACAGGAGTAACAAGTGGAAGACGAAGGTTGTCCATAGGAAACAAACGCCCAACTCTGGGACCGGTTCCAAGCTCCTGTCCTGTCCTAGGATCCTGCACAATACACCCAGAATAATCAAAGGTAATGCGATAACTCAACTCAGCTAATTGTCCCACAGAAAATAAATTATAAGAAAGGTCAGGAACATTAAAAACTCCAGGAACTGAGAGGTTGGAAGTTGAAATTGAACCTATATTATGACCAGACATTGTGGAACCATTTGCTGTGCGAATATTAAGAGAGTGCGGTACAGGTTTAAGGTCAGAAAATAAGGACGAGTGAGGTGTCATGTGATTGCAATAAGCAGAATCCATAAGCCAAGAGGTAGGAGACATACCAGATAAAGCTGAGAGAGAAGAGGAATAAGATGCATTACCAACCATATGAATGACATTGGCGATGATATTTATGAGGTCATCTCTAGAAATAGAGAAAGTGGATCCCGAAGACTTAGACTGTGCAGAGACAGGAGCCATTGGTTGGACACTCTCAGTGTTAGCAACAGTAGCAGCAGAAATTGTAACAGCTGATTTGTTGCGATGATAGCAAGTCTCAATATTGTGGCCAAAACGTTTGCAAAATTTGCAGAAACGTTTGATGGATTGGCAGTGATGATTGTTGCAATAAGAAGAAGACCTGCCCTTATTTTTCATTTAGAAGCAAAATTTGCAAAAATGGACTGCAAAAATGAAATCTACGCGAAAAACTGGGTAAGGAAACCCTGGACTGAAAAAGTCAACCCTAAAAAGTCAACGGTCAACGGTCAGCCTAGATGACGTGGCGCTGACGTCAGCAGGTGACTGGATGCTGACGCAAGCTAGGGCTGACGTGGCACTGATGACGTCACGGGTGACGTCAGCCTGAACTGAGGACGGCGCGTGGGGCGCAGTCGTAGAAGCTTCAGGCTGCGCGTGAGGGCGCGTGGGCACTCCGTGACTGCGAGGCTTTCACCAACAGGTAGATCGTTCCAAGACAATCTCAGTGATACCTCCAGAAGTATGATCGGAGCAATATTCGCGGCGGAATGACATGTGCAGTGATCTTGTACGGTGTTGGACTCCTCAACGATAGCAACTGCAGGTCTGGAACCCGAAGACAACGTTTGGAAGACATCGGGGGTTCAACGGCGAGAGGCTGCGGCGACTGTTGTGATGGCGGAAGTGATGTTGAGAGTGGAGTAACACCAATAAAGATAAGACTGCTAAGAAAAGGTCAGAGCAGTGGCTCTGATACCATGTTAGAAATACTGAATGTAATTGTATTGTATTTCATGATAAAAGAATGTACATAGGTGCCTTTATATAGGAGGCATATGTGTGCAGTACAACTAAATATGTGTGCTATACAAGTAACCTAATTTGGGCCTAAAGCCCACAACACTATATACGTTAACATCAAAACATATCAAGTATATATGAAATGGAGAGTCAAACTCATGTTCATTTGGAATACTTATTTTACAATTTAGATGGTTAATCATGAGCTCAGCGTGCATCCTGTAAATGAAATATGGCTCTTCTAGCTAGGATTCTTTTTAACACGAAGCCAATCAATACTGCTCTAATACTAAGGTGGCCATGCCCCCTCGGCAATCTTTGTATTCTAGACTTTCTAGTTCTACTGCTATATATGTTGTATTTATTAAAGTTTTTTACTTGTAGAAGTTAGAAAATAGCTAAAAGCCTTATAATTTAACTAGTTGACATTTCCTAGCTAGTGTTTCTAAATCAAACTATTAATCTAAATTCGATCTTTTGTAGACTGAGAGAGGTCAGGTTCAGAACATTGAGCTCACAGATGTAACAGTCATAGATGCTGGAAATCCAATAATTATTGACCAATACTATTGTGGCGCCCCAAATGCATGCCCTCCAACGGTAAGTCAATCATGCTCTTTATTTATCATTTTGAATATTCTACCTCACCTATTAGTTCTAAGTTTAGAGAAATGGTTGTGTTTATCACACACAACTTGTTTAATTGCTTAATTTGGGACAAATATTTGGGCTAAAGAATATATATTAACTTTAAAAAAAATTGGTGTTTTGTTGTGTGTTGATAGAAAGTTGGAGTTAAGATAAGCAATGTGCTCTACTCTGAAATGCATGGGACATCCACGTCTGACATAGCACTCAATTTTAATTGTAGTGAAAATGTTGCTTGCACCGATATCAAGTTGAACAATATCGATTTGAGATCTTCAACCCGTGGAGAGAAAGTCAGTTCTAGCTGCAACAATGCTTTTGGAGAGGCAATAGGAACTGTAAATCCCAAGTCTTGTCAAAGATATAAAAAAAAAAAAAAAAAAAAAAAAAAAAAAAAAAAAAATCTTGAGAATGCTCTTGTCTACGTACTATGACTATCATCTTGGTCCTCTTGCTGTTATTGTTTAGTACAATTCACCAATAAAACCTGTCTTCTTTCTTGAGCTTAAAAGCTGTGTACTCAAATTATATTTCTCATAGGTTTGCTAATTTCATGCATCCATGATGGCTATATATATAGTTCACTCTTCAATGGATTGATAAGGTCGATCAAATGAAGAATCCTAGATGGGGGAAGTGTTGAGACTGGGTTTATTTGATCACAATTTGATTGCATTAAAATACGTAGAAGGCTTAGATGCTACATTTTTTTATTTATTTTCTTTTTTGGTAAATTATAATTTAGACTCATTGAATCCATCATTCCTAATGAATCAAGGAAATTCACCAATGAGTTGCACGATGCTCCTTTCGCTTGTATGTTAACCTGCACGAAACAAAAGAGAAAACTTATCGAAGGACACCGGTGTGGTGCCGGCCAAACACCCTCCGAAGGTTAAGTCAGAAAGTATTCTCACAACTCTAGAGTGCTAGAGAGGGGTTAATTATGCGTACCTTGGCTTGTGAGGGTATTGGGGCTTTTATAGTGGCATAAGGTTGACATCCCTTTCTTGGCGCGGAAGTCTTTTCCTTATAGGACTCTCCTTGTAGAATCCTAAACGTGATGAATAGATCTCCTCCTTATATGGAAGATCTTCACCAAATATGTTAGATTTCCGGAGTCCTACTAGCACAAGGACTCTATTTGGGCCCTTATGAGAATGGGCCAAAATATCCCCCATGAGGGGCCCAACAGGCCCATAGACAACCAGCCCACCTTCCTTCACTCCGTCCATATCCGCCCGTTCACATCAGATCCGTCCATTGGAGGCCCGTGCAAATGACGGACTGCTTATTGGACGTCCGCGGACCTACTCGCCCGTCCAATCACATAAGACATTCCAAGGTATTTTGTCCCTTTCAGTTGCCCCCTCACCCGATGGGTCCGTCAAGAACAATGAACGGACCCATGGGGTGACGGATCTAAAACTCGGTCACGCATCCAGGACACCTATGTCCGTGAATTTTTATCCGTACACTGCTGGATCAGGAGCTGATGCATTAATGTGTTGTGCCAAGTGTCATCCTGTCAATGGCTGTTGTTTTGGAACGAGGCGTCACTTCGTCTTCCGTGCACTTCTATTATAAATATTAATCCTCCGCCCTTCATTTCCCCACTTGTTGCTAGAAGAAATTGTCAGAGCGAGTCCGTCACATCTGTCAGAGAACAAAACCGTTCACTCTCGCATCCGTCGCCTGCCACATCTTGCTCCAAGCTTCTGGTGAGTTATTTCATATCTGTCCTCTCTTTTTCTTTTGCTCTTTTTTATACTTCATGTGCCCGTCGTTCTTTCCAACCCCGTCAGAGTCTTAGGTTCTGTCATTACCTGTAGGCCATGTCTAGTGCGTCAAGTAACCAGTCGGTCGTTCATGACGGGGCGAATTACGAAGGGGTATACCCGTCAGGTCCCAAAGACCACGACGTCCCGAGCGAGAGTAGTCCGTCATCATCTTCCTCGTCCTCAACACATGAGGGCCTGGAGATGATCGAAGTCCAAGAGGTATCAGACGACGAAGAGCAACTGGTGAGGTCCGTCGTGGGGGTTGATGGACTTAGGGAGTTCATCTTGCCCCCAGAGTGGACGGTCCACGCTTTTACGTCAACCATCAAGGAGGGTCACTTCAATACACTTAGGGACTGCTACCAAATTCCAGACCACATCCCACTCCATCTACCTTATAAGTCAGAAAAATGTTATTACGAAGGAGTTGACGGAGTGGGTGTGTACGAGCAAGTGCTTAAGGCTGGTCTGAGGTTCCCGTTGAGTTCGCTACACCGTGAACTCTTAAACTATTTAGGCATATCCGTCAGCCAGGTGTCCCCAACGCCTGGAGAGTCTTCATTGCTATGGAGGATCTGTATGGAGCCATGTCGGACAGGGGGAGGAGGCTTTCAATAAAAGAGTTCCTCCATTGCTACCGTCCGGACGAGATAGACAAGTCGAGGGGTATGTACAGCTTCGTCCCTAGAAGCCCCGTCCTGAAAGTCATCTATGAAACCCCGGACTCAAATAGGGACTGGAAGAGTCGTTATTTTTTATGGAAGGAGAGGATTGGATGTGTCGTCCAGGGGAGACGGACTTCATGCCCGTCGACACAGTTTGGGGCATTTTAAACTCATCTGGTATGGTCCGTCCTAAATCACCAAGTACATCTTAGTAACTTGTAATGTCTCTAACCTCCGTCTTCTATGGTGCAGTTCGACAGCGTCCCCAAATCACACTTGAGGAATTCAGTTTCCTTGAGAGAATTTTTTCCAAGACAACACCAGAGGAGAGGACGTGGGCCAAGCTCGTCAACCTCAATACTATTCACTGGTATTGTGACGGTCCNAGGGACCGATTCGTGACTTCGACTTGGCCATTCGCCTGTGGATGTGCGGGCGATGAGTAGTGATTCCTGATGCCTAACTCCGAGCAAAAATCTCGGAATGGCTTGTTGTCAAACTGTTTCCCATTGTCGGAGATAAGGACCCTTGGTATCCCGAACCTGCATATGATATTTCTCCATACGAAACCTCTGATGTTTTTCTCTGTGATAGTTGCTAGAGCTTCCGCTTCGACCCACTTAGTGAAGTAGTCGATCCCTACTACCAAGAATTTCAGCTGTCGCGCGACCATCGAGAGAGGGCCCATGATGTCTAGTCCCTATTGGGCGAACGGCCAAGGGCCGTCATGGGTGTCAGTTCTTCGGTTGGTTGCCTAATTAGGTTACCAAACCTTTGACATTTGTCGCAGATCTTGACGTAGGTTTGCGCGTCCTTCTGCATTGTAGGCCAATAGTATCCTGCCTGGATCAGTTTGTGTACTAGAGACTGCGCCCCCGAATGGTTTCTGCAGATGCCTTCATGGACCTCTCTCATTACATAGTCCGCTTCCTCATGGCCCAAACACCTCAGATGTGGTCGTGAGAATCCCCTTTTGTATAAGACGTCATTGATTATTACGAACCGCAAAGCCCGGACTTTCAACTTTCTGGCTGCGTCCTTGTTGTCCGGGAGCGTGCCTTCCTTTAGGTAGGCCATTAGGGGCGTAGTCCAATCGTACTCTGGATTTACTTCCTGCACTTTCGTCTCCCTGTTAATGATTGAGGAGTTCTGGATAAACGACAGCACCTGGTCGGGGGTCGTCATGGTCTTTGCGGAGGCGGCTTTTGCGAGCCAGTCACCACATTCATTCTCCTCCCTTGGGATCTGGACGAAGGTGACCTGGAGTGAGTCGATCCGTCTTCTGACTTCTTCCAAGTATTTCTTCATTTTTTCCCCCCTGCACTCATAGGCACCGCTAATCTGGCTGACTATCACCTGCGAATCGCTATGTATAACCATGGCCTCGGCACCTGCTGCTTTCGCCAGGTCTAATCCTGCCAACAATGCCTCATATTCGGCCTCATTATTGGTCGTCGGGAAGTCTAATCGGATCATGCACTCGATCCTGTCTCCGTCAGGGGTTTGAATTACCACTCCGGTGCCTCCAGCTAGCCTGTTTGATGATCCATCCGTGTGGATGTTCCACTGTCTGAGGGCTTGTGGCTCCTGCTGCCCCGTTTGCGTGTATTCGGCGATGAAGTCAGCCACTGCTTGGCCCTTTATTATGGTTCGCAGACGGTAGTGTATGTTAAACTCGCTCAGCTCTATCGCCCATAGGGCCATCCGTCCAGCTGCTTCGGGGCTGCTTATTGCCTTTTTTAGGGGCTGATTTGTTAGGACGATGATGCTGTGGGCTTGGAAGTATGGTTTCAGTTTTCGAGCTGCAGTTATCAGCGCGAAGGCGAGCTTTTCCATGTGGGGGTACCTTTCTTCAGCCCCCCAGAACCCCCTGCTTATGAAATAGACGGGTCGCTGCGTCCCTTCCTCTTCCCTTACTAGGGCCGCGCTTACCGCCACCTGTGAAGCTGCTAGGTATAAGTAGAGGTCTTCCCCTGGTTTTGATGGGCTGAGCAGGGGTGGCGAGGCAAGGTATTTCTTCAGATCCTTAAATGCCTTCTGGCACTCTTCCGTCCACTCGAATGATTTCTTTAGGACGCGAAAGAACGGTAAGCACCTGTCCGTTGCTTTTGAGACGAACCTGTTCAGGGCGGCAACTCTGCCGTTCAAGCTCTGTACGTCCTTCGCTGTCCTTGGTGGTTCAAGCTTCATGATGGCCTGTATTTTCTCTGGATTGACCTCTATTCCTCTTTGGGACACCATAAAACCCAAGAATTTTCTTGCCGTCACCCCGAATACACACTTGTCCGGATTCAGCTTCATGTTGTATGATCGTAGGGTATCGAATGTCTCCTGGAGGTCACTCAGATGATCTTTTTCGAACGGGCTCTTGACTAGCATGTCGTCAACGTAGACCTGTACGTTCCTCCCTATCTGGTGTGCGAACATCTTGTCCATTAATCTTTGGTATGTTGCCCCGGCGTTCTTGAGTCCGAACGGCATCACCTTATAGCAAAAGAGTCCTTGGCTGGTAACGAAGGACGTTTTCTCCTGATCGGGTTCCTCCATTTTGATCTGGTTATAGCCCGAGAAGGCATCCATAAAACTTAGGAGCTGGTGTCTGGCCGTGGAGTCGACCAGTGCATTTATCCGCGGGAGGGGGTAGCTATCCTTTGGGCATGCTTTGTTAAGGTCCGTGAAGTCGACACATCCGCCACTTTCCACTAGCTTTCTTGACCATGACCACGTTCGCCAACCACTCTGGGTAATATACTTCCCTGATAAAACCCGCCTCGAGTAGTTTTCTGACCTCGTGTGCTATTGCCTGTCCCGTTCAGGAGCGAACACTCGCTTTTTCTGCCGGACTGGGGGGTTGAAGGGTTCACGTTCAGCTTGTGGACTATAACAGAGGGATCAATCCCGGGCATGTCTTCATGGTTCCATGCGAAGATGTCTTGGTTCCTCCTGAGGAATGCTATGAGGGCCTAGCGCATAGGTTGGCAGGCCAATGTTCCCATTCTGGTTGTTCGCTCCGGTTTCGACTCGTTGAGTTTACTACCTCCAGCTCTTCAGCCGGTTCTGTGATCGTCCGCTGTTCTTCTATACACATTGCCTGATGGTGATCTTCCATTTCTAGCATGGCAATGTAGCACTCTTGGGCGGTTGCCTGATTCCCCGCAATTCCCCAATCCCGTAGTCCGTTGGGAATTTGATCATTAGGTGGTATGTGGATGTTGCTGCTTTCCATGAGTTAAGTGTGGGTCGTCCGAGAATACCATTGTAAGCGGAGGAGCAGTCTACTACGAGGAACATTACATTCCTAGTGAGTTCTTGTGGGTAATCACCCACCGTTACCGGTAGTGTGATGGAACCTATTGGAATACCCTGGTCCCTCCGAAGCCGACAAGGGGAGCGCTCGCCGGCATCAATCGTGCTCTGTCTATCCCCATTTGCTGGAATGTTGGATAGTATAGAATGTCTGCTGAGCTGCCGTTGTCGATTAGCACTCGGTGGACGTTGTAGTCCCTCACACGTATACTGAGACCAGCGCATCGTCATGCGGGTGATGGAGTCTCCTTGCGTCTTCTTCGGTGAATCTATAATAGGGCTCTCCACCCGTGTGGTATTAGGCCTCGAGCCCGTTAGGTGGACTTCAACCGATTTAGGTACGTCTTTCGAGCTTTTTTGGAAGAACCGGTAGATGCGGTTCCCCCACTATCATCCTTATGTCTCCGATGGGGGCTCTCGGACGCTCATTATTCCGTCGGGGGGCCGGCTCTTGGCGATTATGATCCGTTTTCTCTTTGTTGACGAACTTCTGCAACTTCCCTTGTCTAATGAGGGCTTCAATCTGCTGCTTTAGGTCGTAGCAATCGGCTGTGTCGTGGCCATGATCTCGGTGGAAACGACAATATTTGTCTCACGGCCGTTTGCTTGGGTCGCTCTTTAGTTTTCCCGGGAATGTTAGTGTCTCCTCGTCTTTGATTTGATCAAGACTTGGTCAATCGGGGCGTTCAGGGGGGTGAAACTTGTGAACCTCCCGCTCGGGGGCTTAGGGCGTCTTTCGTCCCTTCTGTCTCCTGTCCTTGGTCTTTTCTGCCCTTGGTCTTGGCGCATGTCCGCCTGGCGTTCCCTCTTCCTGGGCCTTTATTCCCGTGCAAGTAGCGCGTCTTCCACGTTCATGTACTTGGTGGCCCTGTAGAGCACCTCTGACATGGTTTTGGGGTCGTTTTTGTATAGTAAGAACAAAAACTTGCCCTTCCGCAATCCGTTCGTGAAAGCTGCCACCAGTATCTTGTCGTCGGCTTCATCAATTGAGAGTGCCTCTTTATTGAAGCGGGTTATGTAGGATCTTAACGTCTCGTCTTCTCTCTGCCTGATGCTCATCAAACACGCTGTGGACTTCTTGTACCTGTGTCCCCCTATGAAGTGTGAGGTGAACTGAGCGCTTAGTTCTTTGAAAGTGCTGATGGAGTTCGGTGTCAGCCGACTGAACCAAATCCTCGCGGGACCCTTCAGTGTAGTTGGGAAGGCCCTGCAATGATTTCGTCCGGTACCCCTTGTAGATGCATCAAGGTCTTGAATGTCTCTAAGTGGTCTAGGGGATCCTTGACCCCATCTAGCTCTCTATTTGCGGCATTCGGAACTTGTGTGGAAGGGGAAAGGAATTGATGGGGCCGGTGAATGGAGAGTCGGTCCGGTTCACCAGGTCATCCAGATCGCTGGACACTCGCCCCTTTAGGGCGTTCATCATGACCTCCATCTGTTCCTTCATCGCCTGCATCTCTGCGAAATAGGCGGAGTCGTCGCATCCGTGAGGGATGGGAGACTCATGTTCTGTCGTTCTGGCCTGCTTGGGGCGTTACTCCCTTTAGGCCTTTCTCGTTCTCTTTGCATGGCGCTGGTGCCTTTCTAATCTTCCCTCTGGTTGTGGGGTGCTGTGTTTCTTTGACGCAGCTGTTCTTCAGGTCATGATTTTGTTTGGTGAGGCGCTCCACAGCCGCAGTGAGGGTCCGAACCTGTCTTTCGAGTGCGGTCGTGGGTAGTCCCTCTCCTTGGATGTCGTTGGTTGTTGCCATCGAGCGAGTGAGCACCATGCAACTCTTCTGTCTCAGGGATGAAGCAACGTCTGACTGCTTTCTTCTTACAACGTTCCCACAGACGGTGCCAACTGATGAATCAAGGAAATTACCAATGAGTGCACGATGCTCCTTTCGCTTGTATGTTAACCTGCACGAAACAAAGGAGAAAACTATCGAAGGACACCGGTGTGGTGCCGCCAAACACCCTCCAAAGGTTAAGTCAGAAAGTATTCTCACAACTCTAGAGTGCTAGAGAGGGGTTAATTATGCGTACCTTGGCTTGTGAGGGTATTGGGGCTTTTATAGTGGCATAAGGTTGACATCCCTTTCTTGGCGCGGAAGTCTTTTCCTTATAGGACTCTCCTTGTAGAATCCTAAACGTGATGAATAGATCTCCTCCTTATATGGAAGATCTTCACCAAATATGTAAGATTTCCGAAGTCCTACTAGCACAAGGACTCTATTTGGGCCCTTATGAGAATGGGCCAAAATATCCCCCATGAGGGGCCCAACAGGCCCATAGACAACCAGCCCACCTTCCTTCACTCCGTCCATATCCGGCCCGTTCACATCAGATCCGTCCATTGGAGGCCCGTGCAAATGACGGACTCGCTTATTTGGACGTCCGCGGACCGTACTCGGCCCGTCCAATCACATAAGACATTCCAAGGTATTTTGTCCCTTTCAATTCCTATGTGCGTCTTTATTTTTCATTTCATCCATGTAGTTTGATAGGTTTCACCAAAAAAAAAAAAAAAAAAAAAAAAACCTAAGAAGGAAAAAAATTTCACAGTTCTCTGCTCGCTTACAAAATAAAAAATAAAAAAAGCTCTCTGATAAGGCTTATGTTTTTTGTTTCTAGTGAGCCGTCTAATAAGGCTTTTTGTGAGACATTAGGAAATTATTTATTAAAACAGCTTTCATTGCCCCTACAAATTTTCATGTTGCTTTACAACTAATTTCCAAATAATTAGTTTTAAAATTTTTTTTAAAATAATTAGATTATTTTGATGTTAGACTTTTTTTTTTTTTTTGGTTGATAAATCCAATAGTTACAAACTGTGTCATGTCGGGATTCTCACTATGTTCCCAATGACGTTCCATTAGGCGTGGGACGTTTTGCACTTTTGCTATGTACACTTGTGTGGTATTGCTTTTGTATTTTGTAGAGTGAAAGATTGCTTACGAATGAACACCTTACATACTCCCCCTTTTATAATCACAAATGGGAACGGAGTATAAAAAAAATGTTAAAATTCTATTGGTTAAGATATGGTTACAAAAGCAAACTTTTGCACACTATCAAGTAGTAATATTCCGTGTCAAGCGAAGATTTAGTTCGGTGTTCTTGTACATTAGAGACCTGTCATTATGATGCAAGTCATGATCTTTATGGATCCATTCCAATGTACACAAAGCACTGTACCCTTGCCAAGTCCCTCCTTATCTATCTCATTCTGTTCCACATGACATGACACTATATATGTTGTCTATGTAAGTTAAGCCGTTAGTGAAATTTGTTTTTTTGACACTGGTTTAGTGCTCTTTCGCACCGCACATATACTGAATGGCATGCATGAGGTGCATGTAAATGGTCAGAATAGCCATTATTAGGAGTTGTGGAGACTTCAGTTTCCCTAACCATACTCGCCTTCCCCATCACTACTTTTGCTGGAATATATATAAGTGATTTTACGTTTTTCATTGGAAAAATAATAATATTGTTTAAAAGATTATATTTCTATGTACATATATAATTTTAAATAAAATTTTAGAGCGTTATAATTGCAACTATTTACAACTACATCTCTCACAAACACACACACACACATATATATATACATATAGGTCTTGAATTAATGGGTGGTCTATTCAATAATTATCTCATATATGTGGTAGATACATTATCTATCTCATAAGTCATAACATGTCATGTATATGCATCAGCTTTTCAACTCAAATAAATAGGACTCAAATATTGTGAAGAGAAAAATAATACACATTTGATCATGTGACACCAACAAAGTTTAGTGTATAAAAAATCCGTAGTTCTATAATTAAAGTTTGGACATGTAATCATCATCTATATATGTAAATATAGAAACTGAAAAACAAGGCTCATAAGCTCTATGAAAATTTAAGAAAATCGTTAAAATTTGGTTATTTATACAAAAATTTCCACTTCTATTACTGGGGAAAATTACCAAACTTAAGTTAGCTGCCAACCCAGCAAGACCTGTTCCTCGCCAGGAATAGCCTATTTTATTTTTTTCTCTTTCTTCTTGGGCACACAATAGAATCTGTCACTGTCGCAAATTCGCGACGTCGGTGCAGCCTGCCTTTTCCTTGGCCATAGCCACAATGGGGAATTTCAGGCCTACACCGCCATGTGACCTAGAGACGGGCCCTCTCAAGGCTCGGCCACCACCACCGCCTTCACCCCATTTTCACCCTCCAGCCCCTCAGTCATGGTTCTCTTGGCTTGTGCCGTTGATTTTTGCTGCTAATATCGCCATGTTTGTGTACACCATGGCCTACAATGATTGCCCAGCACACGAAAATAAGGACGACTGTCTTTTCCATAAATATTTGGGGAGATTTTCTTTCCAACCCTTCAAAGAAAATGCACTCCTTGGCCCTTCCTCTAACACGTAAGAAGTTTCAATAATTTTCTTTTGTTTTTTCCATTGTGTTATCCTTAAAAGTTTTGTCTTTGGAGAATTTAAAATGGGTTTCTTTTATGATTCTTGTTTATTAGTGCTATTTAATAATAGACATGCTCTTATTAAATCAATAAAGAATTAAATCATATCATGAATTGCACCAAAAAAAAGAGAGAGAGGAAAATCATCCTTTTCTTTTTTCGATTGCTTTTCTTTGTATTATTTTCTAAATGGAGATGAATAAACAGTTCATAGTTTCCAATAGATATCTTTTAGGTTAAATTATTAATTTGATCCTTCATCTATAGGATATGGTTTAATTTGATCAATTGACTATAGATTGCATCAATTAGCCCTTGGCCATCAATGGTGTCAATATAATCCTTTAACTTTCAAAATTAAATCAATTTCATCTTTGAACTAACACTTTACTTGAATTTTAACGAATTTAGTTAAAGTGATAAGCGGAACACAAGTTTAAAAAATATTGTAAAAATGTGTAAAAATTTCAAAATTCAAACCTTTCAACCATTATTTAATTGAAATTTAAGCTAATATGAAACCCAAGGGTAAATTTGACTAGATTTGAAAGTTAAGGTCTAAATTGAAATAATTAATAGCTGAGAGACCAATTTACACATTACATAATAGTTGGAACACAAATTAGCAATTTAACCCATCTTTTATACATAAAACTTTGGTTTGAAAGATGAATATTTTGTTACTTAATATTGATCCTTAGTGAAGCATGTAATATGGACCCTTAAGCAAAAGTAGAATAATTAAAATTAAAAAGCCATTGCAAGCTAATAATTCAGGTCAAGCCTATTAATTAAAATAATGTAAGCTAGGGCTTATAGGATATATCTGCTAATCTAATGTTGAATATCATCCAAACTGCTACAAACTTGATTATATATACAGGCTGATAAAACTAGGAGGTCTTGAAAAGAAATTAGTGGTGGAGGGAGGTGAAGGATGGAGGCTCTTGTCTTGCATGTGGCTTCATGTTGGAGTTGTGCATTTAGCTGCCAACATGTTGAGTCTTCTATTCATTGGAATCCGGCTTGAGCAGGAATTTGGATTTGGTTAGTATAATCTGACTATTGTCTAATAAGTTTTTGTACTGTCTACCTTTGCTGATTTTTCAACTTCTTGGAATTTGGCAGTGAGAATTGGAGTCTTGTACCTGCTTGCTGGTTTTGGTGGAAGCTTGTTATCTGCTCTTCATGCAAAATCAACAGTATCAGTTGGTGCATCTGGTGCACTTTTTGGATTATTGGGAGCCATGCTCTCTGAGCTTCTCACTAACTGGACAATCTATGCAAATAAGGTTACATTTTCTTTGGGCAACTTACACAATTTTCACCCTAAACTATTATCTTGATTACACTTACCCCTAAACAATCAAAACACATGATTTGCCCTCCAAAATAATAACTTTGTTTCAATGTCCCCCTGCCATTTGTTGTGGTGTTAAGTCTAATAGAATTTACATTGAAAGATCAATTTACCCCTCTCCAAAACAGATAGCTGAAAGGTAAATTGATCTTTCAATATTAAATTTCATTAGAATTAACAGCTAAATACACAGTAAAGGGTTTAGTGTAAAGAATTTTTAAAATTGTGGGGTCAATTGTGCTTTTGATCAAAGAATTAAGTGTAATTAGGATGATATTTTAGGGTGAAAGAATATAATTTTTCGTTTCCATTTTTTGCTTTTTATGAATGTAAAAGTTACTATAATATACTCTTAGTTTGTGAAAATAGTTATTGACTCCTAAATATTCAGTGTGCAGCACTTTTTAGCCTCGTGATCATTATTGCCATAAATTTGGCAGTAGGGTTTCTACCTGGTGTGGACAATTCAGCTCATATTGGAGGATTCATTTCAGGATTTCTCCTTGGCTTTATTCTTTTGGTTCGTCCTCAATTTGGATATGTAAGCCGTAGATACATTCCTCCAGGATATGAAATAAAGAGGAAACCCAGGCACAAGTGTTATCAGTACCTGTATGGGATTATAGCCATAGTCCTCTTAATTGTTGGGTAATTTACTTGAACTTTCGCTTCATTCTAAGCTTCTTGTTTTAAGTATCTATCATGGAAAAATGATCCACCCGTTGCTAACATTTTCATTTGATTTGTTTTGTCTACCCCCACACCCCGAAAAAAAAAAAAAAAAAAAATTTGTTGGCAGATATGCATACGGATCTTATGAGCTATTTACCGGCCAGAAGACGTTTTAGTCTGCCCGTCTAGAGCTTCAATCGGCTGAAAGATTATGTCAGTCTAACTTCCTATTCTTCAAGCTTTGCAAATATAACAATACTAATTTTCTCTGGATGCACATATATACCTGTGTTTGGATTGTGCATTTACTTTTCTTTTTTTTTTTTCTATGAGAATTTATATTTTTGTATATACGTGGACATCTTTATGGATGTTCACATGTAAATATGAAGGTATGTGTGTATGCATGTATAAATGGATTGATGTAGGTACTTTTCAGTGAATGTATGTATTTTTGTGTGGTTGTATCTTCCTCGATTGAAATTGGTTAAAGATCTGTATTTTCTTTGAAGGTACTCGCTGCGTTAGAGCATAGCTGAAGAGAAATAGAGACAAAAACCAGGCACGCAGAGACTCACAGATTGCAATATGGTGTAGCTTGCTATACTCAAATCCATTTGGCTTATAAATCAGTATAGAGAAATACATGAATGATTACTTATGAGAGAATTTAATGGAATTGGATAGAGAAATACATGCATGAAAGCAATTTGAAGGACCAATGAAATAGTATTCAACACTATCAAGCATCATATATTCATTAATATTTTCTTCAATTCCAGCAGCCTATGTTGTACACTCTAGGACATGTAAATACACAGGGTGGGTCTCACTCACCATAGGGCCCACTTCTATGTGAGAGGGAGAGAGTATACTCCTAGACTACCTAATAAATTTCTTGGAATTGGAGAGGACATAGTTTATCAAAATTCCAAAAAATTTATAATTACATACAGATAAAAGAAGTTGGCATGGCCTATCATTGGTTGAGGAAAGTATTTGATAGGAAGCAACATTTTGAATGCACCCTGGCAGTTTATTTTTCTGAACAACTAAAAACAATTACTACGTATTCATGCCCATGAGGTAGACAGTAGACACAAACCAAATGGATCTCGATAATAAATTAATATTTATATAAAAATTTTGGGCTGAATATCCTACACTAAATTAAATTTTTGTGAAAGGTAATTGGAAGTTAGGAACATAATAAAACAGAAGAACAAATATGCAGCAATATATAAGTCAAGAAATTAGCTGATTTTGATGCTTTTGTGCACTTATATCATGAGTCACCAATGAAGGACAGGATGGAGAAAGGTGATAATGCCCAATGAAGATCAACGACCATGCTAGTAGGCATGAAAATTTTGGTTCAGAATGAAGCTTCATAAGATCAACTTTGTGACTAATTACAGCCACGGTATTACGAAAAGGAAGATTTACCTGTATGATAATGATATTGATATTGCCCCAAACAGATCTGCATTGAAATTTACTACTTCTGTTGTGCAAACTAGCACCCCATGACTCAAATTAATAACAATAAATAAGCAGAATTAAATAACAAGTACACACAAAGAACACAAGAATTTACTTGGTTCGGCTAACTGCCCACCTCCATGGCGACGACGATGAAATTTTACTATTAAAATAGGGGCATACAATAATACACAAAAACACTCTCAAGGAACTCAAATCTCAATTATCTCCTAACTCTCTCTCTCACAAGAAAGATACAAGACTGAAGAACCCACAACTTTTTCTCTGATGCGGCTGTTCTTCTCTTCTTATTTTATTCTTATATGGTTATATAGTTCAAGGACTTATTGGAATTACTCTTACTGCCGCATATCATAAAAGCAAAAGTGCGCGTGCGCGCGCGCGCGCACACACACACACACATATATTACTTTAACAAGTCAATTCCAGGACTCCAAATAAACTTGCATTCGGTCAATTACTATGACCGAATTGGGCTCGATTGGGCTTTATGGGCTTATGCCAATTCAAGCCACACATGTGGGCCCACTTCAACAAATCTCCACCTTGACTTGAATTGATCAAGCTACACTAGCAAATTCCAACATCACCTCCACTTTAGCTCTTAAGGACACACATGCTACAAACACCAATCAAGTCCAAGTAATTCTTAAACTTGTCTGTTGGAAATGACTTTGTCAACATATTTGAGGTATTCTCTTTCTCTCTGTGAGTAATCCTTAGCCACTAACTGTGCCTTGAATTTTTCACCTTCATTTTTTGATAATGCTTCTTTCTTGTGATATACCCACTTGCAAACAATAGCCTTCTTTCTCTTGGGCAATTTCACTGATTCCCAACTCTTATTCTTCTGTAGTGACCCCATCTCTTCTACATCCTTGTAAGATGATGGATCTCCACTGCTAGTTATGAGAGCAAAACTAACCATGTCTTCAAAGCCATATCTTTGTGGTGCTTTATGAACCCGCTTCTCTCTACCTTTAGCAATTTATTGTGAAAAGCCGGTGAAATAATCTATTTACACAATGTTAAAGAAGAAAGATAGAGAGGAGAGAATATGACACAAGGAATTTATATGGTTCGACAATATGCCTATGTCCATAAGAGGCGACAGAATAAAGTTTCACTATAACTTTAGAGATTACAATAATAACTTGAAGGCACTCACACAAACCTAAACCCCAAATACACCCTTGGTTCTCTCACAAATAAATAGAGAATATCTTATTGTATTTAGACAAAAGTTGCAGGACACTTTAACTTCCTATCTCTGGTGCACACACATAGAAGAAGCTCTTTGCTATCTCTCTATCTCATGTAGGAACTCTCTCTTGCTCTACCTCTATTTATCACTAAAGTTCAACCGAAATACAAATAGTTTCAACTTATGCAAGACTTCTATTGTTAAGGAAGTCAACAATAGTGGCCAAGAATCCATGCAACATTTAATGCAAGGAGTGTAGAATTTCTTCATGCATGCTTATTTGCTGAATTGCAAATCTTTGGCTTTGTTGATCAAGCCACACTTTCTAATATAGGCATGCAAGCATTTATTGCCAAGATTGTAATTCATTGCCAAAATTTTTTCCTTGCCTTTTGACAATTCATGCAAGATAGCATTTAATGCTTGCTTATAATGTCAATCCACCGACATTACAATTTAATGCTTGCTGTGAATCAATATCATCATCATCACCCTTATCATTGGGTAAACTATTCTTGTCAAACTCCACCTCAATAGTTAATTTCTCCCGTAAACTATCATCACATGTCTCTGCTTCATTCTGTTTCAACATAAAGGCTTCATCAAATATGACATCTCTGCTGGTCACTGTTTTCTTTGAGATTGGATCCCAAAGCCTGTAGCCTTTAACACTTTTTTCAAAACTAAGAAATATGCATTTTCTGGACTTTGAATCCAATTTAGAACGCTCTCCACTCTGCACATGCATATAAGCTGGATAATCAAAGATTTTTAGACTCAAATAATCAACTAATCTACTTGACCAAACTTCTTCTGGAATCTTGAAATCAATGGCTGATGATGGAGATCTATTAATAATGAAACTTGTTGTGTTAATTGTCTCTGCCCAGAACACTTTAGGCAACCCTGCATCCAATCTCATGCATTTGGCTCTTTCTGCTAAGGCTCTATTTATTCTCTCTGCAACCCCATTCCGCTGTGGAGTTCCTTTAACTATGAAGTGATGAGAAGTACCTTCTTATTCACAAAATCTTATGAATTCTTTTTCTCTATACTATAGTCCATTATCTGTTCTAAGGTATTTTATTTTCCTGCCAGTTTGATTCTTAACTTATGCTTTCCACTTTTTAAATATGCCAAACACATCAGACTTATGCTTCATAAAATAAATCCATACCTTTCTAGAGTAGTCATCAATGAAATTGACAAAGTACTAAGCACCACCATGAGAAGAAACTGACACTAGGCCTCAAACATCTAAATGAATGTAGTCAAGAACACCCTTACTTGTATGAGAGCTTGTCTTAAAACTGACTTTGTGCTGCTTCTAATACATACTTGCAGAAGTCTAGCTTGCATGTCTTTACTCCCTTCAATAAATTTCTCTACATACCATGTTCACCAATATGGCCAAGTCGCATATGCTGTAATTTTGTGTCGTCAGTACTAGACTCCATCGGAGTGGTGATTGCAACTCTTTCTACAACTGTGTTCCTAATCAATCTATAAAGCGTGCTTACTTTTTGTCCCTTCATCATCATCAAAGCACCTTTGGTAATTTTCATGATTCAACCCTTTGATGAGTATGAATAGCCTAAATCTTCCAATACTCTTAAGGAAATTAATTTCTTTTTAAGATTTGGAACATGACTAACATTACTAAGAACTCTCATCAAACATCTTGATCTTTATAGTATCAATCCCAATAACTAGGCATGTAGCATCATTACCCATTTGGACTATACCACCGTTGTAAGGCTTATACGTGTCAAACTAATCTTTCTTTGGAGTAATATGATATGAGCATGCTGAATCTAAAACCCCATATTCCAATATAGCATTGTTACCCAATGAAATTGAGAGTAAATCTACATCAACTTCACTGTCATCTGATATTTCTTCATCAACACTAGCTGATTCTAGAGGCTTCTTTCCATTATTCTTCTCCTCTAAGAGCATTCACACCAATGCTTCTAAAATCTTCTAAAATGCAAAAAGTGACAAAATTTACACAATTTTCCTCCAAAACTACCCATATCAGTGGATGTAAAAATGTGCATATTTGTACATTTACTACAGTAATTGTGCAAATATGCATGGTTATTGTAGTTGTGTATGATAATTTTTTTTTTATCTTTCCTCTGTCAGACTACTTCATTCCAACGTTCACAATAACCCAATAAGAACCTAGCAAAACATAAGAAGAAGAAGTAGGAAGAATCCGAGGATAACCTCCCAACCACCAATCCAGCACCGCCACTACCATCACCGCACCTACCACCACCCAACCAACACCAACACAAATCATTTGAACAGTTGATAATCCACCACAAAGTTGACCCAAAATCAACAAAAAAATTAAAGCAAAATCAACACAAGCAACTAGAAAACCCAACTCAAAATTAAGCCAAACCAAAATCAAGCCAAACCCACTAGAAAACCCAACTCAAAATCAATCAAAACTCACTAGGAAACCCAACTCAAAAACAGTCCAAACCTACCAAAAAATTCAACTCAAAATCAATTCAAACCCACCAAAAAACCATCACAAACCAAAATCAAAACCAAAACGAAAACCCATGTGAAAAAACCCAACGGAACCATTATAGCTGCCGAACTGCTGCCTCTAATCTGCTGTCACAGATTTGCTGCCACTCTGGTGCCAGATCTGCCGCCGTGTGTGAGTGTTTGAGAGAGGAAGATAGTCGAGGAAGGAATGAGAGAGAGACCTTTGGAATTGATATTTGAGAGTGAGAGATACGGTTCAGATGAAGGAGAGATTTTAATAAATAACTAATAAAAAAAGAGTAAATAATATTATTTAAATAGAGTAAATTGTAAAATAGATAAACTAATGTGTGTTTTAAAAAAAAGTGATAGTGTAAATAGAAAAAGTAGGTTCTTAGTACAAAATAGATGGAAAATTTTAACTGGATTGATCTGAATGCTCTTTCAACTCTTCACATTGATTCTTGTAGTGCCCTTTCTTGTGACAATAAAAGCACTTTATATCTTTCTTTGCACATGATATCGATTGAGATTTGTTCCCATTGGATCTTGACTCGCTTCTACCCCGATTGCTCAACTCTGACTTTACAACAAATCCATCAGTTTGAGAACCATTACCATCTTGCTTCATCTTCACATGTGACAAGAGAGCACTAGTCACCTCATTGAGTACTACAATCTCTTTCCCATACAACAACGTAGTTACTAGATGATCAAAATGTGTAGGAAGCGACGCTACTAAGAGTAACATTATATCTTCGTCCTCATAACTCACCATAAAACTTGACAATTGGGTGTTCAACTTGTTAAACATGTTGAGAAGCTCCAACAAATCTGAACCCTCCTTCATATGCAAACTATACAGTTGCTTCTTCATGTAAAACTTGTTCTTCAAATTTTTTCTCATATAAAGACCTTCTAGTTTTTCCTAAACTTCCTTTGTGGTCTTTGATTCTAGGATGTTGTAAATAACCTCATCACTTAGGTTGAGACAAATAGCACTAGCAGCTTTCTCATCCATCTCTACCCATTCTTTATCATTCATCTTTTCCTGTTTCTTCTCCTTCCCAAGTAAGGCCTTATGAACTTTTTGTTGAATTAAGAGATCTTTCATCTACCTTTGCCAAAGTGAAAAATTTCCCTTACTACAAAACTTCTCTAAGTTATACTTTGTGCTTAACCTCTTTACTGTGTTCAAAGGATTAAATCCTAACCTTGCTCTGATACCACTTGTTGTGCAAACTAGCACCCCAGGACTCAAATCAATAACAGTAAATAAGCGGAATTAAATAAAAAGCACACACAAATAATACAAGAATTTACGTGGTTCGGCAAACTACTTACTTCCACAGCGACGATGAAGAAATTTCACTATAAAAATAGAGAGATACAATAGTGCACAAGAACACTTTTAAGAAACCTAAATCTCAATTACACCTGAGTTCTCTCTCTCTCACAAGAAAAACACAAGACCGAAGAATCCACAATTTTTTCTCTGATGCATGTGTGTGTGCGCGCACGTGTGCGTTACTTTATCAAGTCGTTTCTAGGACTCAGAATACAACTTGTATTCAGTCAATTACTATGACCGAATTGGGCTTGGTTGGGCCTTATGTGCTTGTGGCAATTCAAGCCACACACGTGGGCCCCCTTCAACAATTTGCATAGCCAACATTGAGTATTTTGAAAAAGGCTTTGTTTTTTTGTTTTTTTGTTTTGTTTTTGTTTTTGTTTTTGTTTTTTGTTTTTTGTTTGTTTTTTTTTTGTTTTGGCTGAATATAAAATAAATAAATAAAGCCTCTTTGTTGAGTTTATTTGTATACTCTATTGTAATTCCTTGGAGAATAGATAGGAAAATTTAAACAAGAAAATGAAAGAAATTTTCACAGGAGAGAAGCATACTATGAGCAATGAGCTCTTAGCAGGGGGTCTTCCCATAGGTAGAAGAAAATGAGAGAAAGAGATCTTCTCAAAATTGTAGTTTCTTGAATAACATTTCTGAAAGAAGACTTCAATAACCACCTTTAAGCATTATTTCAATATGTCCAAATGGGTTACTTTTTTCTTTTCTTTTTTTCTCTACTATTTATTTGCTCCTATTAATTGCCAAGAAAATAGAGGGGAAAGAAAGAAGAAAATTAGAATATCTTGCAACCATTTTTCATTGGAATTTTGTAGTCATATTAATTCTTCTTTTCTTTCTGCCTAGCAACACAATTAAGTCACTTGAAAAGCTAAGCTATATAACATACACAAATAAACATCAGTTGATAAATATCTTTACAACTTCAATTTATTCTGGGAAAACAATATTAGTGGACCACAGGAAGAGACCTTACTTTTGGACTTTACCGTATATTGAATTAATCTAAGTACGATGAATAAATTCGTTTATATCTCACATGATTCTGAGCGGCCAAAAAATGTGTAACGGTTGTTTGCCACATTATCATATAGAAAATCCCTTATGAACCTGCAATCATCCATGAAAAGGGATAAATAAGTGTTCATCTCTGGTTGCTTCCATTAGATTCAAATCTGAAGTGACAAACAAAACAGCACTGGAAACTGGAAAGGTAGTACTTACAAAGGCACAAACTGTAGAAAAAGTGCCAACTGAGGGAAGGGTAAGTCTATGTATTCCATTATTTTCAGCACAGCTTCCGACTTGATGTATGATCTGAAATCCAGCATGGTTTCTCAGTTTTCATTAGGCAATATATCTTTAGATCTATCTTCTATGTCCAAAATAATAACCTCTTTTTGAACAAAAAGAAAGTTGTAGTAATCCATTGGTTGACAAGTAGCAGGAATATGGACATTTACTCAGCTAGGAATTGTTGAATTTAGAAACCAATCTTTTCTGTGTGTCCATCATCTTCACAACCAAAATGAACTACTATGGATGATTTGCTGATTGGTAATTGAATTCGTGCATTTATGCAAGGTACATGATTATTGTTTATCACAATTAAGCGAATTGAACCAGTAATATACAAACCTATCCTTTTCAACAAGTACAACACTGGAGATATCATCAGGAGCTCTTCCAGACCTCCTAAGCAATTTCTTGCCTGCTTCACTTTGAAGAGGCTCAAATCTTATGCTCCTGTTAATAATGAGATACAAAAGTGCAAATGAATAGATTTCAAGTGGTAAAACTATCCTATAAACATGGTAAGGAATTCATTTTAATGAAAATATGAAAGTGCATATAAAGACTTTTTTCTTTTCTTGCAGAAAAGAAGCATTCCCTTTCTACTTTTTTAGAAAGCTCATATTTTATCATTAAGTCTTTAATATGGATTTATTTTGGAATAGCATCAGCAATAAAATTACTCAGTGGCCATTACAGTGAAACTCAGGATGAAGCTTAACCAGGACCATAAACGTGAAGGTTAGTAACTTAGGTAAATTTCCAATGCGAAATAACTTCAGCCTAAAGAGTTCCATCATCATTTTCTTTCATCTTCCAGCAAACATCTTAAGTAAAGCACTAATTTGTTCGCATATAAATCCACTCCCCAAAAATGAAACTGTAATTTAACAACCCCCCTTTAATTGTGAGCCATTAGTTCAAACATTTGAGAATCGTTGTAATCAGAATTTACAAGAAGGAAAGAAACACTGACCTATTTCGATCATTTTCACGCACAAACTTCACACCCCCATTACATAAGTTGCATACACCTGTCAAACCAAATTTAGCATTTACACCAGAACAAAAAAAAATACAGATACATCAAACAGAAAACTCGGGTAGAATTACTTTAAACTTTGTCATTCATTAATTGCCCCTTAATTTAATTTGTTCAGACTCTGGGAAAGAAAGTATATATGCATTTCATGTTACATAAAAACTACAATTTGCCTATCCAAGCACCATTCTATGAACGTGTATAGTGGTTACTTGAAATTAGTTATCAGATAAGCATTCCTCTCCTCTTTACTTACATTACATAGTAAAAGAAAAACAAAAGCTTCGGTCCATGGGCTTAGTTGGACATCGCTACAAAGAGTTAGGATTGGGCAAGTTTATAAGTGCCCATGAGTTGCAAAATATCTTATAATAAAAATCTGATAATTCATTTTGGAGGTGGAACAAACAATAAATTTATTCTGATATTAGTTATTTATATTTAAAAAAAAAATTTATAAAAAGAAATATACTAACAGAAGAAAATACTCCAATTCATATATTAAAAAAATGCTAAATTTCTTTCTCCAAATACATTATCTCTTACAGATTTTACTAATACATTGCTTTTGTAAAGCAAAATTGAGAAAACCATACCAAAGATTGAATATTTCACACTAAACTAAAGATTAAGATTGAAAAGAACAGTTCACCAAAACTTCACAAAAACTTAATTAGTAATTTCACATCTGAAAATGAACGATAATGGGTTTAAATAAAAAAAATATATATTATAAAGATTTAAATAAATATTATCTAATTCATAACTAAATATAAGAAAATGCTCCAATAAGGCCTCAAATTGTTTCAGCCAAAAATAAGCCTAACTATAATTTGACCAAAAAAATTTGTATAAAACACAACAAAATTCATAATATTCCTAAATTAGCATAGCTACCACAATTTGCAATTTTTAAATTTGCCTGTAATAGTCCATATGTGATTAATTATTGTAAATTACTTTTTGGGTTTCCTCTATCAGTTCTATTCCAGGACTATAAACTAACATTTTTTTGAATCATACATTCAAATGAACCATTTTTGCAAATTTCAACCAAAAATTCCAGTACTCATCTAACAGAATCCTCGTCCCTAACACATATCATATGAAAGAAACAAGTACAGGTAGGGTACATGTACATAGACAGTTATTGGTTTACTTTGTATTCTTAAACTTAAGATTTATATGGTAGACTAAATGTTAAAGTAATAATTTTGGTCCACATATACATATGTATGTATATTACGTACGTACCATCAAATAACATGATGGGCCTTGAGTCTTGTTGGAAAAAGCTCGAAGTTGCTTCGACCCACTCCATGCTTTGGCTTCCAACTCGACCTGGACCTGGGGCTGCAGATAGAGTAGCAAACGGACTCGGTACTCTCTGTGGTCTAACGTGCGCTCGGCGTGGCACGTGCAACCGTGCGCACCCACCCTGAGCCAGTAGCGCCATGAGGAAGAAGCAGTGCTTTTAGTCTCAACTCTCAAAGAAATATTTTTATAAAAAGTAAAACACACTGAAAAAAAAAAAAAAAGGGACAAATTAGTAGGATTTTCCAGGTAGTAGATATAAATCACCTAGAAGTTTTTCATAATTACAGGGAAACCCTTCTTTTCGTAGCGTGCGAGCTATATGCTGCAGGGGAGTAGAGGAGGAATGGCTGGCTAATTTTGTAAAAGTGGAGTGATGAGTTATTTTATTTATGTGGATTTATTTTCTTCCCTTTGCTCTCTCTCTCTCTCTCTCTCTCTCTCAGTCGGTGTGGCTAAACTGGGTGCCACGTGCGAACAAAAATAACACTCGAATTTGATCGAGTTGAGAATAAACAACAAAAATATACAAACTATTTTATATAAAAGGCGTTTTGTATATCAATCACTCTAATCATGGCACATCAAATTGGTAAACAATAATAAAAATAAGGATAAACAAAAAATTATTTTATTGGAATCTGAATATATGGGGAAAATTCAAAATTTTTTTAGTCAATTTTAAAATTTCCATTTTAACCCAAAATATCTACAAAGTAATGATTTGGTTCATTTCCTTCTTCATTTTTTTTTTAAACAAAAAAAAAAAAAGAAAAAGAAAAAGAAAAAGGAAAAGTCTATGATCTATCGATGCCAAGAGTTTGATCGACTTTTTCACTGTCCATATGAATTTGTATTATGGTGAGTCTAGCTGATTGCCCAATTACTATCTCAAATGTTATTGGGCTTGCATGGAGGTCGATGGTTGGAGATAAAAAAAGAGAGAGGAGAGGAAAAATAAAATAATGCCACATCATATTTGAAAATTCCGTCAAATAAAACACCCCTTTAGCAATTTATTCATACTATGTTAAGGTAAAAAATAGACAAAAGTTAGATGGACGGATTCAAATTGTTACTTCTTAAAAATTGACTATACCAAAGTTTAATTTACCCCAAATTTCAATGACCAATACTTGGTATTCTAAAAAAAAAAAAAAGTATTATTTGCCCTATATTAATTCTATCAAAATTTTACATAACAAACAACCAAACAAAAAGCAAACCATGATATCTTGATACTTAACTAAGATATAATTATATAAAACGAGACAGTATATTTATATACAGTAAACTAATTCCAATTCTTGAAACTTGGAAACAATTCCTCCAAGCTCATAGCTATCCCATCCTCAGCAACAAACATAACCATGAATTATCTTTAGCAATATGTTAAATGCAATCCGGGATTCATTCCAATATGCAGCCACTTAGAACTTTGGCAAAACCAGGATTGCATTTAACAGATGAGCAATACCACACCATCACAAAGTTGCACTCATCATAAATAATAAACCTGTTTTTATCAAAGCAGTACTGAAAAATTAAGCATATTTCACATAGATCTCAAAGCTGCAAATATGAAGTTCGCTTAAGCACTCACATCACATCTCTTGGCATCTGATTGAGCCCACCATAGCAATCCAATCGGATATATCCATTACTCTCAACTGGAAAAGCTGCAGCATTTGAACAAAAAACTAAACCGAATGTCTGCAATGAATGCCAATAAAGATTGACTCGGAATATCACAAAACCAACTAGAACCCTATACCAACCATAAATCTATCTCCATCCCAATCATAATTACAGAATTCAACATTCTTGATTATGAAAATCATTTCTCATTAACTTTCCACGCTAAAAAGACATTCAGAACAAACAATTACAGAACAAAGTACCCTCATAAACTTTCTCCATATAAATTGCTTTCCTTCCTCTTAAATTTTAAATGACTATGCTTCATATGTAGCAAACAAATATTAAATCCCAAAAAAGTCTTTGCAGACTATCTGCCAAATACTATACGTATCACAAAGATCCTAAAATTTTTGTCAACGATAAAGAAATGAGAAATTAATTTTTTTAGTGGGAGTTGTAGCCAATGACTTCAACCAAGTTTGTAACCAAACTTTGTCAAAAAGCTAATCAATCTGCATGACAACTCCCTTGCTGATAGGAGTGTTTAACTGAGCACTCTAATCCCTCCATAGCAACTGCTGACAAGTTTGAAATGAAGTTGCATCAAAATGAAAACTAACATCTCTACAGAAATAATAGCTCCTGAATCAGTTTTAATCTCCACTTTTTTCATACCATATTCCACATCAACAAAATTATCTGATCAATGCCCCACAACTCATCTTTAACACTTGGACAAATTCTCAGACTGAGAGAGAAAACCGAAAGCCACTTGATCTCCCTTAATTAATCCATCCCTGCAAACCTTCGACCACCTTCGAAGCAACTGTCAGCATTAAGCCAATTACTTCACAAAAAGTTCCAAGCCAGGAATATTACAACAGGTAGCACTCTTCGTGGTACAACAAAGTCCCGAAAGAGTGCCAATTGAAAGAAAGAAAACGGTCAATTCAAATAAAAGAATGAGTTTTCAATACTACTGTTACAACAAAAAATTGGATATTCCATATTCCTAGATTGTTAAGCCAGACAACAGCATGACAATATGGTAAGATTCAGAACAATAATTTTCTAACTATTGAACATTATACAGAAATATTGAGGTGATACTTGAGAAAATCAAGCCATTTCTGCTGCAAGCAGGTCAGCTGTTTCCTCTTAAATATTCACATATGCCAAAAGCTCAGGCAGCCAAACTGCAAACACCAGAAAATTTATAGGAATCAGTAAAAGCCTGAAACACACAGAAACATAAATTAAAATGAAGGACTACTTTCAAACATTACCAAGTCAAATCACGTGGCATGTTATCTTGAAACATGCCTCATGAGATGGGCAGAATATATTTTTTATAGAGATCCTGTTCATTTCAAAGAGGGGGGAAAAACAAAAGATTCCAAATTCAAACAAATAAAATTCCAAGTTATACATTGGCATCAAATGCTTATGCATATAGAGCTTATTTACGCATAGGTGTGCTTGACATGATGTCTTTTGTATTTATTGATAAGATTAGAAAGAACTAGCCCATTATCTCCACTAAACTATGCCTCTATCTTTGTGTGCTTGACATAATTATACAGTAGCAATTGACTAAACAGCAGTACAGGACCCTCATCATTTTTCTTAAATGACAACTCTCTGGCTGTTTTGCACACAATTTGCAGTCATACTAGCAGTTACCCACCATCAGAACAGAAGCACACATAACCCTCATAACAAATAAGTATTGGTAACTACCTGTACTTGTAATATTAGATAGCATATGGCAATTCCAGTGAATAAAATCCATAAATATACAGTAATAAATATAGGATATAGCATATACACATAGCAATTAAAATAGAGAAAAAACAAAGAAAGTGAATATAATTGTCATATTCGATAGCTTATAGCAAAGAAATTAGTAGATAATGGCCTATGAATTTCATGCCCCTAACTTATGGCATGGTTGCACCAATGTTATATATTTTCAAAAGAAGAATTAATATTTCAAATTAACAACTGGAAGTGATCTATCTCCCTCTCATATCCAAAAAGCGAAGAACTCTCTGTTAAGTTTGCAAAGAAAATCAACAAGAACAACACTATGCACTGCAATGGAAAAGTAAATCATGAAGTTCTTAGCATACTGCTCACTTAGCATATGCTGCCTCAAGCGCATGTCACTAATTTGTAATTTCTATAGAAAAAAAATCCTCAAAATTGTGTCACTAGACTTGTAAAACTACTCCCCTACTTAGCTTAAATAAATATAATGGAAAAGAAAAAAACTCAATACCCTTTGACAAGTCATGCTGCCTCAAGCTTATGTCAGTATGAAGTTGTCTATTAGGTTAAATAGACTTGGTGACAGAACAGAGTTCTCCAGGGGAAAATTGCAAACAACCAACCAAACAGAATCAGCTGTGCTGCTGCTACACACAGAAAAAGCTAGCACAAAAAACATGCTAGAGATGTTTTTCATAATAAGATCTAGAGCAGTACCATATCAAATTTCAAGAACCACAGGTCTACAGCTATCATGGTCTGATGACTACAACACAAAACATACAATTAGGGAACCAAAAATGCACCATATCATCAGGAAAGATGCAAAAATTGTGTTCTTTATCAGCAGAGAGGGGTTTCTTGAAACTCAAAATCAAAGTTCAGACCGTCGAATCAGAATTTTCAGGAGTTCTGAAAAATCATCAAAGAGATTCTTGAATGAAAAACTCAAGATAGCCCTCCCTCTAGATTCATCCTCTTAACAAATGACAGAATGATTTTGCAATTATTGAGTTTTTGTCATTATTATTTTATAGTTACAACAAGTGGAGGGGGATTCGCACCTGAGTTTGCATAATAGAGACCAGGCAGTGGCACAATTATTGAATATTTGAACGTAGAATAATAAAATTTCATAATCTATCAATTAGTTGGTATCATAAAAGCTTATCATTAAGCAAGAAATTAATGTTAAGTATGAATTCATTGAGCTCATGAGAATGACAGCCATACCAATAGTTGCACAAATATAATGAATAAAAGTATCAAATCGTCATAGTTCCAAAGGTATTATTTTAAGTATGAACTCATGAGGATGGTCCAAGAAGCCAACCATCTATATTCTTGGTAAACACTGCCTACCAAAGCATACGATCAGTTTGATTATCAGATGGCTGAATAAAGTACCCAAGAGTTCAACCACCTCTTACAATTTCTAAAGCGAATTTTCTCAACAATATCAGGTGAGCCAGTTTACGGACTACCTAGAGTGGATGCTTCAAGTGTCTATGAAGTCAACCTTGAGACTCCATGACCACAATGAGACTTAATATTGGTAAAATATATAAATCCTCAAGAAATTGATTTCGAAAAACATTTTGTTTTGCTAAGCTATTAAAAGTACCCCGAATAATGACATAACTAATCAGTCCTGTCCGCTGAAATAGGTGATATCCAACTGAAAATTATTAACACAAAAGATGTTGTCAAACTTATACCAATGCATCATTCATAATTAATAGTAGCTCATGCATAAAGTAAATTGCCTCACTGAGTTTTTCATGGTATTTTAATGTACAACAAAGAAAATGAAAATATAATTTCCAATGAAAAAATAACAACCACTATTAGAAACTCAAATTTAACTACAACATTTTGGAAAATAAAAGCTTCTAGACATTGTTAGACACTATTACTAATTGTTCACCTTCATTTTTTACTGTGACAGAGCAATCTCAAATCATTCAACCTAGGTTTTCTCTACTTATTGTGCATCCTATAACAATAATTGAGACAGCATATACAAGTAGACTATAAGGTCTATGTTTAAATAAATATAAAAAAGTATTAAAAAGGAAAAAACGTACACAAAAGGGAACTACTGCTGGGAATTCATCCAGAGATTGTTCTTAGAAGAAATACAACCACTTCATCTAGATGATCATAATTCCAAGATGCTCATAGCCCATTGCTCTTAATCACTTTCCAGATCTGTTTCTTCACTTCTTGAAGTCTTATTTGTCTTATCACCTCTTATCATGTTTGCCAGCTCCTGAATTGAACAAGAAGTGCTTCTCTCCATCTTATTTGCAAGTATCTCAATCTGGTCCAAGAAACCTAGCTCTAATATGCGGTTCCTCAACAACTCAATGGTAGAAGTATATGGCGGTATTCCTTCATCAACCATCATCTCAAAGTACTTACATGCCTCCTCTAGTTTACCTTTCTTCTTGCATAGACCATGAATCATGACAGCATATGTTGACACCGAAGGATAAAATCTTCGCTCCCCCATACTCTCCCAAACTTCAGTTGCCCTATCAAATCTTCCTATCCTGATAAGCAATTTGAGCACCATATTATAGGTATGTCGGTCTGGCATGCAATTATCTTTCTCCATTCTAGAAATCAATTTAAGAGCCCTATTCACCTCAGAATGATCGCAGTGGTAAGCTTGCAAAGCATTGTAACTCCATGTATCCGGCCAAACTCCCCGCTCAATCATCTCATCTAGAAGTTGGTAAGCCTCATCCACCCTATCATTTTTACAAAGCTTCTTGATAATACAATTGTAAGTATAAACGTTAGGCAAAAGCTCATATCTTCTCATTCGGTCAAGCACCCTAAAGGCTGAATGCATATCATTTGCTTCACAATATGCGCGGATGAAAATCGAGTAAGTAGAAGCATCAGCGTCAACTCCATTAGACCCCATTTCCCGGAAGATCTTATACGCTTCATCCACATTCCCAGCTTTGCACAAAGCCTCCAACAAACTAGTATATGCTAACACGTCCACCTTACAGCCTCGTTCAAGCATTTCATCAAACAACTTACGTGCCTCATTTGAGTCACCAATATCCCCCCACCCCCTCATCAAAATGCTATAAGTTTTTGAATTCAGCTCGAACCCAATCTTCACTTTATCAAAAAATTGTTGGGCATGTCTTACATGCTTCCTTTTGCATAACACATACAAAAGCCGATTAAGATCATGAATTCCCGGCTTGATACCAAACTCAACCATTCGATTGAAAGCTCGAACCGCATCCTCAGGAAGATTAGCTCTACCGTAAGCTCTAAAAACAAGCCAGAAAACTTCAGAGCTAATCCCAACACAATGAGAGTCTCTCATTTCTATTAGGAAATCCCATAATATAGCAAACTGCTTACTACTTCCCAAGATATCAACCAAAATCTGATAGCTAATAACACTATGCTCAAAACCCGGAATTCTTTTAGCCCAAAGAAAGAACCTGTGAGCTGAGAACCCAAGATTTTTGCACCTCTTCAACACTTGCTCGACCATGTTTGTGGATATTTGATTTGAAAAAGTGTTGAGAGAAAGTTCTAAATCATTATGGGGGTTCCGGTGGTCACTGAGTATGCGAGAGATTTCGTTAACGAGGTGTGGTGATGATGGGTCCGGCACTAATGAGAGTTGTGAGGCTTGGGAAGAGAAAGGGTGGATATTTTGGGGTTTGGGTTTGAGACGAAAGTGGAAGAGAGTGTGTAAGATTTTGGGTTTACAGGACAGAGACAGAGACCTAGTTGTGGCCATCTCATGATTTTTTTGCACTAACTTCCTAGTGCTTATATATTATTAACATTATTGAAGACACAAATAAAACACAAATGTCAAGAACCCAACTGAGATTACATGATATAGACTTATCAGCTTGAGTAATGTGGTCTCACGTATTGCCTCAAAGGTCTTAGTTAACAGGTTGAAACGTATGTTCCCTTTTATGTCTAATTGCCTTAATATTGATAATATACTTGTTGCTTTTGAAATTATGCATCATATAAATCAAAAAAGAAAGGGAAAGGTAGAGAGACAGCCTTAAAACTTGATATGAGTAAAACTTATGAAAGGGGATAATGAGGATACTTGGATAATATAATGCTTAAAATGAGCTTTGATGTGAAGTGGGTGGATTTCATGATGAGATGTGTTAGAATTGTAACTTATTGGGTGAAGATTAATGAGGAACCTTGAGGGCTCATTACCCCAACTAGGGGGCTGTGCTAAGGGGACTCTCTCTCCCTATTTCTTTTTTTGATTTGTGCAGAAGGCTTGTCGGCACTAATTAAGTAATTCGTGGAGCAAGGAATGTTGAAAGGAGTGGTGGCAAGCATGACGGGACCTAAGATTTCGCACCTTTTCTTTGTAGATGGTAACCTCATTTTCTGTCACACTACACATGAGGATTGCACTACTTTGGAAAATATCCTAGAAACTTATGAACAGGCATCTAGGCAACAATTGAATCAGGAGAAAACTGCTCTATACTTCAGTTGTAATACCCTCAAAGACATTTAGGAGGGCATAAAGGATCAATTTCGGGTAGAAATAATACGTCAACATGAGAAATACCTTGGCCTACCATCTTTAGTGGGGAAAAATAAGCACAATACTTTTCAATAAATACCTGAAAGGTTGGATAGTAAACTATCAGGTTGGAAAGAAAGCTATTATCAACTATAGGCAAGGAGATACTAATTAAGACAGTTGCAAAGGCAATACCTACATACACCATAAGTGTTTTTAAACTCACTAATGCTCTATGTTATGAAATGACAAGTATGGTTCAAACCTTTTGGTGGGGACAAAAGAATGAGAAAAATAAGATGGCATGGTTGAGTTGGGAAAAAAAATGTGCTTACCCAAGGTCGAAGGAGGTTTGAGTTGTTGGGATCTTAAGGACTTCAATCTTGCTTTGCTAGCTAAATAGGGATTTAGGTTACAAAATAACACTGACTCGTTGGTCTATAAGGTCTTTAAAGCCTGGTATTTCACCCATGGAGACTTTCTTATTGCTGAGCTTGGCAATCATCCTTCTTTTGCATGGAGAAGTATTATGGTAGCACAAAACCTTGTTTGACATGGACATCGATGGCAAGTAAGGAATGGTTCGTCAATTGATATAATGAGGGATAACTGGACTCATCAACCATCTTCCTTCAAGCTTATAGCTCCACTAGCCAGTTTGCCAATGGGAGCACAAGTTAATTTGTTCATAGAACCTCACTCTAGGGAGTGGAATGCAATTATGATTAATTAATTATTTATTCCTGCTGATGCTTCGGCTATGCTTATTATTCCAATAAGCTCTAGGTGGCAGAGAGATCGGCTGGTGTGGGCTTACACTCTTAAAGGACATTTTACATTCCATAGTGCTTACTAAGTGGCAGTTACCATGAACTCTTCTCCAAGCCCAGGCGAGTCCTCAAATGACTAGCATAATCTGAATTTCTGGAAGTGTCTTGGAGCCTCAATGTCCCAAACAAGATCAAATCGTTCGCTTGGAGGGCTTGTAGAAATATTCTTCCCACTAAAGCTAATTTATACCACCAACCGGTCATTGATGATCCTTCTTGCGAGGCCTGTAATTAAGTTGCTAAAAATGGTGGTTATCTGTTTTGGGAATATGATCGAGCTTGTGAAGTTTGGAGGCTATCATGAATACCATTTGAACCCGGAGGTGCCTGATTCACTGAATTCCAAGATTTCCTGTGGCATGCCAAATTTGTTCAGCATTTAGATGATGATATGTTAGCCCTAATCATTATTGTAGCGGTTGTAGCCTGGTGTCTTTGGTTCAACCAAAATGAAGTCCTGTAAGGAAGACCTAGACAACAAAGTTTTGCTATCGTTCACAAGGCGAGATATCTGTTGCATGAATTCCAGGTGGTAAATTTTATGATTTCTCCACTAGGTTACTCAGATGAGGTTACTAGACTCCCCCGAGAGAACCAAGGTAAATGTCGACAGAGTGGTGTTTGAAAATTTGCAATCTTCGAGGATGGGGGCTGTGATCCGAGATCATGAAAGACAAGTTGCAGCGGCACTAAGCAAGAATTTTCATAGACCTTTTGGGCCGATTGAAGTTGAAGCCATTGCACTATACGAACATGTCACTTTTGCTTGGGATATAGGTATCAAAGATGTAAGTTTTTTAGTGCGATTCCCTAATAATATTTAATGCAATCTCTAGAAACAAAGAACTGGCAGCCATTTTGTCTAATATTATCTTGGGGATCTTTCAAAAAATATGAGACTTCAGAGACTTCAGAAGAGTACAATTTTGTCATGTAAGGCGACAAGAATCGTTCTGCACATGTTTTAGCACAATACGCCAAAAGTGTTTCTCATTTTATAACTTGGATAAAGGAAAATCCTATTATGCTTGGCTCAGGATGTATTGAATTTCCCTTCTTAATAAAGTTTTTGTATTCTTGTAAAAATAAATAAATAAATAAATAAAACCCAAATAACGAATAATAATTATTGTCACAAAATAATTAGAAAGTCCTATAATGGAATATATATATATATATATATATAAATATATATATATATATATATATATATATATATATATATATATAAGAAAGTGAAAATTTTGATTCTCTCTTAATCAAAACACGAATGGTTTGAAAAGGATTGGGCAGAAGCTTCTAAACCCGATGTACCCAAATAACATGCAACAATGTTTATAAGAAATAGAAAGAAAACGCACTGGTAGTGCCTCAATTGTACGGTAAGCTGAATCACCATAGTTGGAGAACGCCATTGCTGTTGCAAGCTCTTTCATTCTTCATTTCTTATTAATTTTTCACTATGTTATTGGTGATTTGGATTTGATCTTTTCAATTTTTTTTTTTTTTTATTCAGCTTTTTGTGGTTTAGAATAGGTGATTCATGGACAAAATTGCTAAATGCTCTGTTTGGGCAAACTAAGCAGCGTTTTACCCTATTTTTGAAACTAATTAGGGAAATGCCCTTATTTTGAAAATCAATTTTCTAAAAATCGAGTTAGGCTCTATAGTGGCGTTTTTAAGGAGCCTATAGTGATGTTTTAAGGACATATAGTGGCGTTTTGTAACTCAACATATATGAAATCTAGTTATAAGCAAAAAAAAATTAAAAAAAATTGCCTATAACTCGATTTAATGAAGGTCGAGTTACAAAACGTCACTATAAGTCCTGAAAATGTTACTATATGTCCTTAAAAACGCTGCTATAGGGCTCCAGAAATTTTTTTTTTTTTTTATAACTCGATTTTGAGAAAATCGAGTTTCAAAAGAGGGGCATTTTCTTAATTAGTTTCAAAAATAGGGCAAAATGCTGCTTAGTTTGCCCAAATAGGGCATTTAGCAATTTTGTCCGGTGATTCATGGTAGTGCTTGATTTAGGAAATTTATAGAGATTTTACTTTTTGAGGATGGAAACTATAGAGATTGTGAACAACTATAATGGTTGAGAAGTTATATTATTATTTTTTATAAGAAAGTTATTGTAGCTGCAAGTGCTCGCGACAGGCTTTAGGTTTCCTTAAATCAATGAGAAGTACTCCTTCGCCTAAGGTGGACCATAGCGGAAGGTGTAAATGGAGTTGCCACCTAAATTAGGTTTAAGAACCATCAATATAGGACCCTTGTGGAATGACTAATCTTTACCAGAGCACGTGTTTGGAGTTTAGGTATATGGATAGGAAGATGTTAGGCACCCAACTCCACCCGACCTCTAGGTCGGCCTCCACTCATTGTGTTTCAAATCCTAGTACTATCAAATGGTCCTCTAATATGTTAGTCTAAACTTACACAAACTAACATGCATCTAACATCCAAACATGGCAAATGTCCCACACTCATCTATAGCATAAAACTCTACCATTCTAGCAATATATATCCAATGGCAACAAACACATCACAAAACAGTATCATAAATTAAAATAATCAAGTATATTCATCATGTTCATCAACCAAATCCAATACATGTTCATGTAATTATGCATGACTTACCTTACTTACATTGTTGCACTATAACACCTCAGCACCTATGCATCAATTTATGTTCAAGTTCTCATGAATATTCATGTGATTCTACCAAGCATAAACCCTAATCATCAATTTATCAATCCAAGTATATGAAACAAGTTATTCTACTAACATTAATGCTAAACATGTGAAAACTAGACTCAACAAGACCTAAACATGTTATTATAACTAATCAAAACAAACAAAATAGCAAGAACCATAAATCTACATTTCTAGGCATGAGTATGAGTGCACATGAATGAAGTATGTGTATGCATGCCTATGCATGCCTCAAGTATGCATACACATACATAAATCACGCGCACGCATACACACCCAAAAATAGTTTTAAAGCACAACGAAACAAGCATACGCATGCATACACACCCAAAAACACAATTTTAAAGCACAACCAAAAGACACAATCAAACAAAACCTAGCATGCTTCTGCTATATTAATCCAACTTTTCATTCAAAACATGGTGAGAACAACAAGTGAAAATCAAATAAAGCAAACATATTTCTAAGCATGTATAACAAATAATTCAAATTAAGAACAAAAAGAACACAAGTTATAAAAATCCAAATTAAGGAAGAGCCATGAAGAGAGACTCACCTTACTTATGGAACACAACTTGGTTGATATTTAACCGATCCCTTAGTGCCTACACAATAAGATTCAATGAGATATCATGGAAATCAAATGATTCAATAGTTTATAGGTAATCCCAACTCAAAATAAAAATATGTCCTTGAAAAGTTTTAGAAAGAATGTTTGAAAAACGTTCCTTGGAATGAGATCAAGAGTTTCTACCCTAATGAGTATTAAAGAGAGGTTTTGAAGAACCAAAAATGTGCTTTGGGTTTTGATAAACATGTATGAAAACATTTATTTTTTACTTGACCAATATTCCCATGATTTGATACTTAAGATGACGATGGAGTTAAGGTGGTACTAACGAATGGTGCATATGTAATCACAACGATTATAAGAGTAAAAGTATAAAAAACCATCTAGTTACTTATGACTACAAAACATATAAACAAGTAAGTTTATTCAAAATTTCATGTATAAAAACATTTACATTTTACCTGGTCAACAACCGCATAATTTGATACTTGAAACAATGATAAAGTTAGTGGTGCTTATGTAATCACAAGATTATAAGAGGAAACAGTTTGAGATATTATCTAATTACTTATAATTGCAATAAATGTAAATAAGTAAGTTTATTCAAAATTCATGTATGAAAATGTTTACTTCTTACCTTTCCAACATCCGCATGATTTGATACTTGAGACAATAATGGCGTTAATGGTGCCTATATAATCACAATGATTATAAGAGAAACAGTTTATGAAATCATCTAATTACTTATAAGTGCAAAACATATAAACAAGTAAGTTTACCCCTAAGAATGACATGAAACGAGTTTTGTAACTATGTATTAGTCTGAAAGACTAACAGGATAAGTCTATTATTTCAACCAAAAAAAAAAAAAAAAAAGACCTTATTAATAAATTCATAAATGAAAAGGCAAATATAGTACAATCTCCAACTTCACAAATTATCTACAAGTTATTTTACTACGATTAAAAAAAACAGTTACTTGATGTGAATAATGTTCTCCGTGTGAGCTATAATTATTATATTGTATGTTGGGAGCAAAACTAGGTTCCTATATAGAAAAATATGTGTGTGTGTGTGTGTGTGTGTGTGTGTGTGTGTGTGTGTGTGTGTATTATTAACCATAACAATATAAAATTTAACAAACAATGGAAACTTAGTATGGTGTAAAAATAATTAAGTGAAATTTACCTTGGAGAACTGTTGACTAACCTAATCCTTTAATTCAACTCTACCCCTTTTTTTTTGTTTGCTTCTCAACTCAAATTTTCTTTCATTTTCCACCCTTGTGACCCACTTTTTTCTTAAGACCTTTAGCCCTTTCAACCAAATTTTCTAAATGCTAGTTAGGATCAAAATTTTCATTGCCACTACATAATGACATTTAATTGGGCAATTAATGACCAGCAACATTTTTCCTTGAAATATCTCTTTTTTTTTTTTTTTTCTTTTTTTTAAAAAATTCCTCTATCATCTTCTATATTAAAGCAAATGCATTTTTAGTGTCTACTTCTCAAAAAGTTAATCGTACCAACTTAGGATATAATATTTTATACCGCTATATAATAGTCGAGTTGACATCCTCTTCCACATTTGTTCTTTTATTGTCCAAGATATATCCATTTTTTTTTCTTCTTTTATCCATCTTTTCAAAATGTACATATCAAGAATTGTTTTTATATCAAGCGAGTTAAAAACTTTCAAAACATGGCAACATAAAATCGTAACTATTTCAAACTTCTACAACTACATGAAAATGTCTCATCTACATTGTCATAAGAGACTGTACTCACCAAGTTTATGGAGAAACTCAACAATGTATATATTTACTAAAACATCCTCTTGGCTATTTTTTATCTTTGTTGTTGATGCAAGGTCATACTGATCATGAAGTGTTTGAAATACTAGGTGTGTACGCTTGTACTACTTGTTTCATCAAGGAAGATCTTTTCAAGCCTAACAGGGGAAATTTTTGTCTAGCATTAAATTCAAACTATAACTCTCTTTCTCATTTTTGCTTAATCACTCGATTAAAATGTCAAAAAAATTCTACTACATCCAAATTAGATTTCAAGTAATCTTTCAAATTTCCATTCAAACTTTCACTGAGTTATGTACTTCATACTCCTAATGTAAATTCATTCTTCTTGTAACACGTTGCCCATTTTCTTTTCAATTTGTACATACTATTCAACCAACTACAATCATGTATAGCATATGTGTCAATCATGTCCTCACATGTTTTTTCAAATTCAATTTCATCATTATAACCAAACAAACAAATTTTAAAAACTTGAAGAAAAGAAGAACCATCTTTCATCAAATTACCCAAATGTTTTATCTTATTTTGCATTATGTGTCAAGTGCATAATCCATAGTAAGTGTTAGGCATTACCTCATTTAATGCCTTTGTCATTGTAAGATCTTGATTTGTAAAAACTGGTTTAGGCCTTTTACCTGCGTGTGCAACCTGAAAGCCTTCAAAAAGCCACTAAAATGATTTTACCATTTTATCATATAAAAGAGTAGCCCTAAAAATGGTTAAGCCTCTACAATGATTGAAACTGACTCTACTCCATATTGAAATGATTAATTTTTAGTCAATTGTTCATGAATGTACCCTAATAAACATGCAACTTCACCATATATTATGATTTTTTGTTGTCTTGCTCTAAGGTAATTTTTATGATCAAGCTCAGTGAATCCAAGATTAGCTTTCCCACCAGCCTTTCTACACATTAACTCATGTGTTGCTTTTGGCTTGATTCTAGAAGAGGATGCTAAATCAATCAATCCCGCATGAAATTCTTAAATTTTTCATCAAAATCTTATTATATAATCTGTTTTTGATAGATGAAGGGTGTGATTATGTTCTCCAACAAAATCAACCACTTCATACTTTCTAGTTTCTCGCACTAATGATTCATAAAACCTTACAGGACAATTAGTCCTTGTATCATCTCGGTTACAAGTGTGATTGAAATCTTCTTTCTCTATACCTCGAATGCTCTATGCAAGGTTAGGGTTTAGGTAGGTTTTAAATACACAAAATGATCCTTCCACCTAAATAGTTTTTTTGGCAAGGGCCTTCACTAGTCATATGATTTTAGTGATATCATTATTCGAGAACAGGAGATTAAGTCATAAGGAGTACAAAATGAGGTGTCTACAATGACTATTTATTGGTAAAGTAAGAAACAAGGTTGTGTTGCGAAGCATATGATGGAGGTAGAATGTATATCAATACAATGGTTAGGCATGCAATTTGGGTTAAATGTTTTTTCTATAATTTGAAATTCAGTATACTAGAATGTCTAGTTGATGTAACAACTAGTCTGCTATCGATAATAAAAAGAGGAGTATCACTATATTTAAGATCTAGTGGAAAACGTGATACTCAAGTTTAGGTTATCCACTCAAGCGAGATGATGGCTAATCCCTTGACCAAGGGGTGACTATTGATTAATTTAGAGAGCATGTAGACTATAAAGAAAATGGGACTTGTGGATCCAAATACCTAGATGGATACTATATATTTTGTTTGGATATGATGGACCTAGGGATGCCTAGATGAATNGTGATTCAATATGGAGAAATGTTTTGCTAGGGTTGCCCTATTTCAAAAAGGAGACAAATTCAACCTTATGCAATGCCCAAAAAATGAATGAGAACGGAAACAAATGGAAGGAATTCCTTATGCTTTTACAGTAAGAAGTTTAATGTATGCCCAAACATGCACAAGGCCTGACATCAGCTTTTTAGTTGGTATGCTAGGAAGATACCAAAGCAATCCAGGATTGGATCATTGGAAAGCTGCAAAGAAAGTGATAAGGTACTTGCGAGGCACAAAGAATTACATGCTCACATTTAAGAGATTTGATAATCTTGAGGTCATTGGTTACTCAGATTTAGATTTTGCTAGATGTATTGATAGTAGAAAGTCCACTTTTGGTTATTTGTTCATGTTAGCTGGAGGAGCAATATCATGGAAAATTTCAAAGCAAACTGTCACTACTACATCTACTATGATAGTTGAATTTGTGGCATGCTTTGAGGCCACAGTTCATGGATTGTGGTTGCAAAATTTTATCTTATGACTTGGAATTGTTAACTTTATTTCCAAGCCACTGAGAATTTATTGTGATAATTCTGCAATTGTTTTTTTCTCTAAAAACGATAAGTATTCTAATGGTGTGAAACACATGAAATTGAAATACCTTACTATTAAGGAAGAATTTCATAAACAATGAGTGTCAATAGAAAACATAAGCATACAGCTTATGATTGCAAATCCATTAACAAAGGGGTTACCTCCTAAGACATTTAAGGAACATGTTGATCGAATGGGTCTTGAACATAGAACATGATTGTTGTTCCTTTAATGTTATTTTATGCTTTTGACACTTAGAGATCTCATTAAATGTGTTTCTGATTATTCCTATTTTATTTTATGTACGTACATATATGATGATGAATAAATAATAACAGTAATAGTCTCTAACAAGAGAGACATTATTGTTGGACCTTTTAAGTCACTTCTCATTGATAGGCAATATTAAGCAAGTTGCTGGTGTTGTAGTCCATGGAACAAACTATGTCTATAATTGATATAAAGCCACCATCACTCACATTAGTGGGTTGTTTAATTATAGTATTATGATGACCAATTTAAAGTAAGAAGATATGTACCATTGTGCACCTAATAGTTAATCTTATTTAGCCATGACGTAAGTTATCATATGGGCCAAGTGGGAGAATGTAAGAATAAATTGTCCCATTTGATAACTTCATATATGTTATGGTTTAATAAGAAGTTATATGTCCTTAAAACATTAGTTAAAGGAGAATTAAGTTTCCTAAGTAACTTAAGTAATTCCAACTTTGATGGGCAAGTAGAGGTTATAGATACAAGAAATTTGGTCATCTCTTTACCTATAAAAGAGACATTCAGCTACCCCATCAAATACACTGAATAGTTAAAGAGAAAAGAGGGTCAAGAGAGAGAAACCAATTTTATAACAATTAAGTGTTTGTTTATAATAAAACTTGATCTTAAGAAAATTTCAACAATGGATCAAGGTAAGTTTTATAATCAATTTGTGTATTTGTGAAATTATAATAATTCAAGATCCTAGAATTTATATTATTCTTGTTTATAATCTAACAACATAAAGAAAATATTTACATAGTTAGCCCAACAAAAAAAGTAAAAATTTCTACATCTTAAACCTCAGAAAAAAATCTATTTGTATTTTAACAAATTTGAAATTAGCTAATGGAAAATTTTTAGTTTATATTATACTATCAATGTAAAATTTTTAGTTTAGACTAGAGTAAAATTTATATCTTGTATTAAAAAAAAAGTTTAAAAAAGAAAAATATATATTAATATTATAGGAAATCTTCCTAGTAATCTTCCAAAAAAATTTTGAAGTTACACCTTTCAAATATAGGCAGATTTAATACTTGCTCTTGGTGAAGATAGGGGCTTCGGACCTTATTAAATTGCAAAGCCTGTGGACTTCTTTTTTCCCTTCTCGCAATTTATATCTATACTACTATTTAAGGAGCTTCCTCTATTTGAGATCCTCATTTGTTTTTGGTTAAAAAATGTCCCTACATTCCTATGTTTAAGTAGAGACAAAAGTAAAAGACAATCTAGTAAAAATACAATTCTAACTCCCACTAAAACATTACCTAAAAAATAGAGTCACTCTCCTGTTATTTTCAAATTGCTTTATCTACTTATAAATTAGATTCTCAAAATTAAAATTATATATATATATATATATATATATATTAAGAGCATTCAGAAAGTTAGTTATGACTTCAAAAAAGTCAAAAATACTCCTAATCTAATTAAATAATCCTTATTCTTAAAAAATAAAAAATAGGGTTAAAATTGTAATTCAACAAAATTATTAAAAAAAAAAAACTACTAGATTAAATTTTTTCTAAAAATTAGCACACTCTCTATTTGAAAGGTAATTATTAAGTATTTTAAGAGTAATCCCAAATTATAATGGATACAAATTTTTAATGTTTATTCCAAAAAATAGAAGAACCTTTGAGTATGCACTCACATAATACTTATCACGCCCCTAAGTTTTTTTTTCTGATTGAAAATTTTAGTAATCCCAAATTATAATGGATGCAAATTTTTAACTTTTATTCCAAAAAATAGAAGAGCATCTGAGCACATGCTCACGCACGTAATTAGAGGCTAGTATATAATAAAAACACAGGTTTTTCTTTTCTTTTTTTCTTTTTTTTTTTGGCTACAAAATAAACGTGTAATATTTGTTCATTTTTTTTTTTTTAATCTAGCCTCATGACACTCCTGGTTGTATTAGTAGTTTTAAATGCATAATATTAATGAGAAAACGTGTAAACCTCAAATTGGAATGAATAAAAAATGGATTTGACTTACTTCCAGTACTTTTTTAACTAGAATCTCATTTTGTTTTAATGAAAAACTGCCACATCACCTACTAACTAAATTAAATGTGGAGATTAAAACTCAATACCACTTGCCATTGTGTATTTAAAATAAAGGGAGATCTCCAGTTAAAAAAGTATTGGAGGTAAGCCAAACCTAAAAAGTTAAGACACTATAAAAATTAAAGAAAAAACCTCATTGCACATGAAGCGTGTGTAATGAGGCTAATACATGTGGTGGATTTTGAAATAAGTCATGTGACTTATTTAGTCACTTCCTATTGAAAGTGGAGCTCTTTTTAGGGTGTACTACACGAGTCTTATGAAAAAGAGCCGAGAACTAAATAAGTAAAGGTTTTCTAGTCTATAAGTCAATCGAGTTCTCTTGGGGCGGACAGAAGAAGTTTTGATACCTTCTACCACCATCTCTTCCTAACTCACCTGTTGAAACGAGAGTAAGGCTCGTTTGGTTTGGCCATGACCCAGTTTTCATAACTCAAACTCATAATTCATAACTCAAACTCAAAACCCATAACTCATTACCAAACCTCACTTTATCTCAAAAACTCCAAAATTATTGTTTGGTCACATAACTCACTTTTTGCCAACATAACTCATATTTCAAAAACTAAAAACAACAAAATTTTGTTTTTAGTTTCCATCATCCATCACTCCAATTTTTGAGTTTTGAGTTATGGAACATCGCCTAAAAATCAAGTCAAACAAGATTTTTTGGGTGGGACCCACATGTTTTGGAAACTCAGTAATGAAAACTGAGTAATATCACTCAAAATCATGGTGATCCAAATAAGTCCTTTCAAAAGTAGCATTTGCTCATAAAATTACTACTTTTAATAATACATATAAATAATCTTATAAATAGCAAAGTAATAATTGGAAAAGATAACTCCAAATTATCATTAGGGCTGTCCACGGGTCGGGCCGGGTCGGGTTTGTGCCCAACCCGGACTCGACCCGACTTCATCGGGTGGACAAAATTTTGACCCGTAACCGACCCGGCCAGAGTTTCGAGTTTTTCGGTTTGGGTCGTATCGGTTTCGGGTCCATTTCGGTCGGTTTTGGGTTTGTTGGAGAGGAGAGAAATTTGGCCGAATTTTGGCAGAAATATTGCTGGATCTCATCGGATCTAACAAGATCTAGCCGATATTTCCTATATCTATAAAGATCGGGCCGAGATCTTGATGGATTTGGTCGAAATATACCTATATCGTCGGACGAAGAGTTTGGACTTACCGGTTTTTGGCTGAAGAGCTCATCGGCGGGTCGGGTTCGTCGGTTTCTCAGATAGCTAACCCGCAACTCAAACCGATGGGCTCGGGTCCTTGCACCGGCGACCCGCGTCCGACCGAAACCCAGCTTTGATCAGGCGGTTTCGGGTGAAGATGGTCGGGTTCCGGGCAGGTCGTGGACAGCCCTAATTGTCATTATAAAAAGTAGCTATTGCTCATAATAAATTACAATCAAACGGGTTGAGTGGTTATTCGAATATTGATATTCTATTTCAGTATATCAAATTTGTCCTAGTGTGAGCTACTTTTTCATTGCGATGTCACTCTGAGCATTTTTTTTACGCAAGTCTTTCTTAGCATTTACACCATTAATAAATTCTGAAACAATTTTGTAGCATGTTTATCTATTTGGCTCAAACTCTTAGTGGATAATAATACTGTCATCAAAGGAGAAGCTTCTGGTTTCCCTATTTATTTATTTTATTTTATCCTTTCCTTCTCTTCTCATTTATTATTCAAACTTTTGCAGCTGGTTTGCACTTAGGAACGAAATTGTTTTTTTCTTTGTTTTTAATCAGTTTCCAAAGTTCATCCTTTGCATTCTGAATTATAGTGCATGTTGACAAGGATAAGCATGGAAATGCGGAAGATAATTTATCATTTTCAATCACTTGCATTCATGTTAGAAATACTAAATGAATAGTATTGTATTTTGCACAAATAATAAAATATATGAGTGCCTTTATATAGAAAGAAGAATGTGCAGTATAAATATGTGTGCTATACAAGTAAATAAGGTGGGCCTAAGGCCCACAGCCTATCACACATTAACAGCCTCCCTCAAACTCAAAGTAGATGTGAAACCAACTTGAAGTTGTCAACCAAAGCACAAAGGCATCTCTTAGAATGTGACTTGGTAAAGATATTTGCAAGTTGATCTTTAGAGAAGACCGAGATTAGCTTGAGAGCACCATAGATAAGATGATAACAGATAAAATAACAATCAATCTCGATGTGCTAAGTCTGTTTATGGAAGACATCATTGTGAGTAATATGAATGGCACTCTGGTTGTCACAATGAAGAGGAGTAGCAGAAGATGTAGAGACACCTAAATTCTTAAGAAGCCAAATGAGCTCAAATGTGGTATCAGCAAGGGCACGATAGGCTGTGGGCCTTAGGCCCACCTTGTTTACTTGTATAACACACATACTTGTACTGCACACTCTGCCTTCTATATAAACACTTATGTATATTTTATTACTTATGTGAAATATAATAATATCCATTCAGTATTTATAACATAATATCAGAGCCACTGCTCAAACATTTTCTTGTGTCTTGTAGTCTTGTCTTTGTTGGTATTCCCCGTTGTCTTAACTTCTCAAGTCAGCAAGCCTTCTACGTCCTCTCCTAACTGCTTTGCCCCCGTCAGAGGTCCTTAAGCAGTGGCAGTGCCACATGGTGTTCAGGGGGTTCAAATGAACCCCCTGACTTGTGATTTTTTTTTTTTTTTTTTTTTTACATATAACATTTTAAAATATTTTTGTTTTGAATACCTTAAAATAAAATTTTGAACCCCCTAAAATAAGTCCAAACAACAAATCAATTCAATACTAAAATTTATCTTCATTTTCTTAAACAAAAAGAAAAAACCCAACATCAAACCAATTTAATCTAAAATTTGAGGGGGGAAAAAAAATAGTAAGTCCAACAACAAAAATTAGTAATTTGTTGATCTTAAATCTTAGAAAAAGACAATTAAATGAGCTGTAAAGTGTAAACACTAAAAGAAAATTAAATGTGAGGCAGTGGAAGTGGGGCGTGAGACAGTGGAGAATGAAGATATTTTTTTTTTTTAATGATTGTATTGTTGCATTGAATTCTTAATAGAGTAATGTAAAAAACACAACAAAATTCTTCTTGATGAATTACAAAGACCCATAAGTTGTCACAATTGAGTTGAATTGTTAAATAAAAGAATTGAAAAGAGTAAAAACAGAAACTAATAAATAATGAATTTGAGTATTCTAAGTAATAATAATTTAAATTCACTTAACAACAATAATTAATAACTTTATTATAGTAATATAGAATAGATAATTTACAAGATTTGATCTTAGCAATAATAATTAATATCTTCATTATACTAAGAAAACATAATTATTAATTATGTAAATTATCTATTCTATATTATTATTGCTAAGATCAAATCTTTAATTCATGCACTGCCATAGCCTATTACACATTAACAATTCCCAATTAGGTTTGGAATTTTACAAGGTTTTTAATTCTAATTACTTTGCTACTAAAAGTTTTAGTGTCATTAACAACTTAAGGGGCAGGGAAGGGGATTAAAGGAGGATATAAATTGAGGACGGTCATGATGGTTTAAAAAAAAATTCAAAAAAAAAAAAAATCTTAAAGCAAGGAATAGTGGACCAAAATAACAAGAGAATTGAGTCACTTGGATCTTCATCAAGTAGTGATACCATTACTATAAATTTTACTACTGTGAGTTTACAAATGGTGTATAACCATTATAAAGAAGTCATTCAAAATTTCAATATTCGTTTACAAGGTAGTTAAAAGATCATCACTTACATTCACTGTCACATCAGTTTATAAGTTGTATGTATTAAAACTTGTAGTAGCATTTTCCTTCTCGCTGACCTATTAATTGAGGCGATTATTTCTAAATGATGAGAATATTTTCTAAGAGTCCCAAAGATTTGAAATCTAATTAACCAACTATAAAACATAGATAAACTTAGAGTCCAGTTTACAAGTGCAGTTATGACATTTGTTAATGAAATATTTTAAGAAAGATTTGATACCACTTTTATGAAAAATATAAAAATCAGTCTAAAAAATCAGTTATTTTTTTCTTTTTCTATAAAAATTTTATAAAAATATTTTCTAAACCAATACCTTTAGGACATCTACTAACTTTTCTCATAAACTTAAAATACTATTTTTAAAACCCTTATCATGCATTGAGTGCACACTGTCACACCGCCTTGTTGGTTAGAACTTAGGGTCCATTTGGTTGGAGGAGTGGAAAAGTGGGAGGATAGAAAAGATTTGGTTTTCCCTTGTGTGTTTGGTTGGAGGGGTGGAAAAGTGGGAGGGTGGAAAACTTTTTTATTTGGTTGGAAAGAAAAAGAGGATGAAAAATGTAGTTTATATAAATTGACTATTATGTTCTTGTTATATAGTATATAAGAAATAGATATATTAACATGCATTAAATGATATAAAAATTAACACAAATACATATATATTTATATTACTTTTCTTTATTATTATATATAATTTTAAATTTATGGGCAACAAAAATTGATTATGTAGACTTTATCCACATGACCATACGTAGACTAGGAAGATATTTAAAAAAAAAAAAAAAAAAAAAAACAAACAAACAACAACAACAACAACTTTATCTAACCATTGTTATATGGGAAGATATGAGAGAGAGAGAGAGATTATTTTTTTCCCTATTTTCTGTCTCTCTTGTTTTCTCTCCTGAACCAAACAGTAGAAAATGCCATTTTCCACCTTATTTTTCTTTTCTTATTTTCCATCCTTTTACCCTAATTAAACATACCCTTAGTTCTCAACAAATCTGATAATTAATTAAAAAAAAAAGAGAGGGGGGAGGGGGGTGGGGGTGGTGGGGGTGGGTTCTCAACCAATCTATTTATTAAAGAGCCATATATAAATGACAACTCACACTTCTGAGATTAAGTCATCATTGTCATTTATTGATCACCTCCATTTGAATATATATATATATATTTTTTACCAGATGTCTGTAATCACATTATTATCTTATAATTGAGCGTTGTCCCTGTTAGTCGCTTTCAGGTTGTCATCCAGCATTATAATTTAAACCAAACATTATAATCATGGTGTAAACTTTATTTCGCACTTCAATATCAACTCCTTACTTTGTCCCCTTTAACAAAGGCACAGTCAAATAACTTTAACTTTAATTAAAGGTGTGTTTGATAAAAATAATAAATAAATAAATAAATAAAAGTAAAAGGTTTGTTTATGGGATTTGGATCCCCTGCGACAGTTGCGTTGTTAAATATTGTCTCGAATTTCTAATTTGATTTTATTTGAATTTCCGTGAAGTGGAAAGAGTGATTTTCCTTGGTTTGAAAGGCAATGATTCCTTTGTTATGGAAAGAAAAAATATATCTCTTGCAAAAAGTAATTGATATTTATTGTCTTTGAACAAATAAAATTGAAGCTTTATAAATATGTACTGTTACAAAGGGTTTAATGGTTTTTATCCAAGGATCCTCCTACATGGAGAGAGAGGAGAAAACTCCTAGAAAAACATGAGTTTGAAAGATATGAAAGATATGTGTGGTTGTGTATTGAGAGTTTGATTGTTTTGTGAGTATGAGAGAGATATTGCGTATATTCGATTTTGCTGTTTTGGGCTTGTGAGTTTGTGTGTGTGAGGTTTGCATATCGTTAATAGTAGATTTTGATTGCTCTTGCCCATGGATCTAGGTATGGAATTGGCTAAACCTCATTAAATAGTGTTGTCTCATGTGGATGTTTAATTTTTTTTTTGGTGTAAAATTGCTTCCGCTAGCTCCCAAATCACAACACTTGATATTAGAATTTCTTATTCCACAACATACATGGTGCAATTACCATGTAGTTGATAGATGTAGAATTTTGAAATGTTAAAAAAAAAAAAAAAAATTGAAAAGTTATAAAATTGTCTAATCTAAAAGTTGAGATTAGTGTTTGTTTAGAAACAGCTTATTCAACTGAAATTGAAATTTTTTTGTTAAAAGTACCTTAGATAAGTTAAAAGGTAGCTGAAATAGTACAGTGTGGCTTACGAATAGTACCAAAAAGTGCAATAAGACCTACAAATAGTACTAAAAAGCATAATGAGACTTACGAATAGTAACAAAAATAAATTGAATAGTAAAAAAAAACTGGCTTTTTAAGCCAATATTGCCAAACTGACAAAGTGAATTTTTAATTTTTAATCTATCTAACCCATTGATTCACTATTGCATAGGAAGTCAATTTTACTCAAACTTCAGAGAAGTTCAGGACGGCTTCACACTGATGCCACCTTGCAATTTGGTTTTTCTTGAGTTTGCAAGTACTTCTCCAGATTGTCTGAAGCATCAGATGGTCATGTAATCATTGATCGATACCTTATCAATATCAAACCAAAATCTAGTAGAAACTAACCACCAAGATCCTAGCTAGTAGATCAATGGGCATTACTTGGTGTTTCCAACGAACATTCCAGGAAAGTTCCATAAATTACTAAGTAAACATATATTTATATGCCAGATAATAAAGCAGAAAGAGTAATTGAAATTGATCATCAGCATATATTAACTTTCTTTTAATAAAGCAGAAAGAGTAATTGAAATTGATCATCAGCATATATTAACTTTCTTTGCCCTGGTTGAATGGTTGGTTCAAACTTGGTTACTTAACAGGTCACTTACAAATCCCTCCACAATCCACACATACTAGCATATCTTGCAAGATACAACTTGTTCATATATGTCGTATGGTCATGAAGATGTCGCTTTCTGATCTTACTAGTCATTGAAGTTTGCCGCACTATATAATCTTTTCTTTCTTGTATATTTAGTGTATGTCATATTCCCCATAACCCATTTTTGGAGTTGTTTGATAAAGGACATAAACAGGTGTGCACGGATCACACCAAAGAATGCAGCTTCTGTTTCATATCCTTGTCAAAATGAAGCGACTAAAACCTAAGTTGTTCCTAATGTTGATACTTCATTCATGATCATTCAGGATCGATGCATATTTATGATCTTCAAAAAGCTCATTGTGGAGTGTGGACTACGATATAAAATTAAACATGAAATAATTATCATGTGCAAGTTATTAGTATTAACAGAGTAAGATTCTTTAGATTTTTTAGTTTTATTCCAATATAGATAGAGTTCTTAACAGTTCACAATTAATTGATAAATTTTCAAGTGAAACAAACACGAGCACGACATAAAAGTATACATGAATGGTTTTCTCAAATTCCTTGAAGTGGGTTGGAGCAGGAATTACCAACTTTGGAGATAACCCTTTTTCCTTTTTTTCTAGAAGATAATTTGGTTTGCCAATAAGGTATATTTTCAAATATAAAAAATTAAAGAAAATTTTAAGTTCCCTTTGGAAATTATAATGGAATGAATTTTATTTTATGAATGATGATTGCTAAGGGTTAGAAATGATAATGGAATGAATTTTATTACAATATTAAGGTTTTTTGTCTTGCATAAATAATTATGGAAAATTAGACAATTTTACATACTTATTTGAGTTTAGAAATATTATAATACTACTATTAGTAGTCCTATTTGTTACATAGTTTTAGTTATAAACCTATAAATAGATTATGCTAGAGTAGAAATTATATCCTAAAAAAAAAAAAAAAATCTCATCAATGTACTCAATAATTTTAATCATTTCTCTACCTATGAATAGAAATATACATAGAAAAAATTTGAGCAACAACGTATCTTTCAAAACAACAACATATATTTCAAAACAATATTTAATGCTCACATGTCATGTCATGCTAATTAGGCAACGGTAAAACTAACATAAACATTTCATCTTGATATGGCCTATTTTACAAATAAAATAAACTGAGATAGAGATTTTATTTTTTAATCAATATCATTATAAATCTTTTTTTCTGTTTTTGATTAGTATATCATTACAAATTTTGACAGTTCTCTTCCGTTCCATCAATAGTAAGAGTCTATTTGAATACCGCTTATTACTGAAAACTAAAAACACTGTAGCAAAATAATTTTTAAATATGTAAATAGTACTGTGTGACCAATTTTTAATAAAAATATTTCTAAAAAAAGAAGTTTGTGGGTCCTCTAAATAGTGCACGGGACCCACTGACAGACGACAAACGCAAACATTGAGGGAAATCATTTGTATACAAACGCTCACCAGGTATATTTCTTTTTTTAGTGGGAGGATGAGAATCTTTACTCATTTAAAAAACCTGCACTGTTGCTGAAACTTATTCCAAAAAAAAGTTGTACCTTTATTTATTTTATTTATTTAGTGTGTGTTTGCGTAGCAGCAGTGGTGCACGTTTTGCATTTTTTTTCTAGGTTTTGCGTACTGTTTTCAAACCAACAAGTACAGAAAAATGCAACAATAACTTTAAAACTGAGTCCCATAGGCACTATTTATAATTTAAAAATTATTTTGCTACAGTATTTTTAGAAATAAGTTTTCAGTTTTTAGCAATAAGAGGTATCTAGACAAACCCTTAGTATCGTGTATATCCAAAAAAAAAAAATGTAACAATCGATAAAATCATTTTGATTAATTTTATTCTATTATAAACTATTAATGTATCATAAGAGGTTTCTCAAAAAGAAAAAAAAAAAAAAAATCATAAGTGCAAAACATTGTAAATGCAAAGAATGCACCAATCCGTTATGTTACCATATAAAGGCAAGTATAAGTGAAGTGGCAAGAAACAAAAGGCAGTATTTCTATTGATTAGTTCTATCCCAAAAAACATGTAAACTATTAATAATTCTTAAATGCAAAAAAAGAAAAAAAGAAAAAAATTTGTTATTAAAAAAAAACAGAGTTGATAAGAACAATTTTATTAAAAGAAAAAATGGTTAATTACATAATTGACCCCTATCCTTTACATTATATGTTAATTTGGTCTTTGGCCTTTCAATTGTGTCAATTTTGTCCCTAACCTTTCGGTTTCATGTCAATTTAGTCATTGCCGTTATGTCTTAGATAGAAATATTTGACATGTCTAATGGACTAACAAATAAATATTTTTCATGCCATATCAACTGATAATTATACCGCCACGTCATACTAAAATAAAAAATTAAGAGAGAGAGAGAGAGAGAGAGAGAGAGAGAGAGAGAG
>NW_027069557.1:153080-264107 GCF_002906115.3 Quercus suber | reverse complement strand
TCTCAACAAAGAAAAATGTAAAGGGAGGGAATGAATCCCCCGACACTAAGTGATGAATATCTTTTTAATTCTTATACATTGAAATGATTTTTCTCAGCTCAATAATTTAGAGACATAATTATCTTGATTCATCACAGGTACAGTAATTGGGACAGAAAGCTTAATTTCAAACACAACAACCAAAACTGAAGAAGAATCTGTAAAAGCTTAATAGAAAAAAAGAAGAATTGCGGAGTTGTCTTTACAAAAGATTGATACTGAAATCGAGATCAAAGTGATTCAACTTCCTACTTTGAAATATCCTGGTTTCATTGTTGGCAGCAAATGCAATTAGGTACCAATCATTTGAAGCTGCCTTGAATTCCTAAATTGCTTCTTTTGAAGGTTTTAAGGCTAAAATAGAACATATTTGGCCTACTCTAAGATGTGCTTTACCATGAACTCTTATTTTGTTATTTCTTTCCTAATATTAATCAATTAGTAATGGCTACTTTAGTAGGGTGTTATTATTATTATTATTATTATTATTATTATTTGTTAAATTTTAATATTAGAAGTCCTGGAGTTCTAGGGGAAGCAATGCATAAATACAATTCATACTTCATTCTTCTCAAAAAAAAAAAAGTGTCTTCTCTTTTAGGTACACATAATTTTCTTTTTTCCGGGGCCCTATACTTAAGGCTACTGATGTGTATGTTTTCTCATCTTTAAGCTTAAGTGAGAGATGGGGAGGGCATTTTGTAGGATCTTTGCACATAATGTCATTTTTATATTTTTACTGGTTTTTTGGGTAGCTAGGTTTCTTTTCATTTTGCTTTAATTGCTAATCTCTAACTTGTAAAGAATGAATTTCCACTGCATAGGGTGTTTATAATAGGAGTATTTTTGAAGTGTCCATTATGCCTTTAGAAATGTACTACCCAATTACTCAAACACCTTAACATTTGCAATCAATGAGGTCTGGTTAATTAATTACTTATATGAATGCTCTACAACCAAGCACGTCTATCTATTTGCTTGTGTGTATTCATGCGTACATGTTTGCTTCTAGTGTGCATCTATGCATGTATGGTGCATGGTAGAGATTCCCATGATAATCTAATGTGATGCTTTCCATATTGTTTTGTGTTGTTAAGACCTAAGATCTTTACAGCTTTAAAATCACTTTCTGCATGTTTCAGGTTAGGAAACTGTGTATTGCTGACTCTGTAGATATGTCCCCACATAATGAATCATCAATCACTGCAAATGATGCTACAGTTAAAGACATGGAGGTAATATTTTAATTTTTGCCTATTCCTGAATTATCTTTATGGTAAAAATTTAATTGAGTGAGGCATCCATGCTAACCCATAGAAAGTTTGATGTCCATCATCTCTTCCTTAATAGGATTATGTTCTAGGCCCATACCAACTCCCATTCCAAAATTTTCAAATTCACAAATAATAATAAAAATTTCCAATCAAATTTAAAATTATAAAATTATTGGGCATTCAATAATCAAATAGAAAATAGCAAACTAAATCTAATTTTCCATCCAGTTATACAACTTCTTAATTGGATGCTTACACAATAATTCAGCCAAAATACTTTGTATTTCAAACAATTGGATGATTTCTTATGTAGTTCAGAAAATGGTTATAAAGAGAAATAGAAAAGAGAAATGAACTTGCCTTTAAAAGTCTTGACAGTAAAGCATGTAGCTATTATGATAAAAGGGCCTGGATTTTCAATAAAGAAGCTCTCCTCAACTTCATTTGCAATTGATCCCCAAAGTGTAAGCTTTATTTCATTTCCTCAGTTCAAATTTTCCAATGTTACAATGTAAGTTCATATAATATAAGTGCATGTATTGGCTTATCTAAAATTAATAAAAAATAAATAAAAAGTGCATGTATTGAAAATAATTTCTTTAAAAAAAAAAAAAAAGACATACTCTATAGTCATGACATTTATGTTTCTCATCGAGACATTTGATCCTTTGATACAAGGTTGCTCAATTGGTCCAACACCAATCACATTTGCAATGATATCTAGGCATTACAAAGATGTGGATGTAATTATTTTCATATATAACAATAATATAATGCATAATTAGTAAAAAATTTAATATAACGCATAATATATATAGAGATACCTGAAAGCTGGACATGTCTATTAACGCGTTCATGTATTTTATTGTAGTCAACAAATTCAAATTTATGACGTGGTATATCAACATCAGTCTCCATTATTTCCTTAATGTTAGTTTTCATGTGAACATGATCTTGTAGTCATTGTCTACTGGTCTATACAATGCATTGCCATTAACCACTTGAAAATAAGAGAGTTCATACAATTTTCCTTCTTGCAGAAGAGGCTTGAATTTTTTAGCAATATTATTTCGAATGATTGCGTGTATTGAATTATTCTGCAAGTAAAGTGCATCAGTTTTATATAGATAGAGTTCATGGTATATTTAATGATTGAACAATATTAAAAGCTATAGAAGAAAAACAAACCTGCTCATCGATTAAAATCATATCTAACTAATAATATCATTATTTTTTGAGTTGATTGCATTCCACATCCTTGGTATTCTGATCTTGACTTTCCAATTTTCTTTATGTTTGTCTATACAAAGCTGATTAATGAGAGAATATTGCATCATCTTGGATCCTTACCTGTATAGATTAATAAATTTGAAAATTTATAAAAATTCTATCTTTCATTTAGATACTTCATAGAATAAAACAAAACAAAATAGTATAACAAAGACACCAAAAAGTAATTAGCTTGTTAAAGATAGAAATAGTAATTAGCTTGTATTCAATTATCTTATAGACATGAAATTTAACAAAACAGTAAGCATATACGAAGTGGCTAAATCAATTTGGAGGAGATAAACAGAAAAATAAATAATATATAAAATTATGTTACCTTTATTAGTTGGTTTCTTGAGTCAAAGATTGATAAAAAAAATTTTATACACAATATTTTTTGTTTCAAAGTTTTTTTCAGTCTCATCATTAATGATGAGGAATTTTAGTCCATTTCTGCTTGTAACTCTAAACACTGCAACGTATAATTGCCCATGACTAAAAATAGGTTTTGGCAAATACACTCCAAGATGTTTCAATGATTGTCCCTGGCTTTTATTTATAGTCATTGCAAAGCACATTGAAATTGGAAATTGTCGCCTCTTTAAAATGAATGGCCATTTTGAATCACTTAGAGAAAATGTTATTCTTGGAATGAACACACATTCGCCTATATTAGTGTCAGTTATGATTTCTGCTTCTATCACCCATGTAGCCAATCTTGTTATAATGAGTCTTGTTCCATTACAAAGACCTTCATTCTGATTCAGGTTTCTAAGCAACATTATAGGCGAACCTATTTTTAATGTCAATTTATGGTTTGGCAATCCTAGAAATCTCAACATGTTCAAAAATTCAACAGTATACAGGAGATCTTGGCTAGGAACATTTGAAGAAGCCTTGCATATAGAATCTGAACTTAAATATTCATAAACTTCTCCATTTAAGGATGACACAATGTAGTCATTTAGTTCTTCTATAACTTCATTTGTAGGGGTAAGAATTGCCCTATCTTGTAGGTAACTTGGATCTGTGTATTTATTTTCCAAACCTGGATATGTGTTGTCAATAATATCTTGCATTGGATTCTCTGAAGGTTGGATAATCAAATTACTTGGAATTGAAATGTTGTAATCCTCATCTCCTTCTCCTAATTCACCATTACCTATTTTAAGAATCTACTCACTAAAGTCCTTTATAGATGATGTTTCTATTCCACTCATATTGTTCTGTAGAAGCTTCATATTTGTTTGGAGTTTAAAGACTTGACAATCATTCCATAGATATGACTTGCTAATTGAGGATTGGACTACATCTTCTTGTCTTCCCTTTCTCACAACTGGAAGTATTTGTCGAAAATCACCCCCTAGAACTACAACTTTACCACCAAAAGGTTTTTCAGCATTTTGAGGATCTTCAATTTGTAGTATATCTCGTAACATGCGGTCAACAGCTTCAAAACAATTCCTATGTACCATCGGTGCTTCATCCTAAAGTATAATACTTGTTTTTTAGAGAAGTTCCGCTGCTTGTGTTCTTTGCTTTATGTCACAGGTAAAGTCATCATTTACATTAATTAGGATATGAAATCTTGAGTGAGCAGTCCTTCCACCAGGAAGCAACAAAGCAGCAATTCTTGAAGATGCAATAGCAAGAGCAATTTTGCCTTTTGATCTTATACCAGACAGGATGATTCTATAAAGATACGTTTTACCCATTCTACCATGTCCATAAACAAAAAAAATTCCCGTTCTTTCAATAGCAACATCTTCCATTATAGAATTGTAAATTATTCTCTGTTCATTGTTTAGGCCAGAAATTAGGATCTCATGCTCTCTTTTCAAACTTGATACATCATACGACATTTCTTCTTGAATAAGTCTATTCCCATTCTGAATAAGATCCATATCTAGCTGGGGCATTTGTGGATAATATCTAAGTGATCTTCCATATTGTTGGAGGATTTGTTCAATTTCATACAATCCATAATTTTTCAATTGGTCACCTGATAAGATTAGTTCTTGGAATTGGAGAATACGCCTTTGCCTATTTAGTATATCTTTTGTAAATCAACTATTTCTTACAATGCTATTGTTTTGTGAAGTAGCTGATCCATTAAGTCTTTGGGAATTCAATTGGAAACTTCAATTAGGGAATCATGCCATTCTTTGTCATCATCAAGAAGTCCAAGTGCATAACAGGCTTCCTTATAAGTTGGATAAGTAACATCGTTTATAGTCCTTAATTCTTTAAAGTTTCTTGGACCTTTGACAATGTTAAGCAACATTCACAAATAAAACCTTTCACCACTTGAAGGATATGCATAATACACTCTTTCAATACAATATTTAGATTTCCTTCTTTGCCATTGCTTGTCATTACTATGCATACCCATTTTGTAGGAAATTCAACATAAGTCAACTCTCGAGCATCTTCAAAAGCCTCATTTGTTTTCATCAATTCTATAAACTTTGTTTCTTCAATACCAAGTATATTTAAAACATTATCCAAGCTTGTATTTTTCAGATAAATGATGGGATGTTCGTCTTCCAAATGAAAATTTAATCTTTCAACAGGTGGATATCGAAACTGAATTGGAAATTCAAATATTCTCCAACATGCTTCAGAAGCTGAAATATATCTACAATCCAAGTATGCTTTTGTCTCATCAACAATAATGTTGGTCTTTTGTCCATCACTCCCAATATTTAGCAAATTCTCTTCTACAACAACTGTCACTCTATCTGATCCCTTGTTTATATATTTAAACAAATATTTGATCGATTGAGATTTATTACATCATTCTACATTCAAATGGGATTGGTACTTCACCAAAAGATCTACATTATAAGGTACAACATATTGGTTATCCAAAAGAATTCTGTTCTTCTCTATTGTTTTTCCATCATTTCTCCTTCTATATACTGGGAAGCCTTCTTCATCAATTATTGTTTCTTCATAAAATCTTTTTGGAAAATGTTTTGTACATTTACCATTTATCATGCACGGTGATTTTGGTTGTAGATCCACATGGCCCATGCATCATAAATTGTTTTACAGCTTCATTAGCAATAGGATCCTCATCTGGATCTGGTATCTCAACCATAATGATACCATCAATGTCTGTTGGACTTGGACACTTATCCTTTGGATCCAAGAATAGAATAATAGCATGTGGGAGTCCTCTTTTTTGGAATTCAATTGTATACACAATTGCAATAACTCTTCCAAAATGAGATTTATGCCTCAACTCATGAAATAGTTCATCCAATTTTATCTTAAAAACCCTTGCTACAATATCTAGTCGATCCTTATATTTTAGGCCTTCTATAAATTCTAAAGAATGATTGATTTTTGGCCATTTTGGATTGCAAGTAAATGTAAGAAATAAATCTGGGTAACCTGCCCATCTACATATCACCATTGCATCTTGATAATTTTTGAACCATGTACCTCGAACTTCCAGTAAATGAGGATGGTAGGACTATTCGTTTACCTACAGTAATGGGATCTATATCACCACGAAGAACAACCCTTTCAAACCATAGTACAACTCTGACCTCAAATTTTTTTTTTTTTTTATTGAATCTAACCCATTGTAGTCTTTCTTCTTTGATAGAAGTGTATGCATCCACTATAAATTGTTGAAAAAGCCTTTTACCAAGCAACAGTGTCTTGCCCTCATGAAAGCGTTGTTGAAGCCTATAAGCATAGTATTCCCTCATTGTTATTGATTCCCTTTTTCTAGAATTGCTTCCATTCAAATTCCTATAAGGTATACCAAGCATATACCCATCCTCACCATACGAAAAAAGTAATGGATATTGCAATGCCATAAAGCTTGGATGAGTCCTATTTATACGTTGCAATCCTAAACTTCGATTCTCAACAATAATATCTCTATCAAAACTTTCAATATTAAAATCTCCAACAATAAGAGCAACTATCTCAAACGTTACAGGTAAGTCATATTACCTTTCACCAAAATTACAACTTCGTATTAAACAAATTCTGACATTATGTATATCTGATTCATCAAATCTTTTCCTAACCATTCTAAAATATTTAACCAATTGGTTGCACTGGTCTAACATTTCCATCAACCCGGTAATAATATCTGGATCCACATAATTTCTATCATCTTCATGTATAACTGCATTAATTCTATTTTTAACTTCGTTATCAGTTTCATAAATATAAAGCTGTGCATACTTAGGTTTTTGGCCATGGACAGGAAGAAGTGATCCAATTTTATGATGAGTTTGACCATTTACATGAAACACATATGGACCGGAACCATTATTCATTGATCTATCAACATTACCCCCCAAAGAAGTGAAAGCAAAGAGAGAGTTGTAGATTCTTATCCCTAGTTGAAAGTTTATTGATCTCTGATCACTATTAATATTGAGTAAGTTTCCAAGAAAGGGTGGAGGTTCTTTCAATAGAGGGAGTTCAACTCTTCCTTCAAAACAGCACAAACTAAACTTCGGTTTTATAGGGGTTTTTGACTTTATAGTTCTCTCTTCATACCAAAGTTGAACTCCACAATATTCACATACTATTGTTGGAGGTACTAAATCCAATGGTTTTGTAAATTTTCCTATGACAACAAAAACAAAAATTCACTTTTTCTTCCTAATTTTAGAACTTTTTTGGGAGAACTAAAAAATGTAGCACTTACGTTGTTTTCTGCTTTCATCATTAATGCTATATTGTCTACGTCGAATACTCCTTTCAAATGGCTTGTCATCTCTTGTTCTTGTTTGGCCTAGGCTACATACTAATTATGAGTTTTTTAAAGAAAAATATTTTTTTAATATCTCAATATTGTACCCCTTCTATTTCTCTTTTCAGATAAAATTAATCTTCATCTCAATCTTGCATAGAAAGCAAACTCCATGCTTGGAGAATAAACTAAAAGCAAAGCATTCACAAAATTTTAATTCATAAATATAACTATATAGCAAAAACATATATTACAAATTAACAGTTAGATGTTATAGAAAGGGGAAAAATTGAAGAAAAGTATAGCATTCACATACTAACTTCAGAATTTAAAAAAATAAAAATAAAATAAATAAAAACATGATTATTTGATAAAATACAAATTGTACATAGAATTAATTAAAGCAATGGAAATCTTGAGATGAAACAATTAAACCAAACATAAAACCAAGTTTGAGATAACCAAGAAACTTAAATATGCAATTATATTCCAATTTCAAATTCTTCTTACAAACATATTACCAATAAATATGCAATAAACAGTACAGAATAAAGGAAAGACTGGTAAATACCTGACTTTCCTCGTCTTGTAGTTGTATTACCAAATAAGCCAGATATCAAAATGCTAAATCCCTACCTGCAAAACAGTAAGAATCCAATTTTCAGCCAAGAATCATTAATATAAGAGAAATAGTGCAGTGCAGATATTTTGAAACAGTGCAATGTAGTCCAAATTTTTCTTTTTTAATCTCCTTCATACTATCAAACAATTTGATATGAAGCTTGCATCCAAAAAAAAAAAAAAAAATTATCAATTCCATCTTCTTATTCTTTTGCTTAGAAATCATAATAATCTACATGCTATCATTAGTGTAAAATACTTACTTGAGTTATTTGACAAAACCAAAACCCAATTAAATCAAAACTTTCATGAAAAAAATCCTTTAAAGGTGCTACATATATATATATATATATATATATATACATTAGTGGAAAATCCAGAAATGTAAAAAGCCAGATAGGTACAAAAAACTGATAAATTATTTACACATAAAATAAATAAATAAAGAAGGGAAAAGAAAAGAAAAGAAAAAAAACAAAGGATTGAATAAAATAGCACATCATTGCTATTAATAATGAAAATATAGATTGACATATGACATATGCTTCTCAGACAAATGATAGAAACTTAGTTGTCCATAATTAGCAAATACATGCAATTACTGATATTTGATTTATAATCAAATACGCGTCACTACTATCAATAATGTCAGACAAATAGATTGACAAATGACACCCGCTTCTCAAACAAAAACAAACTTAATCCATATCATATACATGCAGTGATATCTATCATATTTCATTATTAAGATTGAGAAATCAATTGTATCCATTAGTTAAATCCACTTGGTGAACTAATTGATGGAATTGATTACAAACATCACCTTCATTACTTTCAACCATGGAAATATCCAAAATAAATATATTCCCATAAATAAAAAAACTATCACCACACACATACACAAGTTAATACAATAAGCAATATATTACCACCCCATTACACTGTACACATATATACAACAACTTCTTCATCACAAACGCAAAAAGAAAAGAAGAAAAAATCCATTGCACCATATTGAAAGACCATTATTAAGAAAAAGAATCCAAATTTGTGAACAGAACACTACAATATACTATGATATTAAAACTCCAAGCATAAAAGTAGATTTAAAATTTGAGAATGCTCTTCAAGAGTGACAATCCACATGTGCAATATAGACCACTCCAATAAAAGCAATTGATGAATTTTGAATGTTTCCTAAGTCCTATATTAGACCTTGTTACAATAGTGCAGCCAAAAAAAAAAAAATTGTACAATACTATCAACTATTACCAAAACTATCTAAATGTTGTTTTCTACAATATAAACCTATCCCACCATCAATACCAATCCCAATATCTAACATATCAATCATAAAAAACTCAAATTCAAACCCATACCAATCCCAATATCTAACATATGAATCATAAAAGAATTTCAAATACACAATCTCAAAGAATTAGAAATTAAAATTCCTTATGAATTTCGAATTTAAATCTCCAAACTAATTCAACTACAATGCAAGTTTTAGAAGCAGTAGCCACATGAACCCAAATAAAAATTCACAAACAATGTAATGAATAACTAACCTCAACATACTCCACACTAATTTCACTAGGTTTGTCCACCTCGCTCAGTTTCCACTAAACAAATTCAAACCCATAGCTCAGTTTCCACACAAAAAAAATTCAAATTGACCATAGCTCAGTTTCCAAACAAAAACATATATTCAAATTGATTATCTAAGTGTGTGCACAAACTCAATTACAAATACAAGGAGAAGCACAGCTAAAACTACAATTCAATCAATTCTAGAATACAAAATAGGTTAGGGTAAAAAATAAACCATGAAGCTATATGCTAAAACTAATATAACTAAACTAAAATTCAAAAAAAAGCTAAGAAATCCACACTAAAATTAGATGTACATAGATTATCACAGAGGCAAATGAATACCATACCTTTAACCCTGATTCGAATGGAGGAAAAGAATGAAGAAAAAGGCAATAGGAATAAACCTAGAAATTGAACAGCCGTGAAAAAAAAAAAAAAAAAAAAAAAAAAAAAAAAAACTAATAAGAATCAACTATTTATAAGATAATAGTTATAGAGTCTTAATAGTTATAGAGTTCAAATTCAGGAAAAAAAAAAAAAATAAAAAATTATAGTTTGATAAGATAATAACTTTGGGCCGGTTTCGACGGGCTGGGTTGGGCGTATTTCTGACTGACATAGTAGGACCAGTTTCGACAGGCTGGGTTGGGTTTATTTTCAACTGACATAGTTGATGGGCTATGGGCTAGATGAGACCTACGGCAAATGGGGCGCCATTTCTGGGTTGTAGAGGTTGCATGTGGGTGGTCTGAGGAAGGAGCTCGACCTCAGTTTTGAGGAAGAAGATGGGTGGTCTAAGGAAGGAGCTCGATGTTTGTGGGTTTGTGGGTATGCTGGGTTATCTGTGGCCATGGGCTTGATGAGACCCACGGCAAATGGGTAGTCGTTTATGGGTTGTAGAGGTTGGATGTGGGTGGTTTGTGGCAAATCAGTGGTCTAAGGAAGGAGATCGAGGCTTCGGTTTGGGGGTATGGTGATTTGATGTGAGACAAAGGGAAAGGCGGAGGCAGAGCTTACATTTTGTTGTTTTTTCATGTTGGTAGAAGATTGAGGAAGAAGACGGAAGATGGGGATGGGCATGGGGATGGGTGACAAAAGGGAAAGGTAAAGAGCTAACAATTTTTTTTTTTTTTTTGGTGCTGGTAGAAGATTGAGGAAGAAGATGGGGATGGGAGACAAGGGGAAAGGCAGAGGCAGAGCTTACATTTTTTTTTTGTTTTTTTTAGTGTCGGGTTTATGACTTTTTTTTTTTTTTTTTAAATTGTGTTGACATGAAAAATTGTGGGAGCTTCAAAAGTTTCGGTTATGTATATATAGATAATCTAAAATAGTATTCTAAATACAATTTAGTATATAATACAACTATATTGTACAATAATATATAAAAAAAAGTTATTAATAGTTTAAAGATCAGTAAGGCAACAAATATAATTAAATAATAAATCATAAATTTTTGTCAAATTAATAATAAATTATTATATTTATATGCATTGTCAATTAAATAAAAATATATGATAAAGAAGAATACTAACACACCCAAGAGTAGAACTAGGAGTAATGTGAAACAAAGAAAAAAAATAGTAACTAATATAAGTTTTTGCTTTTGAAGTGTATGGCTTTTTTTTAGAATCATGTATGGCTTTTTAATCATACATGTGATCGCTCTCTTGGAATTTGAACAAGCACTAAAAAACTTCTTGGACTTGAAAATTTATAGAGTATTTATCAAACAATTTGATCAAATAAAGAGAAAAACTAAGAAAATACAGAAGAGAGAAAGAGAGATAAAGAGAATGGGAAAAAATCACAAATGTAAAGTAAAGTAAGTCAGAATCCTGCAAAGAACATACATATATATTTTTAACAAAGGAGCAAAAATGAAACTTTTTTTTTTAGTAATATTCAATACCCAATACTTTCACAAAAAATTTATAACAAAATCTAGGTGGTAAGTTGTTAGTGGTAGGTAAAAAGTGATATCAATTATAGGTCCAAATAAAAACTAGTTATAACTTGTCATATAGTATTTATTGTAAAAATATTGTGAAATTATCATTAAGATAATCATATTCAAATTTATTTTAGTTGGGTTAAAATAAAATTTAGGGTCAGAGTGTTCAAAATTTTATTTTAGAGGGGCCAAAACAAAAGTTAAAAGAAAAAAAAAATTATACATATAAAAAAAAAATTGACAAGTCAGGGGGTTCATTTGAACCCCCTGGCTTGAACACAACGTCGCCCTTGGAAACCAATGGAACTTTTCCTGTTATTGACATTGTTGTTGATGTGCTGTTTAAGCTAAAGCCTAGCCTTAATCCCAGTAGAAATCTTGAAAAAAGATGTTGAAATTGAAAAAATTATAAGTGGAGTAAGGGATTTAATTTTCCCCCAATCTAACTCACATGAGAACAGAAGTTTGTTCTTTTAAAAAAAAAAAAAAAAAAATTAGTATGAAGTGGTTGTATTGTTGGCCGTTGAAGTGGCAGAAAAAATATTCAATTATTAGTAAGTTAGACATGTAAGATATTTCCATCCAAGACATAATGGCAGGAACCAAATTGACACAATACTAAAAGGTTAGAGATAAAATTGACACAATTGAAAGGTCAGGGTGTTAGGATTAGTGCCCTTAAATCCTATTGTATGATGTTATGTATGACATTATATATGACTTAATGTTGTAATTAATAAAGTTGTTTTATTATTATCTAGAATAATGGTAACATGAATATTTGGACATTATTATATAGTCCATGAGATGCATAGTATGTGATTTATGTGATTTAATCACAGAAAACATAAATCACAAGTTCTTTGTAAACTCAGAATTTTAGTTCGTAGTCGGTAATGAATTTGGGAATTTCATCTGCAGAAACTATAACATATCAACTAAGATGATTTGTCTTAATCATGGAAGTGGAGACTTCTAATTGATATGTTGATATTTTTTATGAGTTAAGACATATTGAACTAGACCGCTGTGAGATTTATTATTTTCCTAACTACTGTCAAATGAATAATAAATCTCACGACTTCTATTTACATGAACTCTTAATCTTGAGAGAATAATAGATTTGATCATAAAGTGTAGGTTGTTTTAATATATCAAGAGTGAGATCTAAGGCCACGATCAAAACCTCAGTATTCTAGTTGTATGTTGATCATGGAAATGGAGACTTCTAGTTGATATGTTGATATGTTTTAAGAGTTAAGATATATTGAACTGGACCGCTGTGAGATTTATTATTCTCCTAATGACTGTCAAATGAATAATAAATCTCATGACTTATATTTATATGAACTCTTAGATCCTAAATGAATAATGAATTTGATTATGAAGTGTAGGCTGTTTTGATATTTCAGGAGTGAGATCTAAAGTCACTATCAAAACCTCAGTATGTTAGGTAGCCACATTTAGTGTTGATGGAACATATATTCTCAAGATGAAATTCATAATTTCTTAATGTAAATATAAAATGTTCCATTGAGATAAGTTTAATGGGTTTGGTTATTCAGAGTGTTAGGCCTAACCACTTTAGAAGGAGTTACTAAAGTATATATTTATGAAATTGGATTTCATAAATATATGATGAATAACTTAAAGGATTAAATCGGGTACTCAAGGATTAAGATGTCGTAATTTTCAAAGTGGCAGTCTACATTCATGACTTTATATTACTACGAATATTTTATGAAGGAGTTGCATGTACAATAAAGTCTTGGGATATAATTTATTAATAAGGCTTAGAGTGCAATTATATTTATAACTTTGTACTTGTCAATAGTTGATAGAAAAGCCCAAAGATCATTGGAGTTAGTGTCTTATTTGTTCTCTTTTGGTCCCACTCCAAGCCACATACTAAAACCCAATTGGAATGACCCAAAAGATTAGCCTAATTACATAGTTATAAGGAGAGAAACATACAGAATTTTTTAAGAGAATGAAATGGTTTGTATGTGAGTGTTGGACACTCTCTTATTCTCCCTTGAACACACACATATAAACTAATTGATAGATCACTCTTCTTAGGCACAAGTGGAATTGGAGTGAAGATTAAGAGTGTTCCACAGTACTTTTAATATTTGGTTTTGAATTTCACCGCACCAAGGTACACTTGCTTGTTCTTATAATCTGAAATTTATATAGTATATGTTACCAATTGCGAATGAAGTAGGTTTGTTATTTTTCTGCTGCATATGTTTTATATGCGATACAAATATGTATTTTTTAATACAGAAATCAAATTGAAATATGATGTAAAAGATAGAGACCAATTATGTAATTTACCCAAAAAAATATGATACAATTAAAGCAATAAGAAAAGGTTTTAAGTGATGTGGGAAACTTACTGAAATTTTTCTAACTAAAAAAAAAAAACTTATCTAATTTTTGGATGAACTTACACGCTCACATGTATAAAGCTTTTAATTTTTTTTTTTTTTAATTTTTAGATTCCACGTGAATAAAGATTAGAAAATTGTTTCTCAACGGAAAAAAAAATCAAAATTAGACAGTTATCGTTTTTGTTTTGTGTGTTTTATTTTTTATTTAAGATAAAGTAGCAATTGATAATAAATAAATTGTTCGTTCGGTGTAGCCGTTTAATGCAATGATGATTTTGAACTTCAACTTTTATTATATAGTATATGATGTTAAAGTATTCCTTGGAAGCTCTTTTGTCCACACTGAAAAGTTGTTAACAAAGTGAGAAACTTGAGCAAAAGCATGAGCTACTTGATTACACACTCCACAAGACAAAAAGAAAACTAAAAAATTTTTGTAATGACCTATTTGGTTTGAGAGGGGAGGGAGAGAGAGTAGAGGGGAGTGGAGTAAAGTAGAGTCGTCTGAAAATATACTAATTTTGGACAAATTCTTATCTACTCCACTCTATTGCCCCTCCTTCCCCTTCAATCTAAACAAACCATAAATGACGTATAAGGACAGGGTTAGCACTTTGACATTGTAGAGTCTAAATGAGCAGCTGGGAGTTGCCTTCAAAATCTACACTATGAATACCAAGTACTTGAGCGAAGACCACAGCGTGTCAAGTTGCCAATGCTTCGATTTCTTCTAGAGAAAAGTGACCAACAAGCTTCTCACTATAAGAGATGTGATAATCAAACCATCTGCATCTTAAACAAGAGATGATATCTTATGCGTCGGGTGCATGAGACTAGTGTCTCATTGACAATTGGGTTCCACACCTGTGGGACCCTCCTATTAGTAAGACAATAGTCTCATGCGCATGGCACATATGCTATTTTTCCCTAGAACAACTACTCCAATATCATAAGTAGTAGTTTCCAAAAAGACTACTCTGCCATAGAGATCAAACTGTGGAGGAATCCATGGAATTTGATAATTTTAGGTATGCATAATTCGATTTCCCAAGTTATGAGTTATGAGTAGCGTATAAATATATAATTCCACCCTACAAATTAAAAATTCTAGCTTATCCCTCGAAGTATTACTCTCATATTAGTGAAAAAAATTTTAATAGAATAGTTTTATTTATTGGGTCATACTCGTTAATAATCAATTTTAGAAAAGTTTTGGTACCACTTTTATAGGAAATGAAAAAAAATGTCAAAATATTAATTACTTTTTTTCATTGTTCTTGTCCAATTTTTTACATACACACTACATGTCTCTCGAATGAAGGCTCTAGAAAGTAGAAAGCACTCTCACACTACACTAATGTATTTGTACATCATCATGACTTCATGAGTTTCCAAATTAAAAAATAAACAAAAGTTTGCACAAATCCATGCACAACAAAGTGACAAGTCTTAATGGTGATTTGAATTAGCTCAACTAATTAAAATTTTTAATTGCCGAGTAAGTATCAATTATTGTCTTATCATCTATACTATTACTATTATTTAAAAAGATTTTCCTATTTGGGATGGACTTTTCCTGTTTGGGATGGATAATTTTGTGATTTAAAAATATCCCTACATCCTAAGTTTAAGGAGTGATAAATTTTGGAGACAACTTGGCAAAAATACATTTCTAACTCCATGAGTCTACAAAAAAGGACTATTATGTATTCAAAGACTTGAATTGCTCCAACTCCCAATACTCCTTCATTCACTCAAAATTCTAAGCCCATGTTTTTTTTCCCGCTTTATCCCAACTAATTTGACCTTAATTTTTTTTTCTTTTTGAATTTGCAGTTTACTTACTCCTAATCTCACATTTGATGTTTTTTTTTTTTTGGTTTTGTTTTTTTTTGTTTTTTTTTTTCTTCTTATCTCTTCTTCTATATTTTGAATAATAAAAAAAATCATACTATAAAACTATTACAATAACTTCTTATTCATAAATTTAGGCACTACTACATATCTTTATTTATTTATTTATTTATTTTGAATTGCAACCAATGTGTCAAAACAAAACATAAATAAATGTCTTCTCTTCCCCTCTCCTCTTTCTCTCTGAAATATAAGTTGAGGTAATTTTCGTAATACTTGATTTTTTTTTTTTTTTTAACTCACATGTTTGTATGTCTTTTTTATTCTCTTCTCCACTAGAATTTATTTATATTTCAAATAGTCATTTTGTATATAAAAAGTACATAGATAAGACAACCGATACAATATTAAAATACAAATAATTATTGAAATGTCAATGATAATAAAGAGCTATCCTCAGATAGTGTTGCCTTAATGGCCAATACTTACTCTTATCATTTCACTAAAAACACAATATAACAAAAATAAATGGTAGCTTAGGTGATCCGAGTCAGCAACGTGTCAGACTCATCCAATACTGACATGTTGCGTGAAAGTGACACGTGGCTTACATGAAGAAGTGTCATGGCTTCTATATAGAGCCACTAACCCCTTCCTTTCTTTTCATGTCTGAATTTTCAATCTGTCCCAAACAAACTCAAGGAGTTCGACCTTTTACGAACTCTTCTCTCCATCTAAAATTTTGGTTCCATTTTTGTTTTTTGGTTCATCTTTTGGTACTTAGTTTATAAGCTCAAGAGTAGCACTTCTGTTTGGAATTTGTTCTTGGAAAAATGAAAGACAGCACGGGAAACCCATTGCTTATCAAATCTTTGAACCACATCTCACTTGTTTGTAGATCAGTTGAGGAGTCCATAGATTTCTATCAGAATGTTCTTGGGTTTGTCCCTATCAGGAGGCCCGGCTCTTTTGATTTTGACGGTGCATGGTAATTGATTCATTTCACGCACAAGAAATCAAAATGAAAAGAGTTTAATTTAGATGAAAAAAATTAATGGGAATCTATATATATCACTGCCCTTTTCATTCTTGGTTTCATTAAAGTTTCTTGATAATTTTCTTATTGGGTTTTGATAATCTGTGTGTGTTTGTTCTGTATATGTAGGCTGTTTGGGCACGGGATGGGAATCCATTTATTGCAATCAGAGGACCCAGAGAGCATGCCCAAGAAGACTGAAATTAATCCAAAGGATAATCATATCTCTTTCCAGGTAACTTTGGATCTACGTACTGTGTCTGTGTGTGTGTTTGGTATACGGTTTAATTTGGAGTTCTTAACAAATTCTATGGCAGCGTTTTGGTTCCGCTAAATTTTGTGATCCATTGATCACTCTGCTAACAGGACCGTGAATAAAATATTTTTTATTATTTTTGTTTTCCTTTTTAATTTCCTTCTTAGAAAAAGGATTTTGAGTTTGTTGGTTTGATTTGATATTATTATACTGAGAAAGTTGAGTCATTTGAGCTATTTTATTTAATTATAATAATTTTTTTAGTTTATTATTTGCAATTTGTTCCTATCAGTATCAGTTATGTTATTTATTTATTCTTAAATTAATGAGCTTCTTCTTATGGAGATATTAATCATATTATAAATCTCCTTGTTACTAGTATGTAACTATGTATCAATGATATTAAGAATATATTATTTGTTTTTTTTTTTTTTAACACTATATAATATATATATAGCTGTAACTCAGAATCAGAACGGAAATATTCTATTTCAATATATACAAAACCAAAATGGGGACTGAAACTGAACGGATTACTTTGATTTTATTTTTAATTTTTTTTTTTTTTTTTGCTATGAAGTTGCTGCTCAGATTATTTAAATGGTTCATGCAAAAATACAATTGAGTAATTAAAGGGGAAAAAACTAAACAAAGAAGTGATACCAAAAAAAAAATAAAATAAAATAAAAAATTCAGGCATTATTTTCTTTTGGATGAATGCAGAGAGAAAAGGATGACCCTCGCCCAGCTTTTGGGGAAATTTTAGGTAAGTTTTTTTTAGCTTTAAGAAGTAATTTTGAGGGTGAATTGGATTAAATTTCGTTCTGCAAATTTATTTTGCAATTTCTTTGAGTTGTATCTTAATATTTATTGCTTGTACTTTCTTACATTCTGAATCTCTGTTACAAACCAACCAACCTATGGTCAAATGCTGAAGTTGAAGCATTGGCAGGCGCGCCTTAAAATATTAACCTATCATTGGAGTTCTAAGACTAGTGGTTGTGAGATTTCATTTTAGACCACATGAATTGGGGAAGTATTATATATAAGAAAGAAAAAAGGAATAAAGATTTTCTTTTTACCTCAAAACAGAGCCTGAGTTATATATTCCTATGATACAATGCAAGATACATATCTTAAGCCTGGCCCAAACCTAAGGTGTTTTGGTCCTTCACGTGATCCTTGACCTATCCTATGGAGAAATCAAAGGAAAAACAATATGATGTTATTTTGGAAAGCATGATTATTGAAATACGGTAGAATGGTTGGTAAAGATTAGTTGATACGGGAATGCACTGGCAGATATATAAGAAAGTTGCAGCTAAATTTAGTCTTAGCGTTCGGGTTTGGCTATTGATTATAAGTTAATTTTTTTACTTTAATTATTTATTGTTTGTGATTGTTACACTACTTTTTATCTCATTTTTATTTCAAATAATATAAAATTTTAAACTTAAAAAAAAAAATAAGTTTTAAATTTTTATTTTACATTATGCAAATAAATTATCGAAAATAAATAAATAAAAATTCTCAAACTACATGTTCCATACTGCTATAGATACATGTTATGTACAAAACTCCCCTCTTGGATTTTTCATTACACTAAAAAAACTCTGGGTTTCAAGTATAAATAACACTCAGCGTCTCTATAAGATATAATATAATTATTTGTTTATACGTAAACTAATAATATAGAAAAGATTAAGTATACATTCAAATCTTTAAAGGGTCTTGTATAAAACTTTTTTTTTTTTTTAAATGTCATATACTGATATATGATGTGACGTGACTATTTATATGTTTATCTGTACGAATCTTTTATAGTGGCGTACATTAATTATTCTACAAATACAACAAATTTTATTAATATAAGGTGATTTATTTATTTTTAAATGATTAGTTATATTGATGTGATGTGAAGTGATGTCACTACTTATATGATATATTGTGGATGTTGGTTGATTGTGCATCCTCACATCCTAGATTAATTTTTGATAGAATAGAGCACTATATTTTTACAATATTCTCATAGTGAAAAAAGTGATGTAACTATTTTATGTGATATATTGTCAATATTAGTTGATTGAGCATTCTCACATTCTTGATTAATTTATAATAAAGAGTTACGTGTATTGCATTTTCACAATACTTTAATAAAAAATTTTAGGTTGTAAATTATTATTAGTTTTAATTTAAACTCATTACTAAAACTACTTTTTTATTCACTAATAATAATATGCCACTTAAAATTAGTTGTGAAAATATTATGAACATAATATTTCTTTTAATTTAATTAGGACAATCTAATGATCATGTTATTTGCAACGAAATTGTAATATAATTTATAACATTAACTATAACAGTTTTGATGATAAAAGTTACAAAAATTTGCATGATGGGCAGTGTGAGAGCATGGGTGCAGTTGAGAAGAAGCTGAAGGAAATGGAGATTTCTTACGTGCGATCAATGGTGGAGGAAGGTGGGATTCATGTTGATCAACTCTTCTTCCATGACCCTGATGGCTTCATGGTGGAGATATGTGATTGTGACAACCTCCCCGTGATTCCATTAGCGGGCGAGGTGGCCCGATCTTGCTCGCGCCTAAACCTTCCGATGGTGCAGCATCAGCAGCAGATCCGAGTGATTCAACAATAAGAAACAAGATTTGTTAGGTGGAGTTGTTGACAATAAAATTCATGAGAACTGCTTGCTTGTTTTTATTTGTGTGTCATTTTCTATTTGCTTAAGTTTTGTAATAAGACAATATTTGACAGTGAGAACTCATACAAAGTGAGGACTCGGGTTTATTTAAAAACTTATAAAATTGGAATCTATTGATCTGTCTTGCCTTTTTAAATCTCAAACCTATCGTTTTCTGATTCATTGCCAATGCCATGTTGTTGAAAACACCTAATTTAGTTTATAAATTCAACTTAATCTAAGTGGGTCAGTGACGTAGTTATATAGTTGTATAGTACGGGCCGTAATGCTTCACAAACAAACGGGAAATGGTTCATATACTTTTTGTTTGTACTAAGGAAGTTGCTGTTTTTATTTTTATTTTTATTTTTATTTATAGGGACGAAAGAAGGTTTTTCTTTTTTCTTTTTTATATATATAAAGAGAAGTTGTCCCAATTTTGGTTAGGTTTTTGAGCTACCAATCAATTATATTTTAGAAATCCTATAGATTGATAGTGTGGTGGATTGAATTTAGAATTTTTGAGTTTACATTGTATCCCAAACTAGTAATGTGAATTTTAAAAAGAACAATAGTTAGATTGCATTTTTTTTTTGTTCTTAACATACATATTAAATTTCATTCAAATAAAATGTTATACACTATTCGATCAATAAACTTATTTTTTATGCATTATATTTTATCACAAAAACTTGAAATTTAAACATGTTATTAATGATATATCTATTGATTTTTAATCTTTTTAAAATTTTGCAAGTATAAAAGATAAGAGTATATAATTCAAAGGTTAAATTTTCAAAATTTAGAGTCAATTAAAAAGATATAAGAGAAGTTTTAGTTTGGAAAGAAATCTTTTTCATAACTGTGTTAGAGATGAAAAAATTGTGTGGAAATCTGATTTAGGCTTATTTCTATTGGAGGAAAGAGACCTCTAGTATTGCATTAAAAAAAAAAAAAGGAAAAAGAGTGTGTGTTAAACATATTTAGTATTCTAAAAAAAAAAAAAAAAGTTTCTGTGTTTTATGTTTATTTTATAGAGAGGAAAGAAGGTTTTTCTTTTTTTCTTATATATATATATATATATATAAAGAAGTCCCAATTTTGGTTAGGTTTTTGAGCTACCAATCAAGGATATTCTAGATATTTCAAAAATCTTATAGATTGATAGTGTGGTGGGTTGAATTCATCACTTGAATACTGGAGAAGATTTATCTCCAAACTAATTTGGAAGGAAACTCTTTTAATTCTTTCTATATATGTTTTTTATTGAATGTGAATTTTAAAAAGAACAATAGTTAGATTGCATTTTTTTTTTTTTTTTTTTGGTTCTTAACATACATATTAAATTTCATTCAAATAAAATGTTATACACTATTCGATTAATAAACTTATTTTTTATGCATTATATTTTATCACAAAAACTTGAAATTTAAACATGTTATTAACGATATATCTATTGATTTTTAATCTTCTTAAAATTTTGCAAGCATGAAAGATAAGAATATATAATTCAATGGTTAAATTTTCAAAATTTAGAATTAATAAAAAGATATAAGAGGAGTTTTAGTTTGGAAAGAAATCTTTTTCATAACCGTGTTAGAGATGAAAAAGACGCGTGGAAATCTGATTTAGGCTTATTTCTTTTGGAGGAAAGAGACCTCTAGTATTGCATTAAAAAAAAAAAATACAACAAACATTAAAAAAAAGAGAGACCTATCGTGGACGTGATCTATAAAAAAGAAGTATTCTAATTCAAAGCTGATGTTTTTGTTCAGTTTAATGTTTATATTTCAGAACGAGCTACACGTTACTCGTCCCACCCACCAGTGCTATGAAAATTTAGATGCTAACGTTTGAAAGTGACATTCTGGTTTACTACAAGGTGAGCTCTAATTTTTCCAAAACAGCAACGAAAATTTATTGGACAATTTAGACATGTAACACTATTTACAAGCTCGTTTTCATAATCGTCACTCGCTTGCCTTTTTTATGGGGACCTACATGCAAAAGACAAGGGGAAAACATAAAATTGTCCCAAGACTTTTCAGAATAGTAAAGCACTAAAAAACTAGAGTTGCATAAAGTTTATGACCACTTGGAATTAACGGGGGTTTATTTAGTCTTAGAGCTTTTCATCTTTAATTAATGGAATGACCTAACCATTAATCAACCATTTCTCCTTCTCGTGGAATTAAAAAAAAAAATGTGACCCTTTACCACTATTTGGTTTCATCTTTAATTAATGGAATGACCTAACCATTAACCAAACATTTCTCCTTCTCGTGGAATTAATAAAAAGGTGACCTTTTATCACTATTTGGTCACTAGAGGACATTGCGAAAATACCTTCTTCTTTCTTTTTCTTTTTCTTCTTTTTTATTTTTATTTTTATTTTTATATATAACATCTTTCTTTTTACTAAGCATTCGTTTGGATTGGGCGTTTTGCCCAATCCATGCGTGTGCATTTTTTTAGTAGGTTCCATAAGTACTGTTTATGGATCCACAAAAGTCAACAAAACACATATTTCTAGGTAAATTTCGATCCCACGTACTATTCACACATTTAAAAATTATTTTGCTACGGTGTTTTTAGCAATAAGGAGTTGTTTGGATTTCTTGATTTCCATCACCCATCACCCATAACCCAAAATCAATGGACCCCACAGGCAAATGCTTGTTTGGACTTCCTAACTTAGTGATATACTCATCACTCAAATATCTGGATTTTGAGTGATGAGAGAGTGAATTCAGAAATAACTTTTTGGAGTTTCTGAAAACAGAAACATGAGTAACAATGGCATTTTGTGTAATTTTTAGCAAGTATTGGGGCCCACAGTCAGACAATGTCACCTCAGTTTTCAAACTCCATGTGCCAGCACTGTGCTACCAATGGCTCTAATGACCCAATTAAACAAAACACCTACCACAGTTATCACACACATCACTTTCACAACCAGACAATGGGGCCAGTGTTTTGAGGGTTTTGTAATTGAAATCCACGACCGGGTTAAGGTGCCAAACAAGGATTGGTGATTTTGGGGATATTCTGAGTGATGGGAAATGAGTGATGGAGTGATAAGTGAGGAGTGATGATATTTGAGTGATGAGTGAGGAGTTATAGATTTTTTGGATCCAAACAGGGCCTAAGTTTTCAGTTTTCAACAAATAAGCAGTATCCAAACATACCCTAAAGCCACCGGAATGATTGCAAGAATATTTATTCAATTCTAACTGAATATTGTAAGGTTAAAGGGTACTCACGTTACGAGTACACACTACACACACAAATCTAAAGTGTGTTCTTGCCAAACATACCTCGAAATAATAGGCACTTTTAAATGTTCCCCATATAATTAACTTTAGAAAATGCTTGAGTTCCTCTTTTCCAAATATATATAACAAGATTATTATTATTATTATTATTATTATTATTATTATTATTATTATCTGTTTAAAATCATAAGGAACATCGAGGGCTGGCAATAACTCTTGTCAATGGTAGGACAAGTCACATATTAAGTTAGATTCAAATATATCCCTTTTAAGACCAAAATGACAACAGGGACTTGATATATTTGCCATAGTAGATGAATAATTTAGCTATTTTGACAAACTTTGGTTGCGATTTTGGACCAATCCTAACATGGCTTGGGCTAAACTGCTGAAAGCAAGATGTTTCCCTTAGTTTTCCTTTCTAGATAGGGTAATGGGCACAAATAAGGGCAGCCGGCAGCCCTCCTTACTTGCAAATCCTTGCTCAAGTAAGGTTTGAAATGGAAAGTGGGCATAGGGATCTCAATTCCTTTTGGAATTATGAGTTGGTTTGTTTAAGACACTACGAAAACCTTAGAAAATGGCCTTTGTAAAAAAAATAGACTCCCTTGCGTATTTGAAACGGCATTTTATGTTTTTTTAATATCGCAAAATTGATTTTAAAATGTGTGTTTAGGTTGCATAGACGCCTAAACAAACGCACCCTATAATTGATTGGTCAAATTTACTTTCACATTTAGACTTTTAAGACCTTCCAACCCCTTTATCTTTTTACATTTATGGTGGATATCATCATAAATTTAATTATTGTGATCTACCATGAATATGAGATGAGAGAACACCATGTCATCACACTCCAAAAGTATCTAATAATTACTTCAGTTATAAATATATATATATATATAAGTAAAAAATATTTTAAGAACAAGTATATAACAACAATTTAAAAAAAAAAAAAAAATCAATAGATAAGGGAGGGTTTATTTGAAGATTTGAACTTGGATGTTAAGTTGGAAATATCATCAAGTGCCAATTGAACTACAAACCGCTTCTAACAATTGGGGTTGGTTCCCATTTCATTATTTTTATTCAAATTATCATTTTCATAGTTCTTCTCAATTATGTTCTATTTTGGTCAGCCATAACTAGTTGCCGTGAGACTTACATTGTTTCAACCAATACAAATTGTATAGATGCACTATCATCATTTGTTTTTTTAAGTTCAAATTTGATAAGGATGGGGTGTAAAATTCATATTTTACACCATCCAATAAGGGATTGTTACATCCGCATTTTACTTAAAATTCAATACATTCTACCATACCTAATAATATTTCAACAAACTTTCAATTTTGTTAGATTTATATATGGGTATTAGAATATATATATATATATATTATACAAGATAGAAGTTCTACTCTAATCTAATTTAAGTGTATATGTGTGTGAAACTCTCTTCTGGAGACTTGAACCCCCGGCCCTAACCCCCTCCCTCCCCACACCTCTCAAGCACTTATACTTGTGGAGTGATCATCGCACCAAGAGTGTGCGGTGGTTATATGGGTATTAAAATTGATTGGGTGTGGTTATGTTTATTCTTAAATATGTGATAACATAATGTAGCATGTTGGAATTATAAGGGTAAAACATGAGTTTTACATCGCATCCTTATAGAATTTAATCCTTTTTTTTTTTTTTTCATTTTCCTTTTGATGGTTAATGTTTACTTAATGCTAATGGTGTTAAAAAAATTTTGACTTTAAAATTTAATCAGTTACTTTTCAAAAGCGTAGAATTTGATAGGCCAAAAATGAATCGACCTCTTGTGATAAATTAACCAATTAATTTAGCCAAGTGAATTAATTAAATTAATTAACATGCAAATGCGTGGCAGCACAAACAAATCATCAATAAACTAATTATGCAGCGGAAAATAAATAACACTGTGATTTATTTATGAATGGGGAAAACCTGACGGCAAAAACTCCACTAGGTGATTTTCAGGTCACTACTCCCGAAACTCCACTATTATCACAACAAGCGGTTACAAGTAAAGGAATCTCAAGTACCTTACCAACCTATAGTTGAACCCTTACACCAATACCCAATTGGACTTGTTCTGTAGTGACAATTTTCCCCTTTTGATGCACAGCTCCCAAGTGCATGACTAACCAATTGCGCGGATCCCAATACGTGACTTTAATCACCAACTAGAAAGAGTTGTTGGCTGCAAAATTTTTCAGTTCATCCACAATGAAGATTAAGAAGATGTTTGGTCACAAAACCCAAAGGTGCACATACACAGCAACTTCTTCAGAAGAGATGAACTAGGTCAAAACTTTGTCTCTGGTCACAATTTGCTTGAACAGAGTTTGCTCAATGCTTATGCAACTTGTGAACACTTTGATGGCTCTTAAAACAATCATTTTATATGTCTAGGGTTAGAAGAAAAGAAGGCCCAAAGACACATCCACGGGTCCCAAGAAATCAAATTAGAAATTCTGATTTTATAAACCTCAATAGATAGAAGCTGTCGAGCATCTATCGAGATAGCTGTTGAGCCACGGGCAAAACAGCTTCCTTAAATCTCGACACATGCTAGCTGTTGAGCTATAGTAACTTTGCACTTTCAACTTGTTCTCTTGGATAGACTTGAAGGCTTCAACACTTGATTTTGAAACATGGTTTCTTGAAGTATTTCAACACATCCTAAATCTACCAAATTACAAGTAAAGTGCGTTTTGTCTAAGGATTTGCCAATTACATAAAATAGTGACATGTGTTTCTAACAAGCAAATTACATATGTCCTAACAATCTCCCTCTTCGGCAATCCATGACAAAACCACAACAAACAACTGAACATATAAAAGAAGTCATAAATCACTCAACTCATATTCACTTGTTGAATATAATAAAATCTATCCTAACACAAACTCTTAAAAAACTTTATAAGAAGAGAGTTTATGGCAAGTAGACTTTGACAACCTGTATTTTTGAGACACTTTAAACAAAACTCATCAAGGCATCTTTTTGTGAAATAAAAATAATAGATTACATACCAGTATAAGAAGCATGTGTATAAAAAGAGAAAAGAAACAACACATGTAAGGTAGATAAAAAGAAACATACATCAACATATAAGGAAGATAAGTACAATGTATGTAAAAATGATCACAAGATCCAATGTACAAGAGCAGTGTATCTATAAAAGAAAGAAAAGAAAAGATACATCATATCCTCATTACATCCCTCAAGTATCAACACTCCCCCTAACAAAATGTCCTATATTAACTCTCCCCTAAGATGACTATTCTCATATCACAAATTACTCCCCTTTTTTGTCACGAGTAACAAAGGGTAAAGTGTCAAGTAGACATCTCATCAGTAGAGCTAGCATCTCCATCATCATCATCCGAAGTATCATCATCATCACCATCATCATCATCATCATCCTCAGCATCAGAATCAGAAGCCACTAGAGGAGGTGGTGAAGGAGTAGCCTCAGAGGCATCGCCACCCATAGCCACCTGCCATCGTGTAATACGACCGACATGAACGTTCACCTGATACAACTCGTAGAGAGTGTATTAAGGCGAGCATCCATGCGCTACAGCTGCGCCATGATGTCTCCAAGAGATACATCGCTCATGGAAGAGGAGGAGTAGATGTAGATGGAGTAGACTAAGAGGGTGCCAAACGAGATGGATTCGAACAGGAGGGAGGAGTTGCTGACTCCTGTTGCGACCTAAACTGAGCCTTACTATGTTTTACGGTAGCGCGTCTATGGCACACATGAAGGTGAAATGGTTGGACACAGAAAAATGGCATAAAATCCTCGTGATAGCGGAAGGAAAGATGAGCTTATCATGGGACGTTGAATCTAGATGAACATCTATAATAGAAAGAATGAAATGAGAAGGGAAATCTATATTAAGATGCGCAAGAAGGGACAAAAAAAATCGAGCGCGAGGCTCTGTGATAGAGTTGTAATGAGAGAAAGGATAGAGTATAAAGGTCATCACCATGTTCAAAAATCGAGGGCCTTTTACAAAGCCCGAACAGTAAGTAAATTGGCATTCACCCACTTAGAGGGACGCCCATAAAAAGCAGATTTGAGCTCATTCTTGGACGCAGTCCTCAGACGCTCACAACTGGTGTAGTCAGGATGCTTTACCCTTGAAACTCGAAGCACATCCACAACAAGCTACGGTGTGATAGCAAAGCACATACCTCGAATGCGAGTGTGAAAGAGAGGTACTGAAGAATCAATCCTATGCATGTTGGAGAAAAACTCTTGAATAAGCACAAAGGACAAGTGACTAGCATGTCACACAGTGACTCCCATCCCCGACTGTGAATGACATCGGAAGGTTAGTGTCGGCGAAATCCGCCAAAATGACTTGGCGTTCCGAATGAACACCTCGTCAAGAAAGTTCTTCGAGAAAGCCTTTCGGCATCTCATCACGGAACTGAAGGTTAGAAGGAGTAGGATCAGAAAAAGATGATACCTCGGAATGAAGAGGGTTCCGAGATGGAGTAGACTTACGTTTAGGTGCCATAGATACGACTAACGCAAACAGAGAGAGAGAGAGGGAGAAAAGGAGACAATTAGAAAAGTCACAAAACATTTCAAAAATATCAAGATATATTGAAAAGAGAGTACGTATGCATGAAAATGCATGAGCATGTGACATGCTAAGTAAAAAGCATCATGGGTTCAGCCCAATCCAATTCTACCCGCACACAAGCATATTGCACAATCTAAATGCATGAAAATACCATTATAATGCAAATGTGATGCAATGCATGAGTTTTTAAACACATTTAAATGAAAATCCAACCCAAAATTTCAAGAAAAACTCATCAATTTGAAAAACCTCAAAATTTTTCAAAAACCCCAAACCTAGGTTTCAAAACATGAAATGCATGAAGAATGAAGAGATAGAAGACTTACCAAGTGAAGCAAAACTTGAGGAAGCTTGAAGAAACCTTGAGGAGCAAGATTGGAGTGAGATGAGAGTGTTTGGGAGAGAAAACAGAGAGCTATCGAGACAGAGATCGAGAGAAATAAGGTTTGGATCACACGAGGAGCTTAAATAGAAATCTCAATAAATCTCGACAAATGAGATGTCGAGACAGCTATCGAGGGAGCTGTTGAGAAAAGAACGTCGATAGCTGANGATCATTGTGTTGTGCACATATTATTTTATTTTATTTTTATTTTTACAATAAAATGGTCACATTCACATAATGTGATATTTTTTTCTCAATTATAATAATAATGAAAATTAATATGGAGAGATTAATTTAGATTTTTTTTTTTTTTTTTGAGAAACCAAACCAGAAGCCTAGAAATTTTTAAATCTCAAGAATCAATAATTAAAAAAATTAATAGCACAAAGAATTAATTTGGACATTTTAAAATGACAAAACTTAAGTACAGTACCTTAGATGCTGTTGCTTAAATTCTCATCTTAAGATTTAATCATGTAACTATTTAATTAAAAATACATTTTCATCCCATGCAAAGAAATTCATATGAAAAAATCTTAAGATGAAAATATAAGGGACAACACGTAAATATTGTAGTTAAATCTTAAGATTTAGTCATATGACTATTTAACTAAAAAATATACTTTTATTTCATGAGAAAAAATTTATATAAAAATATCTTAAGATGAAAATATAAAGAAAAACATGAAAATACTATAGTTAAATCTTACCCTTTCTAAAATCTCATGAATCAATAATGTCAAGAAGTCTCTCTCTCTTTGTTTTTTTTTTTTTTTTTTTTTTTTTTTAACCAAACACAAACACTATATTAATATAGTTGCAGCTCCTAAAAAAAAAAATATATATATATATATATATTAATATAGTCGCCGGAGCAATCCGTATGAAACTTCGATTTGCGTGCCTCTAGTCTACGGTCTATCACCAGACCCGGCTTTTACTTTACTTTTTTATTGTTAACATTCGCCCTAAATTATTATCCAGAACCAACAACTGTAGCAGCCCACGTGCTTCATCGCTCCAGAGCAACTCAGAAATGCCCATTTCTGGAACCAACAACTGTAGCAGCCCACGTGCGTCTTCTTTTCTTTAAATAGAGAATCGTTCCAAAATAACTCAGAAATGCCCATTTCTGTTTGAAGTATCCTTTCCTGGGCAATAAACGCTGCAGCGATGTAAGAGTAATAAAAGAAAATTCGTAGGAATTGCTGGAGTATAGTTAAATGGTGATCAGTGCTCGCTCTTTTTATATTTATGGGAAATCCTATTATGAATGCAAAAGAATAGAACAATATTTTCGTATTTCAAGAGTATCTAAGAATTTATTTTGGAATAAGTAATAAAGACAAAATAAATTATTTTAGTGTTAATTACAATCTTGGTTTTTTTTTTTTTTGGTTGAGAGAGACCATCTTGGTAATTCTATTGTTTAATATATATGTTAAAATAGACCCTAATTCTTTAAATATGTCAAATAATCGCTAACCGTTTGGTATTGTGTCAAAATCGTCCAAGCCATTAAAATCAATGGAAGAAACTAACATTACCAACACATATAGTAGCAAAGACAAAAAAATTATTGTTAGGGTTAATTACAATCTTGGTTTTTTTTTGGTTGAGAGAGACCATCTTGGTAATTCTATTGTTTAATGTATATGTTAAAATAGACCCTAATTCTTTAATGTGTCAAATTAATCGCTAACCGTTTGGTATTGTGTGAAAATCATCCAAGCCATTAAAATCAATGGAAGAAACTAACATTACCAACACATATAGTAGCAAAGACAAAATAAATTATTGTTAGGGTTAATTACAATCTTGGTTTTTTTTTTTTGGTTGAGAGAGACCATCTTGGTAATTCTATTGTTTAATGTATATGTTAAAATAGACCTAATTCTTTAAATGTGTCAAATTAATCGCTAACCGTTTGGTATTGTGTGAAAATCATCCAAGCCATTAAAATCAATGGAAGAAACTAACATTACCAACACACATAGTAGCAAAGACAAAATAAATTATTGTTAGGGTTAATTACAATCTTGGTTTTTTTTTTTGGTTGAGAGAGACCATCTTGGTAATTCTATTGTTTAATCTATATGTTAAAATGGACCCTAATTCTTTAAATGTGTCAAATTAATCGCTAATCGTTTGGTATTGTGTCAAAATCGTCCAAGCCATTAAAATCGATGGAAGAAACTAACATGACCAACACATATTACAATTTTATTTTTGGCCAACGTAGCTACCAAGTAGTCATCAAATGTCCTTCAATTTGAAAATACAAAATAAAAAACAAAACAAAAAATGAAAAGGGTGGATAAAAAATGCATGGTTTTCAGATCTGAACCATTCAAAGAACCCAAAAAAAAAAGAAAAAGAGAGGTTCAATAATTTAAGGTCGAACTAAGGTTCAACTAAGGTCAAACCGCGATGACGTTAAAATTGATTTAATATTAATTAAAATACAAATAAATCTATTAAATATGCAAAAAAAAAAAAAAAATGAAAATTTACCCTCAAGAAAATATAAAGCAATTTAAACAACTTTCAAATGAATTTTCATTATTTTTATAAAATGAATAGAAAATAATAAAATATAAACAAGCTTAAAAAATTTGTGTTTAGTAATATTTCAAGAAGCATTTTAATTAAAACTAAAATCATTTCTAACATAAATTTACAAATTTCACATTCACATGTAATGATGTCAAAGCATAATTCTTGAACACAAATAAATTTAGCAAATACTATTAAGTAAATAGTAATAAAATTAAATGTAAAACTATTAATCTTATAAAATTAAAATAAATACGGGTGACACAAGAAAGCCAACTAGTTAAGTGGCTAATGTGCTGATCAAAGATCTTAAATGCGTGGTAGATCAAGCTCTTTCTCTTCGGACAAAGAAACTCCATCCAAGCTAATTGCTGCATTACTTGAGCTCCCCGTCGGCAACCCAAACTTTCCCATTCAACGATTTGCCAAACAAAAGCAGAAACTTAGTTTCTTGCTCTTGTTGTCTTGGAAAAAGTCAAAACATAATTCCTCTATAAAAAAAATATTAGGAGAAAAAAAAAAAAGAACACTAATAAGAGAATAAATGTTACATATGTAATGAAGAAGGTCATTATGCTTAGAGCATACCCTAAGCCTAGGCCACTTAGGTCATGGTCTTGGGCCCCTGCTAAAGGAATAAGGCCTCCAAAATATGGGTGAATAAGTGCTTTTTTTTTTTTTTATTAAAAAAATATGAGTGATTATATTTTTTTCTTTCACTTTTAAGATCTAAAAAATTGAATGATTTAGAAATGCTACAATTCATTATATGTCCAAAAAATTGATATGTCGCAAAGTACAAGAAGTAATTCAAATACTCATTTATTATGTTATTAATATGTGACCAATCACATTCATTCCAAATTAGCTTTTAAGTTTTTTGTAAAATTGTAATAATTTTAATATTTTCCTAAAAAAATTATAAATTAATAGAAATCAAACCAAATCATCATTAAGTGAATAGAAAATTTTAAAGTTATTATAAATTTAATAGGAAAAAAAATTACAAATTGATTTGATGATTGGAGCCATTTAAAAAATGGAATAAATAAATATTTGATTTCTTAAAAAAAAAAATTGATGACATGCCAATTTATAAGGCTTATGTAGTAAAAGTAAAAGTTGTAGTATCCTCAGCATCCGTTTAAGTGAACTAGTAATATTGAATGGTAAGAATAAAAAATTTTAAATAAAAAATTATAGTATAAAATGTTAACCGTAACTATCAAATTATTATTATAATAAAAAAAAGAAAAAAAAAAGAAAAAAATAAGAGGTCTCCCCATACCCCAATCAAGTCATCTAAGAAGGGAACTCACATGTCGTGGTGAATAGTGAGTGTCTGTTTAGTAACAGTTTATCTAGTTAAAATTGAAACTTTTTGTTGAAAGCAACTTTTTACTGAAAGTATTGTAGATAAATGTAAAAATTAGTTTTTTTTTTTTTTTTTTTGAGGGGGAAGTAAAAGTTAGTTGAATAGTACCATGCAACCTATAAATCGTGCTAAAAAATATAATAAAACCTAAAACTAATAGAAAAAATAAATTAAAATTACAAATAAACTGAAACTTTCCGCTTGTACTAAATACACGCTGAATACCATTAAACCAAAGTTCCCAAGGAAGGAAAGGATATTAGGATTTGTTTAGAAATTGCTTATTACTAAAAATTGAAAACTGAAAATACTGTAACAAAATAATTTTTAAATGTATAAATAATACTGTAAGAACTAATTTTAAAATTTTTTTTACTAAAAAAAAAAATTACTTATAAATCTTGTAAGAGCATCCACAGCAGTGGAGCTAAAAATTTAGCTTTTTAGCTCCACTAAAACTTACTTTATTTATTTTACCTACACACATGCTGCAGCAGTAGATCTATTTTATTTTTTAACAAAATAAAATAATATAAACAACACAATAAAATAATATATCCCTACAATAAAATAATATATCTCACTATTAATAAAACATCCACAGCACAACCACAACCACCTCTACCATCAAGCACCACCACCGCTACCACCACTAGTCCACAGCAGAAAAAAAAAAAAAAAAAAAAAAAAATTTTTTTTTTTTTTTTTTTTCCCAATCACAGACCAAACAAAATCACCAATCTTTTTTCTCAATCCAGATCAAACAAAATCACCAATTACAAACAAAATAAAAAAAAAAAAAAAAAACCAATCACAGAGCTGGAGATGGAGGACTAGGCGGAGGCGTGGGTCGGAGACGTGCAGCATGGGGCTTCGATCAGCGGCAGGGACGACGTGGGTCTGAGGTGATCGGCGGCTGGGACGGCGTGCGACTAGGACGGCGTGGGTCTGAGGCTGGGACGGCGTGCGACTGAGGCTGGGACGGGCCAAGCCGAACCGGAGCCACCCGTGTTGGCAGCGTTGAGGCGAGCTGTGGTGAAGGTGCGAATGGAGGAGTCATCTTCATCGGAGTTTCAGCGTTTGCGGCTTCGGGGGCTTCCTCGTCGGAATCGTCGTCAGAATCAATGTGGACGATGGGGCTTGAGTTTCAGGTGAGATGGTGGGGAGGGCCGGCGGCAATAAAGGTGAGAGCTTGAGAGATGAGAGCTTGAGAGAAATTTCAGATGGGAGTTGAGACTGAGACTGAGAGAGAAGATGAGAATAAAAGAGATGAAGAAAATATACCCAGGTGTTATTTTAATCCGAGCTCAATAAAAAATTAATTTTTTTTTTTTAGATGTCTGCTACAGTGCACATCTATAAATAGATGTGCACTGTAGCAATTCATCTATAATATTTACCTATGGCACCACTGCTATATGCGTTTTTTTGTGTTTTTGGAGCTAAAATTTAGTATTATAGCATTATACCTACACTGCTGTGAATGCTCTAATACATAAAATCCATTATTTTTCAATCAAAGGAAGAAACGCACAGAAAACGTGCGTTCCAAATTTACACTAGATATTGGTGCAGTTTGGATTGCACGTCTGCGTCTGGCGTTGGTGTTTTGGTTCTCTTTTTTTTTTTTTTTTCCCAGCCGCTTGTGTTGACGTTTAGAGACAAAAGGTACAGTACATGAACAGTGTATGCACTGTTTATGTACTGTGCATATACTGTTCATGCACTAAAAAATATTAAAAATGGGTCCCACCTGTACTATTTACAATTTACAAATTATTTTGTTACAGTGTTTTCAGTTTTTAGTTTTTAGTTTTCAGTTTCAGCAACAATAAATTCAATCCAAACGGACCATTACGCCTTTTTGACCTCTTGCTACCTGCTAGATATTGTTGCGTCGGCCGCCATTTCCCATCACTTCTTCAGTAAAAAATGAGGACTCGGCCCCCTTTATTAATTATTATAGCTTTGTCTTTGATGTTGTGGAAAACAAAAAACATATAAAACAAATGCCACTCCCCCACCACGATGATGTGCCCCACATATTTAAATCTTTCTTTACTTTGCAATCAGTAATAACAAATTTGACGTCGTCCACAACCAGCCGCCTCTGTTTTTGGAAGAAATAATTATTTTGTTTAAGCCTAATAATCCCTTTATCAAACTTTTTTTTTTCTTCTCAAAACCCTTTTTTTTAATAACTAAAAAGGGTAGGAAGGGCGATTTTTTTTTCAACATCTATTATGAGGAAAAGTAAAATTAATCATAAATTAAAATTGATATTGTGTTTTTATATAACTAAAAAGATTTCTTGGCTGGTAGCCTGGTACAAATAAAATGACAAGAAAGAACCTAAAATCTTCTAAGTAAATGATATTCTTTGTGGCCGATGGTCACGTTGGCATCTCTAGCAAACTCTTCATTTTTTTCTGTATTGTTCAGTGAATAAATTATAATTTTTACATTTTGTCTACTTACTTTTTTTAAACACATTTTCTAATAGATTATTTATTATTTTTCTATTTCATTTAAATATTATTTTTTCACTATTTTTTTATTATTTATTTTTTTAATCTTTCTTTATTCTTCCTTTATTCATATTTATTTCCAACTGCTATATATTTCAAATTCCTAACAACCATATTTTTGAAATCTCATAATGACAACTTTTTCAAAATTTTCACCTGTTATATTTCCCTACAATCTTTTTATTATTATTTGATTTAAATGATCATATTTTTCAAATGGCCGTATTTAACAACGATCATATTTTTCAAACAATTATACATTTTTAGTATAAATAGGACTAATGTCACACTAAGATCGAACAACATCTTTGAGATTAATTGATAAATATAATCTTCTAATAGAAAGTTTAAGTGATAATAGCATCGTATCTATTAAAAAAAAAAAAAAAAAAGTTTTTTATTTCTCCCAGTAAAAGTACTACTCATGTGTATATCTAAGAATCTCCTTTTTATATGTAACTTTTTTGGACGTTTTTCCAAGATTATTTGTATGAGTTTTGTGCTCTAAGTACATATACCTTGTTTATAGTCTAACTATGAAAGGGATTTTAATAATCTTATTAATTGTTTACACATCATCATCGACTCTGATACCATTTGTTAGAGAGATGCTCTAAGGACATAATATAGCAAATGGAGATATATTATTATTTTGAGAAGGGCAAATGGAGATATATTATATCACTTAACCTGAGGTTTGGTCTAATTATATGTTATATATTAACTTCTCAAGTTCTTTATTTTTGCTCCATGCATGTGAGACTTTTACTCAAACGTGTATTCCCAACAACAATTTAATTCACAAATTCTAAATTGCTATATTTGATTGTCTAAGATTTGAACTAAAACGAAATTGTTTGGATCCATTTAAATAAATAGGTTTAACATTTTGTGGACAATTTATTTACCTTATTGAGGTTTGATCATATCACAATTTATTTCCACAAACTTTTTTAATTGCTATATTTCCAATACCTAATTTTGATTAAAATGAAATCATAAACCCTATTTTGGACGGAAAGTAGCAATTTAATTTTAGTCTAAACCTTAGTATCAGATGGACAAATGTAGCAATTGAAAGATTGTAAACTATATATGCAAGGGCATAAGTTACAAAGATAAATTATAATTTACCCAAAAAATAAATCCCTAATGTTTTGTACAGCTACCAAATTTTTTCTTTAGTTGAGTTGTGATTTTAATTCATTGGTGTGCCTACTCTTAATGCATTGTTAGAAATGTTTCTTATAACATAGTTAATGTTTTTACTTTACGATTTTAATGTAGTATTGTTTTTATATTTGTGCAGATTTCTTATTGGTGGCTTTTAGGAGATTTATTTTTTGCATTACTTGAAGACATATGAGGACATCTTCCGTTAGTTCTAATTATATTATGATACACTTTTTGTATTGTTATAAAACATCTTGAGCTATTGTATGTAGTACAAACAATTATTGTATGGAAGGAGTTTGAATTGGATACTTGTTTTATTTTTTATTTGTGGAATGTATGAATCTTTTTTTATAAATATGTTGTTAAAATTAATGTGTTATTCAACTGTGAGGATTTAATAATGTAATGACAGGTTATAGATTAATATCAAAGCCATGAAAAAAAATAAAAACAAAAAATAAGTTTTAGCGACGAATGTTTCCATCACAAATATAGCAACAAAAAATTGTCTTAGTGACGAAATATTTTGTCGCTAAATGTAGTAGAATTTTGTAAGAAATGGTTTTAGTGACGGAACTTTTCATCGCTGTATGTGCTTGGATTTTCTTAAAAATAGTTTTACTGACAAACTGTTTCATCACTATATGTACCTAAAAATAGTTTTAGTGACAAAATTGTTCATAACTAAATATGATTTAATAAACTAAAGTGTTTATAGTGACAAAATATTTTTGTTACTAAATAGTGTTTTTAGTGAGGAAAACATTTAGTGACGAAACGTTTTCGCTGTTAAAAGTTTTTTTTTTTTTAATAGCAAATCAAAGTTTTAGTGACGAATTTTTTTGTCGCTAGGACTTTTAGCAACGGGGTTTTAGCGACGAAATGAGTTTTATCGCTACTTTGTAGATTTTGTCGCTAAAGGTCCTTGGCGACGAAAAAATGGACTTTTAGTGACGAATTTTCTCGTTATTGAAAATACATTTTGTTGTAGTGTATGTTATATTAACTTCTCAAGTTCTTTATCTTTGCTCCATGCATGTGAGACTTTTACTCAAACGTGCATTCCCAACAACAATTAATTCACAAATTCTAAATTGCTATATTTGATTGTCTAAGATATTTGAACTAAAACGAAATTGTTTGGATCTGTTTAAATAATTAGGTTTAACATTTTGTGGACAATTTATTTACCTTATTGAGGTTTGATCATATCACAATTTATTTCCACAAACTTTTTTAATTGCCATATTTCCATAGCCTAATTTGGATTAAAATGAAATCATAAACCCTATTTTGGACAGAAAGTAGCAATTTAATTTTAGTCTAAACCTTAGTAGCAGATGGTCAAACGTAGCAATTGAAAGATTGTAAACTATATATGTAAGGGCATAAGTTACAAAAATAAATTATAATTTACCAAAAAAATAAATCCTAAAGTTTTGTATAGCTAGCAAATTTTTTCTTTAGTTGAGTTGTGATTTTAATTTATTGGTGTGACTACTCTTAATGCATTGTAAGAAATGTTTTTTATAACATAGTTAATGTTTTCACTTTACAATTTTAATGTAGTATTGTTTTTATATTTGTGCAGATTTCTTATTGGTGGCTTTTAGGGGATTTACTTTTGGCATTACTTGAAGACATATGAGGACATCATCCATTAGTTCTAAGTATATTATGCTACACTTTTTGTATTGTCAGTATCGTATGATACGTGATACGTATTGTATTGTGTGTAAAAAGTTTTTTATCGTATCAGCGTATCGTAAGTGCTTATGAATCATATGATGTAATGTGTGTGTATCGTATGGATTGTAATATAAAATCATACGTATCATACGATACATAGACAAATACTTTAAAATGAGATTTTTTTGTTAAAATTTGTACTTTTATTTGAATCTAACAAGTTGTTAGACTTGTTTTAAACACAAAATTATTAGGTTAATCTCAATGCCTCCAATCCGATCTCCACCATGGGTCCACAACCATGCCACAACTGCGTGTTGATCTCAACACCAAGATCCACGCTAATCTCCACGCACAAAGACCTGCACCAGTGGCAAGGTCTCTCAGAGAGAGAGAGAGAGAGAGAGAGAGAGAGAGAGAGAGATTAAAAACAATTAAAAGAAAATGAACACTTACTACAATAACATCTTATTAGTAAGAATTTACTATTACTAAGTTGCAAATTTTAGGAATAGCAGTCCAGAAAAAACTTAGTTTTTGTGGTTAGATGCGTTAAAATAGCAAATTGGGATTTCAAAAACTCCCATTGCTAATGCTCGCTATTCTAAAAATAGAAGCAGCCAAGAAATAAAAAATTAAAACAGAAATATAATTAGCTAGAGATATATTTAAAAAAGAAAAGAATTTTTTTTTTTTTTTCCTAAAACCGCTGTGATATACTGATATTCGATGACAATAAAAATAATGCATAAAATGCATGTGTTTGACACCATTGTGCCTAATGATTACTCAATCTATAAGTAAAGGGCAAACTTAAGCACAAATGTGGTTAATCAAAAGTCAAACAAGAGATTGCTTGCTTTTTTGTTGAGAGATAAGAGATTGCTTGCTGGGCATAGGTGATACTGGATAGGAGTAGATTTTCTAATAATGAATCTAGACAATAATAATTTAAAGGCTATAAAACGATAGAAACATCTTTAAGCGTTGCCAGGCAATGAATTTCATTGTAAAAGCAAGCCCAAAAGAAAAGAGAAAAACCAAATTAACCAATTAAATTGCAGAAACAATTTAATTACTTCATTTTTATTTTAATAATTTAAAAGTTACAACAATGAAGGAGGGGATTCTAATCCTAATTCTCATTATAAGGAAGAACAAATAATACCATTGAATTACAAGAATACGTCATTTTTAAGTGGCTAAAAACATTAATTTTTTAAATATTCTTAATTGCTTATCCCTCTAAAACATGCATATCCATCAAAGAGTGGAAACAAGCAACAACAAAGGAAACAAAACACAACCTTTATTACAGTCGCATGAAGATCAAGAAAGGGTATATATAATATATGTTACAGCCCTCTTTCTAGCATTTGCTCGTAGTTCTCTATGGATTCAAGCCTTTGGATCAAAAGCTGTTGCCTGAGTTTCTTGATGAATGCTTCAGCACTTTCGTTGATGTCCTGGGATGGCTTGCTCTCAAGCTGCTTTGTCACTGCCTCTTTTATCTCTATAGTACGAGGCTTCACCTGATCTCCTTTCTCTCTGAAATCGTTGCCTTTCTATTTTTCGTGTTGCAGAGTTGTGGGAGTATCGAATGAAGACATGGAGCTATTCTTCATTATAGCTTTTTCCTAACCAATTCAGGACGAATGCTTCTTAAAATCCTTTGCTTCCATACATATACATATATATATATATATATATATATTTTTAGAGAGTAAAAGCTGTTGCCTGAATTTCTTGATGAATGCTTCAGCACTTTCGTTGATGTCTTGGGATGGCTTGCTCTCTAGCTGCTTTGTCACTGCCTCTTTTATCTCTATAGTACGAGGCTTCACATGATCTCCTTTCTCTCTAAAATCGTTGGCTTTCTCTTTTTCATGTTGCAGAGTTGTGGGAGTATCGAATGAAGACATGGAGCTATTCTTCATTATAGCTTTTTCCTTTTCTTTTCTTCTCAAAACGAAACCAATTCAGGACGAATGCTTCTTAAAATCCTTTGCTTCCATACACACACACATATATATATATAGAGAGAGAGAGAGAGAGAAGGAAACGTGGAATGACTTGTTGTGACTAGTAATATTATTAGTTTATTCCGATGTGAAAGATGTCCTCTCTAGTAAAGGAAAATCTTACTGGATATACCTAGATAGGATGGAAAGTGCATATGCTTTTCCGCATCAAATAGAGGTCCCGACAAATGGCTTTGACCTTTTAATTTACTGTTCAAGTTCCACTGAGCTGCTTTGTTTGAATAAAAGTCTGCACGAATCAACCTGAGACGACCACGCTTTTTCTTTTTCCTTTTACGAATAAGGATATTCAGACTTTTTTGTATATGTTTTTCCATCCTACACCTATAATAACATTATGAGGAGAAATTTCTTAGATTAATATATATTATATATATATATATATAATTTTAGCCATTTATCTATTATCTATTATAAATATATTAAATAAAACAATATTTTTTATTAACGGTTAAGTTCAGATAGAGGTATGATGCATACAGATCAAAAAACTTATAAATATAAAACTTTGCCATACTTTGATTATAAAGTTTTAATCTCTTAATTAGCGAACCTCTAACATAAATCCATCATTATTAGATAGAAGTATGATACATACATATCAAAAAGCTTATATATATATATATATAACTTGCCATACTTTGATTATAAAGTCTTAATCTCTTAATTAGCAAAACTCTAATATAAATGCATCATTATAAGTTAAAAGGGTCCATAACGGGAGTAATTTTTTGTTTTGGATAAATTGATTGTTATAATTGGGGCATAGATATTTGAATTATAGTTTTCCTTGTGAAGGAGGCTAAATACTGTCACTAAAATACAAAACTCTTGGCATCCAGATTCTAGACTTCAAAGTGAGGGTTAATAGTTTATACTTTCTACACAAATACTAGAGTATGTATTCCATTTCTCCTCTTTTATTTTTTTTTTAAGGGAAGTAACTCAAAAATAAATAAAAATCGTGGAATGGCTAAACATCTTTGCTGACTTTGGAAATAAAGTTAGTAGTTAACCCTCAAGCATGTTATTACTTATTAGATCTTCCATATCGATTGTGCGCCTTAAGGCATGGTTTAGGAGTTAGGACCGAATTAAAGGTGCCGACTAAAGCGCCATTTCTGCAGTGTTAAGAAATAATTAATGTAACATTATGTTTATGTTCACACACACACACATTGTTAGAAAGAGGAATCTTCATGGTTGATGGCAAAATGAGAATAGTATGGCATCTACACCTAACTTATTTCTAATTATGAATAGTTAGCTAGGTACATTGCATCTACATGTTCTCTTCAACGATAACAGAATAAAAAATGATACATTGCACATGTGTGGCATTAAATATTGAGCATGGCAAGTTGTCACCGTGATATGGGTTTCCCCTAATCATTTATAGATGTCATAAAAGGCATCTGGTATAGGCCACGTTAAAAAAATAAAAAAAAAAAAAAAAAAAAAAAAAAACATAGAAGAATGGCCTACAATTTTTTGGCTTGTCTGGATTGCAATGGAAATAATAGGTTGAGATTTTATCCTACAATTTCATTTTCATGAGATTTCCCTCGTTTTAAATCTTCTTACAATAAGGGTGAAGTTGTGTACTTGTGTTTAGTTGAAATCTACCCTATTAGAGATATATTAAGCCTAGGTATAGGCTCAGCTCCAATTATATTTGGTGTGCAAGTTAAGTCTTATACTACAAGTCTATTAACAATATATAGTTAATGTGTGGTTAGTATGGGGTTTAAAAATACTTGTTTTGCGTTCATTATATTGTAAAACAATAATTAATTCTGCTTCACTCATATATCAAATATATAGCTCTTAAGAGTTTTTTCTGTGGACGTAGGTCATTAGACCAAACCACATAATCTTTCGTATGTGTTCTTGTGTTACTCTTTTACGCTTCTGCGGCTATTTTCTATCCTCCAATTTATTTAACATATCTTTAACTAATAGAATACAATAATTTATTTATTTTTTTGGTAGTAATTACACTCTCCTCTCTTAAAATTTGGGAGAATGACACTTTATCTTATCTTAAACTTGAAGATAATAAACACTTAACCACTTATTGATATTCGTTTTTCCAAAATATGAAAAGCAGTAGTCAGTAGATATGGAGTGTAATAGCATTATCATCCTGTTTCTACAAAATATCTCATTTTACTATCTCAAAACTACTTTATCTATTATACCATACCATTTTACAATACACTCAATATCCAATTTTTATTTATTTCATCTATTCATTAAAATATCAATTTCACCAACTCTTTCTCTCTCTTCCACTCCTCTCTCCTCTTTCTCTCTCAGTCTCTCTTCCTCTTCATAAAAAAATAATTAAAAAAAATAAGCCACCACCAAGAAAAAAAACTAACCACCACCCCCATCAACCACCACCATCAACACAACCAAACCACCACCATCAACCACTCTTCCTCTCCATTTCACTGTGTCTAAAAGATGACCACCACCAAAAAAATATTAAAAAAAAAAAACTCAACTAAAAAAAAAATAAAAAAAAAAAAAAAAAAGCCACCACCAAGAAAAAAAACTAACCACCACCCCCATCAACCACCACCATCAACACAACCCAAACCACCACCATCAACCACTCTTCCTCTCCATTTCACTATGTCTAAAAGATCACCACCACCAAAAAATATATATATTTTTTAAAACTCAACCACCATCAAGAAAAAAAAAACTAACCACCACTGCCATCCAAAAAACCCACTATGCCACTGGCCAACAACCACCACTACAATCACAGTAGCCACTACCATTCTAACTACCAAAACCCATTAAAAAAAACCACCAAACCCACTACCAACAACAACCACAAAAAACAACCCCCAAGAGAAACCCATGTCGACAATGATGTTGACAACCTAAGATGAAAACTATGCCGACAAACACCAAGAGAAATCCACACCAACAACCTAAGATGAAACCCATGCCAACAATGACACTGACAACCACCAAGAGAAACCCACTACAAGAACCACACAAAGAAAAAAACCACCACCGATCTCGCCGACAACCACGTTGATTTAGAAACCTATCACGCCAATCGCCAATAACCATGCCGCCACACCGATCAACAAACCCATTACCAATGGTAGCAAACCCACCATGCCTATCTCGATGACAACTACACCACCACACCGACCAGCAAACCTATTACCCATAATAGCAAACCCACCACACTGATAGACAGAGAAGATGGAGAAATAGAGAGAAAATAGAGAAGAGGGAGAAGAGAGGAGAGTGAGTACAAGACAAAGAGAAAAGTAAGTTAGGGAGAAAGAGAAAGAATGAATAAAAATGAATATTTTATTTTTGTGATTGAGCTATAGTGCCATCATAAATTTAGGATGATACTATAGCTCAATTGTAAATTTTTTAAAATTACAAGACCGGGTAATGGGACTCTTTTGTGCTTCAATGCTAAAATATACCATATTATATAATATAGCATGTCGAGTACTGATGCTCTAAGAAAAAAAGTCATCCAGCCATGAAAGGTGTCATTTTTGTAATTGATATGTTGATACCACTTTTGCAATAACTTTCAAACCTAATTTAATGAATGTCTCCAGGGCACTACCAAGGATTTGTGTGTGTGTGTGTGTGTGTGTGTTTATATAATAATTTTTTTATGGGAAGACTGAAATTTTGTTATTGAAAATGCAAAATAGAGATTACATCATAGATAAGAGCTTGCTCAACATAGCAAGGATCCTCTTCAATCCAAGAAATATATTCAAAAATGCTAGATGCATATTTGGCCAAAAGGTGAGCTGGTCTATTGCCCTGTCTCCTCACATGAGAAAATTCTAAATGCCTAAACTCCTTACTCATTTCCTGCATTCCTTGTACAACCGATGCTATAGAGGACGAGGGAGGGGATGTATCATAGTGAGCATTATAAACAATCAAGGAATCCCCTTCCAAGATGACATTGTGGATGTTAATGTCTTTTGCAAAGGGCAAGCTTGCTTCAAATGACTCTACCTTTACCTCTACTTCCCCCATTGGAGCTGTGATCTTCCTACATAATGCCACTTCGACTCTTCCTTTGTCATCCCTGATAACCACCTCTAACCCCACAGCTTTCTATTTTGAGAAGATAGCACCATCAATATTTATTTTGAACTAGCCAACTTGTGGGGGAGACCAAGACACGATTCACTGTGTCACTAGTAAGACAAGGCCAATAGACTCCACAACAGCCCTGTACTCCATGAGATAATCCGTTGCCCACTTAATTGTTCCAGTTATGCCACAAAACCCAAGCAATGGTAACAACTAGTGCTGCCTGGTCATCTCCTATTCCTTCGATCATTAACAAGTTCCACATAACATCTTGGAATGATAGGTTTGCTACACAATTTCGCGTTAGCACCACTTTTGAACACTTCTATGCCTCTTGAGCTTTCGGGTAGCTCCATAAAACATGTCCCACAGTCTCCGATACCTCCCTACAACTTTCACAGATATCCTCTTGTATTACCTTTCTCTTCAACAAGTTGGTCTTTATAGCTAAGGCATTATGACAAGCTCTCCATCCGAAGTGGCGAATTTTATGTGGGATCGATAGGCTTCAAAGTTTTTTTCCAAAAATGCCAAAGAAGGCTATTGTCCAAACTATTACCCTGGTTGGCAGAATAGGATAGATTCATGGCCAGATTATAAGCACTTCGCACAGTAAACATTCCATTCTGAGTTTTAGTCCATATGAGTTTATCAATAAGCAGCCGAGAGCTTAGGGGAATGCTCTTGATGATATCAGCTTCATGGGAGAGAAATAATGCATTAATGACAGTGGAATTCTAGCTAGTAGTGGCAGTATTAATCAGCTCTTGTACCCGAGTATCTGAATGCAGAAAATTCCTTGTAGAGATTACTCTATACGTGGAAGAAACCAGCAACCATTTGTCCTCCCAAACACTAATACTCGCACCATTGCCTACTCTCCATCTTAAACCTTTTTTAACTAGGTTTTGGGTAGCCATAATACTTCGCCATGTGTAGGAAGGATTGTTGCTCATTGAAGCATGTATAAAATCACTCCTTGGGAAGTATTTAGCCTTTAGATCCCGATACACTTGTGAATCTTGACTCACTTGGAGTTGCCATACCTGTTTAGCCAGTAGTGCCAAATTAAAGAGCTTTAGATTCTTGAAACCCATACCCCCAAAAGACTTTGGTTCACACATCTTCTCTCACCTAAGCCAAGCAATATTCTTTTCATCTTTCCTTTGTCCCCACCAAAAATTTCTAATCATACTTGTCAACTCCTCGCAAAGAGATTCCAGTAGTTTAAAACAACTCATGGTATAGGTAGATGTAGCTAGGGCCACTGCCTTGATTAGGATCTCCTAGACGACTTTAGATAGCATTTTTTTCCTTCCATTCTGCCAACTTCTTAATTTCCAAGCTTCTCCTTTATGTCATTGAAAGAGTTTCTTTTATTTTTCCCCAAAAGTGATGGTAGACTGAGATACTTTTCGTGCTGTTTAATGACTTGAGCACCAAATCTTCTTTTTATCTCCTCTCACCAAAGATTAGTGTTACTACTATTAGTTTCTCAATAATAATAATAATAATGTTACTACTACTACTACTACTACTAATAAACAAAACGGTCAAATATGGGACTTTTCCTAGAACTCCCATAAAGGAAGAAGAATCGTTTTTCTTTTCTTTTTCCTTAATTCTAAAATTAATTATTTTTATTAAAGAATATTTTAAAATATACAATATGACTTTTGCTTTTTTTAACTCCTTGTTTAATTTTTGAAAAATAACAACTCAAATTCGAATTTTAGCTCAATCATACCATTCTGGAAGCAAAGTTGAGCAGCCTAGTGATTTGATATTTATGTAAGTTTATTTATTGTTTTAAACACGTGCCTGACTTTTCTAACCTTTATAAGGGGAAAAAAAATGTGCCTAACTAAATTAAAGCATGAAAATCAAGTAGGGTGAATAATAGATAAATATTACATAACAGGACAGCAAAGCTCATGATCAAAATTCAAAAGGCAAACTTTTCAGCTATAATTTCTTGTCGGGCGTGATTCATATGTTGGCTTGCATATTTTATATTTCATATTTCATATCTTGAACTTGAAGGTAGCAATATTATCCCGATCTAGGTATGGGAAACAACAGTTGAGAAAAATAAAACTATAAAAGCAGGAAAGTAAAATCATATTTAATTTGTTTTGGCGTAATGTTTTTCTATGAAAATTATTGGAGACTGCATTCCAACTTGACGAGTACTTTTTGGGAAGGGAAATACTGCAACTCTCATTTTGGGCCTATTTCTTGAAAAATATTAATTTTAGCAACTACTAAATAAAAAGAAAAGTAGCAATGCAGATAATTTTATTTTTAGTAGTATGACTTATTTAAATGATCTAATGACTCATATAATATTAATTTTAGCAACTACTAAATAAAAAGAAAAGTAGCAAAGTAGATAATTTTATTTTTAATAGTATGGCTTATTTAAATGATCTAATGACTTATATAATTTAATGGACGAAGATAATTTTATAAACTGTCACATAATAGGGTTAGAGGAATCTCAATTAATTTGGAGGGAAAATTTTGTCAATGGAGCAAAGTAGCAAATTGTTCGGGAGAAATCGAAAGTGATCAGAACTGCACCCAAATGGGCCTTGATCAAGTTGAGCAGCATTGACCTTTGATTAAGACTTTTATTAGAAGCGATCTTAGATCAAATTGACTTAGCAACATTGATCTCGATTTCAGTGCCATATGCTCCTGGAATACAATTGTTAAAGAAAAAAGAGTGTAAACAGATGAATGGCAACCAAAGTGCTTTACAAAAACAATTTTGCTTTGCCAAAGGCTGCCACATATGACCAAGGATTTACTTGGTTTTTAGGGGAAAAACCTCCTTAAAAAGATTCCAATCTTTTGATTCATCCATACTCTACCTTAGACGTTTACCACCTAAGCAAAGCTCAAGTATAGTATGATTGAAGAGATCAAATAAGCTTTTAGCTTTTAATTAGTTCTTGAAATACTAAGAGTACTCACATTGTTGGTGTATAATAGAAAAATGAGTAAAATTTACACATTTTTTTACTAAAAATGACCAATGTTAATAAGTGTATAATTATATAAATTTACAAATTTTTTACAATAATTGTGTAAATTTATACTATAACTATTCATTCTGTATTTTTTTTATACATATTCCAATGATGAAGAAAGAGAGTGAATGTTAGTTATTGTGTGTAAAAAAAGAAAAATAATTAAAAAAATTAAAAAAAATAGTATTTAATAAAATATAACATAAAATAAACAATCTAATGTTTGATATTTTAAAAAATGATAACATAAAACAGAAAAAGAAATTCATTATACTAAAATAGATAAAGATGTTTTTTATTTTTATTTTGATGGGAAATAAAAATGTTTGCACACATACAAATGTGAATACAACTTTAGAAATATCATAAATAATAAAGTGCCTTACAGCCTATACCAGGCCCGGGCCCAGAATAAAAGTGAAGGCCAAGCCCAAAATTTAACCCCACATAAACCCAGTGGTAGAATCGTAATTATCTTGACTTTAAACCCCTCTTATTCAAAAATGATTTTTCCTCCAATTAATCTAAAGAAATGGCCATGGAAACACTCCACCGATACTCACTCCGTTTACGCCCGATATCTCTCGCCGATAAATGCCTAAAACCCGGCTCACCCGCCCCAGTATTTCGCAAAACCCGAATACCCATTTCGGTACTCGGATCTTCCAACCCGAAACCGCTTTTCGGTACCGGTTTCGTGACCCGGAAACCTTACAGCTCAGCTCCCAGTTCCATTCCCAGAGCAGGGTGGCTTCTGGGTCTCGGAGATAAGAAGAAGACGAGCTTGCCCGATATCGTGAAGGCGGGCGACCCGGTTCTCCACGAACCGGCCCGAGAAGTTGATGTTGAGGAAATCGGATCGGAGCGGATCCAGAAGATAGTTGATGATATGGTTCGGGTTATGAGAAAGGCTCCTGGGGTCGGTCTAGCTGCTCCTCAGATTGGAATTCCTCTAAAGGTCAGTTTCTATCTTCTTCTGTTTTTTTTTTTTGTTTGATTTTCTTTAATGGGTCAGTTTCAATTTTTGTTTTAGTTTCTGTTTGGTTAGTGAGAAAGTGTGAGGAAAATGTGAAGTGTAGGAGAATTATAGGTTTCATAAGTTTTGTCATCAGGTTCAGTTGTGCGGACCATTTTAGTTGCAAAACATGTTATCAGTGAGTCATTAACTGTATGGGAGTATGGTTTTACTGCTTTGTGTTCTGTGCCTTTGGCTGAATTGGAGTTGCATTTGTTGTTTATTTTGAGTGATGAGAGTGTGTGATGTCTAAATTGAAGCTACATTGGTGGATAAGGTTGTCAATTTCATATGTTTTTCTTTTTGACTGGGTTTTTTGTATTTTGTAAGAGGACTTGATCGTTTTTTCTTTTTTAACTTTTTGCTCTAAACTGGAATTTACCACATAGAAGAGAATTCGATATCTTGAAGTATCATATAACAATGTAAGACATAAATTGACAAAAAAAAAAAAAAAAAAACAGTTAAGAGAGATGTGATATTAGTCTTGCAGTTAAAGGCTTATGGCTTATTTCAGTTTACCTGCTTCTTAATCTCAAGGAGAGGTCTTTTCTTATTGCTTTAAAGATTACTGTTTTGTTGCCTCTAACTTTATGTGTGAATGAAGGGAAATTGAGGGACCATTCTGTCACCATATTTTGTTGCCAATTGCTACACTAAAGATTGTGAGCAAATTCAAATCTTTTAATAAAACCTTATGCCTTGGCAAAACCTACTTTTTAAGTAGGGAGGGAGAGGGGGAGGTGTTAGAATTGTCTTATTGACTATGTTGTCATTATTATCTCTGCAGATAATAGTTTTAGAAGATACAAAAGAATATATCAGTTATGCACCCAAGGAAGAGACCAAAGCACAAGATAGACGACCTTTTGATCTTCTGGTATGTCAACTTGGATGGTCAAGGACAACATTCAAATGATATTGATATTTGTAGCATCCAAGAACTTTCAGTTGACAATTACAATTTATTAGTTCTTTTGAGGCAGGTCATTTTCAACCCAAAGCTTAAGAAGAAGAGCAACCGGACTGCACTATTTTTTGAAGGGTGCCTGAGGTAAAATACAGACAGATAATGTGTAATGTGTAATGTGTGTGTGTGTGTGACTTTTTTATTTATTTATTTATTTATTTTACGGTATAGTTTTCTGTTCCTTTGGGATCCTTTGTTCCCATTATGTGATGCATGAGATGAGACAAATCTCTTATTTCCCATCCTTTGTTCCCTTTTCAAGCTTTATTTCAGTGACCATTTTTTGCTGTCACATCGTGATCAATTGAATAGTTGGCATTTGTATATTTTGTATTCTAGTATTTTATCTTGCCAAATAAGCCCTGTTAAGAGGATACAAAACATAACATATCACATAGAGTGAGAGTAAATGAAATAAAAGGGAGTCCTCAATGGGCAATGGCAGCATCATTTTGTGAGAACCTATGACTTGTTCCATTAATTAATGACCATGGCTTCATTTTATGAAAGGCTACCCTTTGAACAATAACTGTTATGATAGTTCTGAAGGCTCTATTGCATTTTGTGCTCCACTGTACATATGATACATTTGATTGGTGTGTAAAAAATACTATCAGGCTTGGGTGGGTTAGTCAAGTTGTTATCAGATATAAATTTAGCCTTAAGTTCTCGTGCGTGAGTCAAGCTTATCATTTGAAATTTGTGTAAAAGTTGAATAACAGTTACAAGATTCAAGGGGAGCTCTGGAGGAAGCCAACACCTGTAATGTAAAACAAGTGAAATCTTCGTTTTAGTTCTGAACATAATATGCTTACATTGTCATATCAAGTGCACAAAGATCCCACTCTTTGCAGAGAAGGATTCTTTACATTTTACACTAAGCTTTGATGGATTATATTACAGGGCAGTCAGAAATTACAGTGATATTGGTCCTTCCTCATTTACCTTTTTTTTTTTGGCTTAAGTTGCTCCTTCCTGATTTACTATGACCACAACTCAACTAGTCTGTGTTATTTTATCTTTAATAAAGCTATTATCCAGTGTCTACCTTGATAGGAGCCCCATTAGTTGCCTTCAAGTTTACTGTGCTCTGAATTCATTTCCTTAAGGCATCCATCTGGTAGTGCAACAGTGCTGAGTTAGAGGTGTATTATCAATGTTGTAGTCCTAGCAATCATGTAGAATAATGTTGCAGCCTTCCTGGAATATATGTTCTTAATACATTTGAAACATGCGTTTGTAATAAAGGGTCTTTTAGTGTTTTAGTCCTTCACCAAGTTGAATTACCATGTTTATGTGTCAAGTAGTTTTTTACCTGGTAAGAACCAAAATGAGATTACTTCTTGGTACTCAATATTTTGTTACACAACATTATAATTTTGTTGTGGGAATTGCATGACATTTAAAGGTATATGTCTGATACTTTCATATTCCATTTGTCCTCTGATCATGAAATTGCTGGGAACTCATTACATGTGGTTAATTAATCTCCTTTGATTGTACTATTCTGTAGCATTGATGGATTTAGAGCAGTGGTGGAGCGGTACCTTGATGTTGAGGTTGCAGGTTTGGATCAATATGGCCAACCCATCAAAATAGATGCTTCTGGCTGGCAGGCCCGTATTTTACAACATGAGTGTGATCATTTGGAGGGAACTCTTTACGTTGATAAGATGATTACCAAAACATTCAGAACAGTAGAAAACTTGGACTTACCACTTGCTGAGGGATGCCCCAAGCTTGGTGTTCGTTAGATGCTAGTTGATGGTTCCAGAGCTGGACACTCTAGAGGCTTTGGTATGCAGTCTTGTTAGACTAGGTTGAAGTGATTCCATTACCGCATCTGGATGCAATTGACTATGCCAAAAATCAAGGTGTTTTTTCAAGACTGAAAATGGCCGTATCTTTTAATTTGAGGTGTCATCTTCTAGGCAGTTAGCTAAGATTTCAAGATTAGTAACGCTCATGTTATGCAATTTTTTAAAACAATGTAACTTGTATCAAAGACAAAAAATCCAGAAGAGAAATTTGCTCTTGAATTATTGGGAGCATAATCTTACATTTATGTTACCATATAACATATCTAATGAAGCTTCGTTCTTTTGGCATTATGGGAAAGGACAGATTTTTATAACAACCTTTTCTTTTATTTGTATTTTGTTAGTTGAATTAAATATGCTGATTAGCCAATTGAGTGCCTTTTCCAAAGAAAGCCAAAAATCATGGTTCTTGAATGAGCAATCGAAAAGATTTTTGGTTTATGTATTGTTCCTAAGCATGAAGCATCTCTTGTAAAATATGAGTAACACCAAACCTCTATAGAGCCCGTACCTGCATTTCTCCAACTCACTATACCCATTGCTTAGCCCTTTCTCTAAGGGCTATTGCACAACAAGTGTAGAATGCCCTTTGAAATTTCCATGGAATTTCTTTGCTATATTTTTTAAAAGAAAAATTGTTTTATTAAGAGAAACACTTAGGGTATGTTTGGTACGCTGTAATAACTCCGGTAATGGAATAGCTATTCATGTGTAATATTAATTCGGTTATTTGGTTGCATCTTTATTACATGGATTAATTATTATATTGGAATAACTATTCTTTAAATTAAAGAATAGCTATTCCTATTTAAAATGAATGTAATAGTTATTCCTTAATGTATATAATAGGTTTTAAAATTAATATATTTTAAAAAATGTAAAGTTTCCTTATACATCTTCTTTTACAAGTTTTCCATATGTAACAACCAAACTTATGAATAGTAATAATTATTCCATTACAATGTCTTCTATTCTCAGTAATAAAGATTACTATTCCTAATATAATCTATATTCAATGTACCAAACGTACCCTTAATATTCACGACAATTAACACAATGGGGCAAGAAAAATAACAAAGCAAAGCTAAGAGGATTGTGAAACTCCAAAACATTTCTTTGCTAATGTTTTCCAAAACCAAAACTAGACCAGCTCTCTATTTCAGTGCAATTCCGATACCAATGCTGTGAAGCAGCTATCACTTAAACATTTTATTGAACAAATTTACAAACAAGTTGTGCTGAATTATCACATTTTTTTCTATACCTCATAATCTTCATTACTATCATCTTTAGTAGAAGTGGCAACAACAACACTAAAATTCCGTTGTACACTCAGATCACATCTCTAAATTAACAACGGCCATTGTGCAAGCACACTCAGCTTCACAAACACTACAGATTGACGATTGCTCCTCATTGTACCATATTGCAGAATAACTACTAAAAATAGGAAACACACATAATTGATAAAATGTCACTAAATTATGTTTTTTATTTTATTTTATTTGAGTATATTTGTAATAGTCCTTTAGGGCAGACAGATGATTTACAGAAAATGGTAACAGGCTTATTACATATAATGGGATGAATGAATTGGCAGGGTATTCATCATCAAAGAATTATGTACAAGAGTCATCAGACTTGACCCCAAAAATATGAGTGAGAAAAAACATTTTAGCCACTTCTCATTAGGCCTGTTTATTTCTTGTTGAGTGGGCTATAGAGAAAAATGCTGTAGGCACTAACTATATATCCTTGACAGTGAATATCAGATTCTACAACAGTCCTGCAATATATTGGGATAAGAGTTGATCTCCTGGCTTAAGTTTTAATAGATATTGAAAACTGAATGACCCCCACTCAGGAGGAATCAATGACAGAATCCAGTACGACGAATGAAGCTTTCACTACACGAAAAGCAAGGAGGTGGGTTAACTAATCCTGAACATGAGCCATATGCTGCCCAACAAAACGATTTTTTTTTTTTGCTGCTGTGGTTTGTGGTTGTGGTTTTGGTTTGGCGTCGGTTGTGGGTCACTGATCCTGAGTTTGTGTGTGTGATGGGTTTTGGTTCACCGATCTAGTTTTGGTTCTTGTGGGTTTTGGTTCAGCGTGATTGGTGGGTTTGCTAGTTGTTTTTGTGGTGGTTGGGTGGTTGTTGGTTGTGATTTTGGTGGATGATTGTAGTTATTCTTTGGTATTTTTCTTTTTTTGTTCTTCCTGCAGGGGGTTGTGGTTGCCATGGTGGTGCTGTGACTTGTGGTGGTGGTGGCTGTGGTGGGTTGTGGTTGCTACAATGGTGGTAGGGGTGGTGGAGGAGGTGGTTGGCTGGTTGCTCTAGTTTGTTGTGTAGTTTTATTATTATTTTAATGAGTAGTTTATATTATTTAAATGAAATGGTAAGAAATATAGAAGGTTTGATGTTCGATATATCTTAAAGTGGAATGGTATAATAAATAAAGTAGGTTTTTGAAATGTTAAATATTAAAATTTTTAGAATTCTTGATAAGGATACTCTCATTGTGATATGGGTTCCCCTAATCATTTATAGATGTCCCAAAAAGCGCATCTAGTATGGCCCACATTAAAGAAAACATAGAAGAATGGCCTACAATTTTTTGGCTTGTCTGGATTGCAATGGAAATAATAGGTTGAGATTTTATTTTACAATTTCATTTTCATGAGATTTCCCTCCTTTTAAATCTTCTTACAATAGGAGTGAAGTTGTGTACTTGTGTTCAGTTGAAATCTACCCTATTAGAGATATATTAAGCCCGGCCAGTAGTATAGGCTTAGCTCCAATTATATTTGGTGTGCAAGTTAAGTCTTATACTACAAGTCTATTAACAATATATAGTTAATGTGTAGTTAGTATGGGGTTTAAAAATACTTGCTTTGTGTTCATTATATTGTAAAACAATAATTTATTCTGCTTCAATCATATATCAAATGTATAGCCGTTGAGAGTTTTCTCTGTGGACATAGGTCATTAGACCAAACCACGTAATCTTTCGTGTGTGTTCTTGTGTTACTCTTTTACGCTTTCGCATCTATTTTCTATCCTCCAATTTATTTAACATGGTATCATAGTATCTTTAATCAAATTTTTTTTTTTTTTTTTTTTTCGTAGTAATTACACTCTCCTCTCCTGAAATTGGGGAGAATGACACTTTATCTTATCTTAAACTTGAAGATAATAAACACTTAACCACTTATTGATATTCGTTTGTCCAAAATATGAAAAGCAATAGTCAGTAGATATCGAGTGTAAGCACATTATCATCTGATTTCTACAAAATATCCCATTTTACCATCTTAAAAACTACTTTATTTATTATACCATACTATTTTACAATATACTCAATATCCCATTTTTTATTTACTTCATCTATTCATTCAAATATTAATTTCACCACCTCTTTCTCTCTCTTCCTCTCCTCACTCCTCTTTCTCTCTCAGTCTCTCTTCCTCTTCATAAAAAAATAATTAAAAAAAAACTAAGCAACCACCAAGAAAAAAAACTGACCAACACCCCCATCAACCACCGCCATCAACACAACCCAAACCACCACCATCAACCACTCTTCCTCTCCATTTCATTGTGTCTAAAACATCACCGCCACCATAAAAAATATTTATAAAAAAAAAAAAAAAAAAAAAAAAAAAAAAAAAAAAAAAAAAAAAAAAAAAAAAAAAAAACCAAGAAAAAAAAACTAACCACCACTGCCATCCAGCAAACCCACCATGCCACCGCCCAGCAACCACCACTAGAATCACAGTAGCCACCACCATGCTAACTACCGAAACCCATTAAAAAAACTACCAAACCCACTACCAACAACAACCACAAAAAAAAAAAACCACCATGAGAAACCCACGTCAACAACGATGCCGACAACCTAAGATGAAACCTACACCAACAAACACCAAGAGAAATCCACACCAACAACCTAAGATGAAACCCACACACCAACAACAACATTGACAACCACTAAGAGAAACCCACTGCAAGAACAAAAAAAAAACACTGATCTTGCCGACAACCACGCTAATTTAGAAACCTATCATGCCAATCTCACCAATAACCATGCCACCACACTGATTAGCAAACCCGTTACCCATGGCAGCAAACCCACCACGTCAACAGACAGAGAAGAGGGAGAAGAGAGGAGACTAACAAGACAGAGAGAAAAGTAAGTTAGGGAGAAAGAGAAAGAATGAATAAAAATGAATATTTTATTTTTGCGATAAGCTACAATGCCATCATAAATTTAGGATGGTATTGTAGCTCAATTGTAAATTTTTTACAATTACAAGACCGGGTAATGGGTCTCTTTTGTGGTTCAATGCAAAAATATACCGTATTATACCATGTAGCATGCCGAGTACTGATGCTCTAAGAAAAAAAGTCATCTAGCCATGAAAGGTGTCATTTTTGTAATTGATATGCTAACACCGCTTTTGTAATAACTTTCAAACCTAATTTAATGAATGTCTCCCATGAAAGGTTTCATTTTTGTAATTGATATGCTGACACTGCTTTTGCAATAACTTTCAAACCTAATTTAATGAATGTCTCCGGGGCACTACCAAGGATTTGTGGTTTTTTTTATTTTTTTTTTAACTTTTTTTTTATTTTTTTTATTTTATGTGAAGACTGAAATTTTTTTATTGAAAATACGAAATAGAGGTTACATCATGGATAAGAGCTTGCTCAATACCGCAAGGATCCTCTTCAATCCAAGCAATATAGTCAACCATGCTAGACGCGTGTTTAGCTAAAAGGTGAGCTGGTCTATTACCTTGTCTCCTCACATGAGAAAATTCTAAATGCCTAAACTCCTTACTCATTTCCTGCATTCATTGTACAATCAATGCTACAGAGGATGAGGGAAGGGATGTATCATAGAGCGCATTATAAACAATCAAGGAATCCCCTTCCAAGATGACATCGTGGATGCCAATGTCTTTTGCAAAGGGCAAGCTTGCTTCAAATGCTTTTGCCTCTGCCTCTACTGCCCCCATTGGAGCTATGATCTTCCTGCATAATGTCGCTTCGACTCTTCCTTTGTCATCCCTGATAACCACCCCTAACCCCACAACTTTCTGTACTGAGAAGATAGCACCATCAATATTTATTTTGAACCAGCTAGCTTGTGGAGGAGACCAAGACATGATTTGTTGTGTCACTAGCTAGACAAGGCCAACAAACTCAACAACAGCCCTGCACTCCATGAGATAAATTGTTGCCCACTTGGCCAGGTTCTACCTAGATTTTCTTTCTCCACCATGCCTCATCTCGTTCTGGTTGTACCACAAAGCCAAAGCAATGGTAACTAGTGCTGCCTAGTCATCTCCTATTCCTTCGATCATTAATAGGTTCCACATAACATCTTGGAACGATTGGTTTGCTACATAATTTTGCGTTAGCACCACTTTTGAGCACTCCCATGCCTCTTGAGCTTTTAGGGTAGCTCCATAAAACATGTCCCACAGTCTTCGATACCTCCTTATAGCTTTCGCAGATATCCTCTTGTATTACCTTTCTCTTCAACAAGTTGGTCTTTGTAGGTAGGGCATTGTGACATGCTCTCTATTCGAAGTGGCGAATTTTATTTGGGATCGGTAGGCTTCAAAGTTTTTCCCAAAAATGCCAAAGAAGGCTATTATCCAAACTATTACCTTGGTTGGTAGAATAGGATAGATTCACGGCCAGATTATAAGCACTTTGCACAGTAAACAGTCCATTCCGAGTTTCAGTCCATATGTGCTTATCAATAGGCAACCGAGAGCTTAGGGGAATGCTCTTGATGATATCGGCTTCATGGGAGAGAAATAATGCAACAATGACTGTGGAATTCCAGCTAGTAGTTGCAGTATTAATCAACTTTTGTACCCGAGTATCTGAATGCAGAAAATTCCTTGAAGAGATTACTCTATACATGGAAGAAACCAGCAACCATTTGTCCTCCCAAACATGAATACTCACACCATTGCTTACTCTCCATCTTAAACCTTCTTTAACCAGGTTTTGAGCAGCCATAATACTTTGCCATGTGTAGGAAGGATTGTTGCCAATTGAAGCATGTATAAAATCACTCCTTGGGAAGTATTTAGCCTTTAGAACCCAATCAGGGGGCGGCCTAACAAATTCGGAGGCCTTAGGCGATATATTTAAATGTGGCTTTTTTGTTATCACTTAAATAATATTTAACTAGTGTTTGATATCATAATTTTTTTTTTTTTAATAACAAAACTATATTCTTTTTTTTTTTTTTTTTTTGTAATATGCTTTTTATTTTGGAAAAATGCTAAAACTATAACAAATTTTACGAAAAAAACAATTAGAAAAGATATAGTAATGAATATGATTAGTGACACTTCAAGAAAATAATAAACAAGTATTTGAATGAATGATGTTAAAAATATTATAAATTTTACAAGATGAGGTTTATAAAGATGTATCACCAATCACAAAAAACCTCACCCATCACCCACGGATTCCCAAAGGATCGAAAAAAACAAAACACCACAACTTATGAGCCTTCTCACAATGAAGCAATAAATGATCCACAATCTCCCCACAACAATTGCACATAACAACCCAGTCAACAAAAGCGAAACCCCTAATTTTCAAATTGTCACCCGTGACTATCTTATTCCAAGCTGCAGCCCAAACAAAAAAAAGGACCTTAATGAGGGGTCTTAACCTTCCAAATACCTTTCCAAGGAAAGACGATGGAGAGGGGACCTTGCAACTCATTATAAAGCGAACAAATATCAAAATCCCCATTCTTCTTCAACTTCCATTTCATGCGATCCCCATTTTCAACTGAAGGAATATTGGATTCCAAAATATGAAGGAAATTCACCACTGAATCCAACTCTCGATCATTCAGATCCCAAGTAGTTAAGCTAAACATAGGTGATGAAATAATAATCTACTCATTAAGGTCCAACATCCCTTGATCGAACGATAGTTACTTAAATATGCATGAAAGTTTGCAAAGGGATCTATAATTAGCTTTGATTAATGTAATTACTATAAATAAGAACAATCAAGTGTTAGGGGATCTATGTACACTAACTAATTGGATTTCATTCACAATGATGGGTTAAAAAGAAGTCTCTTGTTTTCCTTGGCAAACCAAACTAATTCAAGTCATACCTAAAACATCAATCTCAAAGTGGAAGATGAAAAAATAAGTACGCACCTCCAAGCTTTTGAGCTTCCTCGATGATATGAAGGGCAAGCGTTGTTTTTCCATATGTCTCTCGCCCATAAATTTCAGCAATTCTTCCCTGCAAAGTATAGAGCAAATCTCTAACCACATCAATAATGACACTACTCCATTTCTTTGTAGTTAAACATAAACTTTGAGATCAAAATCATTAACATACATTCATCAAGAAGTAACTGAATAACATAAGTAGTACATTTTAAAGCTCTTTTAGTTTTTATACGTTCACAGATTGTAGTTCCAAATTTTCATGAAACAACACTCATCAGTTGAGAATCATAATCATGGCATGCAAAGACCCCTCTTTATATAAATTTTTTTTTTTATATTTTTTTTTTGATAAGTAACCCCTCTTTATATAATGAATTAATAGTGTTTTTTTTTTTTTTTTTTTTTGATACTTTAATAATTACAACAGGGGAGAGGGATTTGAACCCTAGATTTCTTGGAGACACCAGGAGGTGCCAACCAATTGAGATACAAGGCTCTTGGCTATAATAAATTAATAGTAAAGAGACTCAAAATAAAATGGTTGACCATGCATGCAACACTATTTTTTACTACACATCCCACCTCAAAAAGCTACTAATGAATTCCAAAAACTTGAGCACAATGTTAAGAATCTATATGGAGATACATAACAGAACTATAGTATGTACCCAAAACCTTGAACACAACAGTGACAAGTGCCAAAATCTAGAGGCCAAAAGAGTTCATTTCTTGAACATAATGTTAACGATTGACAAAAAATACTGTTTCTTTTTTAGATAAGTAAAATTAAAGGGAGTATGATGTATTCCATCATAGTTTCCAACTTGTGTCCTAGATGATATGTTTAAGCATAAGATGAAATCCCAAGTTTGGGCATCAACAAAAAGCACACTTTTTTTTGGTGTGTGCGTGTTGTTGTTTTTTTTTGGGGGGGGGGGGGGTGCGTGGTGTGGTTGATTGTTTAGTGTATTTAGCCTTACCAATATCCAAGCACAATCCAGGTCTAACCATGAAGTGATATCCCACTAAAAAGAAATAGGCTTCACACCAAAGACTATAAATCTCTCTCTAGTGTTCACTTTGCACAAATAACTAAAATCCATCTTTTTGGTTCATAACAACTATGGAATTAATACTCAAGGGTTTAAAATTCCATTTCACAGAAAATTAAACAAAACCACCATTCTTAATTCATTGAGCCTAATACCCAACAACATTAAAGTATGTACAGTCATATATGTGATAAAAGGTAATAATAACATGTATGCTCTGCGCCAATATTTGTTAATTCATATTGAAACATAGTGAAGATCTAGGTAGCAGAAACTACAAAGCAATAATTGCTATGGTCAACTAACCTAGCTAACTGTATCAAAAAACAATATTAGGATAGCTGACCCTACAGGGTCATACACATATGTCCCACACATCTCTTTTGGTATAATGCACCAGGAATCTGCCTGTCTCTAGCATATATGTGGGGTGTACGCCTATGCAAATGCTCATACAGAATATGCAGCAAGAGAAAAATTTTGCTTTTCGAATAATCACCTTTGGTAATCCTCCAACCCCAAGAGCTATATCAAGCTTTAATGAGCCAGTAGATATCACAGGTGCACGTGGGGAGCTAAAAAACCGTTGTAATGACAACATAGATTCTCTACCAAAATCACTAGCAAGTCTTGAGAGAGCTAGACGTAATGCAGTGTCTTTCTTCGTTGCTTTGATATCATCAAGGAGTTCGTCACATTCAAATTCTGAAACTTCAGCTGAAAAAATGAATATCATTAGAATTTACAAATTAGAGCAGACCAATCATATACATTTACGAATTTCAAGAAGAAAATAATTTTTAAAATGGCAGCAGTAGGGGGAAAATTTTGTCTGACAAATGACAAAAATATACATTAAATTGCATCATAAGCTGCTCTCTACCTACAGTGGAAAGATGGCAAATATTCGTGGCAATAGAGGTTACCTCACCTCTTCTTCCACTCTGGAAGGAAAAAGAAAATTAGTTATAGAACAACAAGGAAGGCAATACTCATCTAGAATTTAAATAAAATATATAAAATTGAGAACAGAAGGAATCAAACAAATGATATGTGGAAATGAAGAAATAAAGAATTAATCAATTGACTTGAGAACAAGAAAGACCATGAGAAGGAACACATACATTGACGGTAGTACAGGTATTGCCTATAGTGGTATGTACCATAACTACAACAACAACATTATAGATCCTGAAAATCTTGAAGGAAGTTAAATACAGAAAAAAAAGCAGTTCAGCAATCATCTTAGTCATAATAAAGATCTACGAGCAGCCAAAAAGGCGTAGAAATTCTATCTGACAACTATTAAGGATGTTCCTTCAGTGCATAAAAAGTTAAAAATAAATAAATAAAGAGAGGAAGAGATTCTTGAGCAGTGTACCTCCTATCAAACTAACATACATGCCATGCACCTCTAGCCCTATAGTCTTTCTCCTTCCTAAACTTCACCAAATTATTCAAGACCTAAAGTGAAAGAGGCTTTGAAAACAAATTAAACAACCAAACACCTCTACCTCAAGCAATAATTTATGACCAATGAAAGCCACAAAACAAGGATTCCTCCTCCATGACGCAGCTCTCTCCTTTTATTAGGTTTGTGCCACCCTCATCAACAAGGTCTTTTTCAAACAAAAATCTGAGACACATTGTTGAGATCATTATTCATTTTCTCTCTGACCTACTCAACTCCTCATGTTTATGCACTTCCAAGACCTAGCCTCCTTCCACTTATCAATTTCACAAATTCTTCCTATCTTGCTTCTTTCCATTATACCATCACAAGCTCCAGCATTCCAGCAATAAAATCCTTTTTTCCCTCTTTAGTTTCAATCAACAACAGCAAAATTCTGGCTTCCCTTTGCAATTTATAGTTTCTCTTCTTTTCCTCTTTGCAATTTATACATGGGCCTTTGTTTCTTCTTTCACATATACATTAAGCAAAGAAAAAGCAAAAGCTCTATATATTATTGAAATCTTTTCAATTTCATATTCATACAAGCATACATTGGAGTCAGTGCAAAATACCCAGAAACAAGAAAGCAGGAAACTTTGTAAAATCTAGGAACCCAGCTCAGAAAAATTAAGATATAACACAAAGGCATTGAAATTTGAAATAAAACAACACCCAAAACTTCTGCAGCTACGGAAACCAAGAAAATCACAATGTCCCAGAAAGTTTACCAAAAAAACCGTGAAATAAAATTGGAGAGAGAGAGATACCTGGTGGAGAGAGCAGAGTAGAGTGGAAAGTAGAGGTCTTCTGCTGAAGGCATTGAGACAAAGATGGTTCATTAGTGAAGGTGTAAAGAAACCCATTTTTGTAAGGAATTCCTGTAAAGATTTTGGCTTTGGGGTTAAAGGTAGAGAAAGTGAGAAACCCATTTCAGTTTTTTGATTACTATTATTATTATTATTTTGAGAATCATTATTTTGAGAATCATTATTATTATTATTTGAGAATGAGTTTTCTGATAATTTCACTGTGTTTTGTATTTCTGTTTGTCGGCGTAATGTTGTGATGTTCATGGGTTTTCTTCATGCTCTTTTTTGTCCTTGCTAGTGTTCATTGGCCCAAGCCCAAGACGAACGGGCCATATGGTTCAATCTATTTGTAATGCTTTTTTTTTTTTTTTTTTTTTTTTTTTTTTCTCAATTATAATTTTTTTTTTTTAACTAACCGTCTTAATTATAAATTTATAATCAGCACAAATGCACAGGTATATTTCAACCCACTAATCTAACCTAACAAATCTGCTCTAATGTCTTGGGTTGAGTTGGGTTGGGTTAGGTTGGATTTTATTAATATTTTTATTCTAAGCTTAGGTTGGGTTAAGTTTGACATGGCAAAATTATCAACTCAAGTAAACCAACCTAATCTATACTACCAATCATTTAAAAATTATATTTTTTAAATTTGTTAATTTTATTATTTAGGATCAAAGGCTTAATTGGAATATTATGCTTAGTTATGAAAATTGCAATCGTATATTGAACAATTGGTCTAAATAGTTTTTAGTTTTTTTCTTTTTTCTTTTTAAAATGGGTCTATATATAATTTTAAAAGGTTGTAAATGTGTATCTCTAACAACGTAACTATTCCGCCAAGGGTCATGTACATCAATTGGCAGTTTGGAAACATCTAAAGTTCAAATTCTTATTTGTTATATCTATCAAACTATCCTAAAAAAAATAAAAAATAAAAAATAAAAATGCCAACTATCCCAACATTTTAGCTATTTTGGAATTTACAAAAATCACATTGTTGCGACCTAACTTAATGGATCAAAAGAAATGTAGACAACGGAACATGCTAGACTAAGTCTAATGATATCCTTTGTTGCAGTTTTTGTCATTATTACTTGTAAGTAAAGGGTAGAATGACAAATTATTTTTATTTGATAAGAGTATATCAAAATAGCATTAGTGTTGAAAATAGCTCTTACCTGATTATAGTGGTTGGTACTTGTTATTCACTTGTTCTCGAGTGATATCACTTGCAGGATTTTGTTGTTTTTGCATCTAATATATTCTGGTTTATAGATTTCCAAATGGTGAGATTGTTAGGTTCTATAGGTTAGTGTTTGTAAATAGTGACAAATTGTAAGTCTTGATAAGTTGTAATGTGCATTTTTTAGTTCAAGATGAAGACCTAAGTTTAGCTTAAGGAAAGAGAAGTTGTTGCATTTTTGACATAGCTTAACACCTCTCAAAACACACGTTGATCGATCAAGAATCAAGAGCCTATTTTACACAAAATTGTTATTTATTGCCATAAGATTGTAATAAATTGCAAAATAAGGCATAATTGCAATCCATTGCAATTATTTCTATTTTGTGGAATTTTAAGCTGTTGCCATCATTGTGATCCTACACTTATTGGGTTTTCTTTACGACCACACATTTAGCCACAACTTGCACATTTGTTAATTTGTGATTCAATTATCTCTTACACATGGGACCATCACTAGTACTTTGTGAAAAGTAATCCAATCACTACTTAACACATGCACAAGTTATTGTAAAGTTTGTGTTCATAGATTTTTTTGTGCTCTTCTTTAGTCCTTGGTTGTATTCATTTGTCCAAGGTCCCTAGCCCAAAGTCCAAGATGAATGGGCGTTATGGGTTCGATTTGTTTGTTATACCTTAAATTCTTGGTGACGTTAACTCACTTGCCTAGGGTATTTTACTATTTGTGGTGTCAGTTATATATAAATAAATTTATAATAACCGGCATGGTATATATTTTTTGTGATTATGGTAATTAGAGGTTTGCATTCAACTCATCAAAAATGATGAAGCTCACCCAATTCAACCTAACCCAAACCTGATATTGGATTTTCATGGATTGACAAACTAAAATAAGAATTAATTATTATTACTATTATTTTAAGCTCGAGATGGGACAAGATCCGATTAGCAAAATTTTCAACCTAAGTGACTTGACCCAATTCATAATTTTAAGCTTTTTCATTTAATATATTTTGGATTTTGATATTTAGTTTAAATTTGTTAGTTTAATTTATTTTGATATTTTGAAACTTCGAATATTTTGTACAATTATATAAAATGCAATTTCCCATTGAGTTATAGGCCTAAATAGTTAAATGAAAATCTAATATTTTAATTTGATTAGACAAAATTTTTCCAACCCGTCGACCATCCCCAAAACAAACCAATGAAACCTAACCACATAAGAGTTGTGATGTTTGTCTTCAGAAATAATGAAAAGGCTATTTCAATTGAAGCAACTTTAAATGTTACAATCGTCAATTGGTTAATTCACATTAGGAGCAATACATGAAGAGAAAGACACTTTTGTAATCTCAAGTTCAAAGATCCTTCAGGTCACTTAAGGTATTGTAAAGTACGTAGCTGGGTAATTTGATATGTAACATATCTAATTATAACTCAACAATTGAAGAATCTAACATGATTCTCTTTCTCTATCAAAAAACTTCCATCTTAAGATCATGACCATCTTATCAAGGATTCTATCATTTTCAAACATATACCATTCGGCTTCATGTTTGTCATTGGATCTAAGAGGTAGTTGCTTTCTTATTTGATGATGACTTCATGTTAACAAGCCAACTCCAAGACCTCTCAGACTTGTAGCTAAAGCCTCCACCTAATATTATCCCTCCATTCAACCTTTTCACTGAATTGTAAGATTATTTTTCAACCAACTTGCATGCATACCCCAAGACCAGTTACCTGAATAAAATGGAACAAAATTTATTAAAGTATGAAAATCCATAATTAATATTGGACACAAAAGATTTCAATCGCTTTTCTTGTCCATGAAAAAATTTATTTATCCGTCTATAATTTATTCAAGAGCTTCCACAACCAAAATTTATGCAAAGATCAATATTTTGACATAATTTTCAAGGAAATGCATCTAGGGAGATTTAAAGTGCTCAATCATCTTACCCAAATACTTGGCTATATTGGCATTGTCAGTTTGTGTGAGCTGCTAACTGTGGAATGTTTCATTTATATTTATGCTTCAATTGCTACATGAATCTTTTTTTTTTTTCTTAGCTACCTTTGTCTTAATCTTGCCACTCAATTTGTGATCTATTTTCATGTTGTTAAGAAGACAAAAGAAAATTCAGACATTGATACCATCAATCTCGAAGTGACACCATGCACCTGAAACCCCATATGCACAAATCCACCAAGAAAAGCGGATGCCCTTCTCATTATATAACAAAATATAAAGTCTGTATAGACATAAATGAGACAATATATTTCAAGCTTACCACTAATCCAATAGAAATATGGCCCTTTATGATTGAAACAGAGACTTTCTCAAGAAAGATCAATAGGAAGAGGGTAGCAACCAAAAATTTGGTTCATTATTTTAAGTTATAGATACTCAGCTGTGAAGTTTTCTCTAATTTTCTTATACACACAATGAGAGTACAACTAATAGAAAGCAAATGAACATAGAACTATCTCCATGAAAATGTGAGGTAGAAGTGAGGTGAACAATTATTCAAAAGTTAAATGTTTACTCCTAAAGTGACTGGCAGCATGACTTTTTAAAAATAATGTTTCTCTAAGAACCTTGCAAGCTTTTTAATGCTCCTTATTATCAAAAGTGACAGAAGGTTGACCTTATCCTCAATCTGGAGTAGTCATGTTCTTATTATCCTCAGTCATACAACTACATAGAATTTCAAGGCGTTCCCACCATAAGTGACCTCATCCATATGTCTAAAACATTGCCATGATTTTGGACTTGATTGGACCTGGAAATAAAAGGTAATATGGGTAGGTAAATGGATTTCTTCCATGCTACAACTGATAAGATACAACTTATAACATATAAACAAAGAGGTTAAAAATGACTAGATATATTGTCTTCAACGTGGTGAAGAAAATTTATGAATGAGATTGGTAGAATGAGGAATGAGTTCTTGTAAATGCTTGTGTTATTATTCATAATTTTACATCTTGGAAGGTGCCACCTATCATATGATCCAAGTTCACATTGGAGGAGAAGGGCAACTACCTGAAAAATCCAAACATGCAGGATGGTATTAAAGCATAAGAATATTGAGAAAGAAAATAACAGAGTGCAAATAACTTAACACTCTTTTATTGTCTACATTGAGTAAGTTGTAATAATATAGGCTCCAATGATGAAACAAACTGCAAACTCGATCAATATAGGTTAGCATACGAAGATTTGGCCACCTATAGTTGTTGGGTAAATTTTCTTTAAATGGCAGAGAATGATGATGATAATGACAACTCTACAATTGCAATTCTAGTGAATGTCTTAATGAAACTTGAACAACTAATACCAAAACCATTTAAAGTGCAGATATTCTAGACTCAGAAGCAAAAGCACTACTCCAAAGCAACAACTACTGTATTAAATCTAATGTACACCCAACAAAGGGGAAAAAGAATAAAGAAAAAGAAAAAGAAAATGGAAAATCCTAACATGCCAATCACTAAGTGTGATCTTACAAATTTGTGCTTATAGCATACACACAAGGTTCATCAGTACTCATTTTTTCAAATTCACTCTCATTATCATCTATGGACTAAATTGGTCAAGATTCTCCGTCATTGATAGACTACACCAACAAATATCTATGCTGCCATCTATATTCATTATATGCCTAATTCTAAATTGCTATCACTACTATGGTGATGCAAGCGGTTTTAATATTCACTATTACATGTTGAAATTTACAAAGTATTTATAATTTTAGCTTAATAGTTGTAAAACGAATAGAAGACATTTATAAAGAAAAAGTGAATATCTGGAAAAACCTTATAGCAAGAACTAAAAGATAGTGGGAGCTCCTTTCCATGACAAAGCAGCATCAAACAATGTGATATGGCTTGATCCTGCATTCTCAAGCATAAGATCTGGAGACAGTCATATCTAGTGTGTCAAGACTAATTGCAAAATGGGCTTCATCTAAGAGACTATCAGGATATCAAACAATGGACTAACAACAATTCCATTATAAAAATATCTTATGAACAACTAGAAAAGTAAGAAATTTAGAATAAAACATTCACCAAAAGAGTGGTCTAGCCAAAATATTAGCTTTAACAAAAGCTATGTTGAACATAGCTGACAAGATAATCTTAAAGGGCTAAACAACTAACAGTTTCCAAAACCAATGGGATATCTCTATGAAAAGCCATTGCTCAAACCACCAATTTAAGCACAGTAAAATGTAAATTTAACTACTAATTGTTCATGTAAATGTTTTCAATATCTTCTGATACTTCCTTCTTTTCATGGGAATTGTTGGTCAAGTCTTTACATCTCATAGTGTATAAGATGTAATGACTTACAATATTATTATAGCAGTTCTCAAACTTTCTTCGTATAAAAAACAGGAGAGTCATCTTTTTCTTTTTTCTTTTAAAAGTGCCACCATAAATGAAGAATACAGATAAAAGTTATAAATTATGCAAAACTAAATGTGACAAATCCATTGGTCATGGAACTCTCACATGGGAAGAGAGACATGAGAAAGGGATGTGCGCTTAAGGTTCAACAGTTTTTGACAAAATGATAATAGCTAAAATAGGCAAGAAGGTTTTGCATAAGGATCTATAATTAGCTTTGATTATTGTGAAATCTATATATTAGAACAATCAAGGGTTTTGGGATCTATGTAAATTGACTTATCAGATTTCACAATAACAGGTTAGAAAGAAGTTCCTTGTTTACCTGAGTAAACCAAATTAATTCCAATTATACCTTAAACATTTCTAATCAAAAAGTTTAAGAGGATAAAATTGGGACGTACCTCAGAACTTTTGATTTGAGCTTCCTTGATGAAGTGAAGGGCTAAGTGTTGTTTTTCCAGATGCCTCTCACCCAAAAGTTTAAAAGGATAAAATTAGGACGTACCTCAGAACTTTTGATTTGAACTTCCTTGATGAAGTGAATGGCTAAGTGTTGTTTCTCTAGATGCCTCTCGCCCATAAAGTTTATAGATTCAACCTTGTAAAGTGCAGAGGAAACCTTTTACCAAAGCTGTAATAACTCCAGACTAACCTAAAATTAAGATTAAACCAATAAACAATGGATCATTAGAAAAATATAAAACTCTTTAGATATACTGATAGGCTATAATTCCAAATTTTCATCAAGAAACACTTATCAGTTAAGTACTCATAAGCATATCAAGTGTCAACAATGAAAACCCAAGCTATACATCATCAACATTATCCATGCAAGTAAAGCAAAGCAAAGCAAATAACATAGTACATCATGCAAGCAATAAGTAAGACATAAATAATGTTAATTTTTTCCCCACATCCCACATTACATAGCTCCAAAGGAATTTCTAAACCTTGAGCATGATAGTAAGTACCTAGAAAGAGGACCATATATTATAGGCCAGAAACTTGAACATTATATTAATAATCTACAGAAAGTACCAAAAATTAAAAACCTATAGGAAGTATCCAAAGCCTTGAAAATGAAAGTAAAAAGTACCTAAATCTAGAAGTCAATAGTGTTCATTTAGTAGATTTAGCCTAATTAATAACGGGGAAGAATCAAGGTTTTTAAGTGTAAAATGAGATTAAAAAGTGTAGCCTTCACACACAAAACTGCATATACCTTATTTGGTTTAAGGCGGTGTCGAGTCTAAAGATAAACCTAAGCAAGTCATAATTGGTTCCGGTTGGGTTAGTCCATAATATTGACCTTTTGTTGGTGGTTCTTGGCTGCAAGTAGGGTTCTCTTCCAATGAAATATCTAGGTCTACCTTTGTGTGCTAAATTCAAGGATAAGACTATATGGAATCCAATTCTGGAGAAAATGGAGAGGAGATTGGCAGGTTGGAAACGCTTATATTTATCCAAGGGAGGTAGAGTCACCCTAATCAAAAGCACCCTATCTAATTTACCCACTTATTTCCTATCTTTATTTCCTATACCTACTAGTGTGGCTAACCGAATTGAGAGGCTCTAGTGGAATTTCTTATGGGGCAGTTTTGGAGATATCCTAAAATTCATTTGGTTAAATGGGCTACTGTTTGTGCTCCTATTTCTTCGTATGGCTTAGGGATAAGGAAAATAAGACTTTTTAATGAAGCTTTACTTGGGAAGTGGCTATGGAGATTTGGGATTGAGAAAGATGCCCTTTGGAGACAAGTGATAAAGATGAAATATGGATGTGCGTGGGGTGGGGGGCTGGTGTACTAGATCTATGAATGGCCCTTACGGTGTTGGTTTATGGAAAAATACCAATCAAGGATGGCATTCTTACTCATGCCATATTCTATATGATATTGGTGATGGGTCTAGAGTGAAGTTTTTGGCAAGACTGGTGGTGTGGAGAGACATCTCTTGCTGTTAGATATCTTGACTTGTTCAGATTTTGCAGGAATAAGGATGCTAGTGTGGCGGAGCTTATGAAGTCCTCCAATGGTGTCCTCTTTTGGGATGTGAGATTCTTAAGGAGTGTGCATGCTCAGGATCTAGAGGCTATGCCAGACTTTAAGGAAACCATATATGGTTCTCCTATAAAGGGGCTAGGTGAGGATAAAATGTGTTGGATACCTAGCAAAGAAAAGGGTTTCATGGTTAGTGATTATTATAGAATTTTAGTTTGCAACACTTTCTATGGTTTTCCTTGGGAAAGTATTTGGAAGCAAAAGATTCCCTCTAGAGTCGCTTTCTTTGTTTGGACTGTTACTTTAAGGAAATGCCTGATGATTGATAATTTACAAAAAAAGGAAGGTGTGGATTTTGGATTGGTGCTACATGTGTAAGAGAAATGGTGAATCGATTGACCACTATTCCTTCATTGTCCCTCTATTACGGATCTATGGACTATGGTTTTGGGTCTATTTAGAGTAACTTGGGTTATGCCACACACGGTTTTAGGGCTGTTAGGGTGTTGGCAAGGCAGCTTTGGTCGTCATCGAAATGGTTATATTTGGTCCATCATTCCTCATTGCTTAATGTGGTGTCTTTGAAGGGAGAGAAATAGTAGATGTTTCGAAGATATTGAGAGATCTATTCCGGACCTCAAGCTTCTCTTTTTTAGAACTTTAATGAATTGCTTGTTTGCTTTGCAAGACCAATCATTCCCTTCTTTTATTAACTTCCTAGACTCTTGCAATTTTTGTATTTGATTTTTTAACTCTTGTTCACTCATTGTGTACTAGGGTGTTCCTTTTTTTTTTTTTTTTTTTTTTTTATCAATATATCTTATTACTTATAAAAAAAAAAAAAAAACAAAACTACATATATCTTCTCTGGTGTTCACTAAGTAAAAAAAATTGAAGTTTGTTTTTTTGTTTTGTTTTTTTGTGTTTTTGTTTTTTTGTTTTTTGTTTTTTTTTTTTAAGGATTACAATAACTATGGATTTAATCGTCAAGGTTTGGAAATTTTTGAAGAAATTATGCATATTCTCACCACCAAACATGTGGCAAGCAGGAAATTTTTGCTTCGTCAAATATTCAACTTTGGTAATCCTCCAAACCTCAGACCTATAGCAAGTTTTCATGAACTAGTAAATATCACAGGTGCATGTCATGCGCTAAAAAACCATTGCAATGACAACATAGATTCTCTACCAAAATCAACAAGTTTTGAGAGAGCCATGTATGACCTACAAGAAAGACCGATTCAATCAAGTGCGCATAGGTGAGACACTAAGAGGTTGTTTGGATGGGATGAGTTTTGAGTGATATCACTTAATTTTCTATTTTCATCATCCAAATTATGTGGGTCCCATGGAGGAGTAGTTGTTTGGATGAATTTCCAATCATTGTTTTCATGACTTAGTCACTCAAAAATCCAGATCACAGTCATGAAAATGAAAACAGGTGAAACCTATTTTCATAACTCAAAATCTGATTTTTAGTGGCATGTTCGTAAATAGGAGGAGATTGTGGGGCCCATGACTTGTGTGTTGTCAAGTCAGACCCGCTCACCAACAACTTTTTGTCCTTTTTCTTTGTTGTTCTTCTTCTTTCCTTTTCTTTCTTTCTTTCTTTCTTTCTTTCTTCAAACCCATTCCAAGGCTTTTTTTCCCCTCATCTTCTTCTTTATTTTTCTTTCTTCTTTAGACCCACTCCAACGTTTTTTTTTTTTTTCTTCTTCTTCTTTCTTTTTCTTTCTTTCCTTCTTCTTCAAACCCACTCCAACGTTTTTTTTTTCTTCTTCAGACCCACTCCACCATTTTCATACATGCATAAATTTATACCTAGAAACAAAAACCCACACCTCATTTTCGTGATTTTGGTTTTTGATCTAAGGATTCTTGGGTTTGATTTTGGGTTTTTTGTGTTTGTGGGTTTTTGTTTGTGGGTTTTTTGGTGGAGGTTGTGGTTGTGATGAGGGCCGTTGAAGGAAAGTGAAATTGAAAAAGGAAAGAAGATTAAAATATAGAAGAGAACCTTGGATGATCTGCGCATGCAATGATGTGGGAGGTGAGGGTAGATTCTTACCTTTGGATGAATGGGTATTGTTAGATGCGTTAAATGAGTTTTTTTGATGGGATACCACTATGTAGTATAGAAGAAGGGGACGCGGGTAGTTATTAGTGAACTACTGTGTAGTGTTAGTGGGTGGGGTCCACTTTTTGGCAAAAAGTTGGGTTAAAAATGTGAGATATGTGATTGGGTATTGAAACCAAACGAGTTTTATTTTGAGTGAGTGAAAAAATAGAGTTTGAGTGATGATTAATGGGTGATGAAAACTGAGTGATGAGTGATGAGTGACCATTTTTTTTAACCAAACAAACTCTAAGCTTAATGGCTAATTCAATGTCTTTCTTTGTTGCTTTCACATCATCATGGAATTCTTTTTTACATTCAAACTTTGAAATCTCACCTAGAAAAGAAATTTTAAGCTAAAGGAATCCATTTTCCTTAGAAGTATCTTCCATGAAAACCTGACCAAACTTCAGAAACAAGAGGCATCAATTATAGTCAAAAAATTGTGTGAATCTTAGCAAACAATGGCGGCCAAATTTACAAGCAACTTATACACAATACTCACCAATATCTCCTTGGCATTGTCATCTTGATTTAGAACAATCTTCAGTCTTCAGTCCTCTTTGGGTATTAAGGCCACTCAGTAGATATGACAACTTTGGGTGTTTAAAATACCAAATTTTCAAAACAAATTGACATTTAGAACCGACAATTGATGGCTAAAGCAAACTTCTAGGTAGTATTCCACTTCCATAAAATTAAAATTTTCACATTGTTGGGTTACCAAATATTCTAATGCTATTAGTTATTTTACATCACATGAAAAAAATTTCAAACTTCAAATTTTTTTTTTTAATTAAATGATAAAGCACAACAAAGAATTTCATTTGAATAACTCCAATAACCAAGAAGCAGAGACAAACAATTAATAACACACACATGACTCAAGTTACTAAAACATTTTACAAATTAGATAATACATGAATTACAATTGAAATCATAAATATAAACACACATCACTCCATTAATCATTACAAACACTAAATGCACACCACAATATTATTAAAATTATTTACAATACAAGAGAAGGCTGAGACTTTCTGTGCTGCATGTTATGGCTGAATTGATAAGCTGCAATGTTTTGAAGCACGGAATCATTAGATGAGTATAAATTGAAAATAATCCATTGGTACTAAGAAATGTAAATCCAATGCAATCATTCACTAGATTGAACACTAAAAATTAAAAATTAAAAAAATATCTTACCAATGGCAATTTTAAGCACAAGGAACATCCTTTTTTGAGAGAACAATCTCCCAAGAACATCTGTCAATTTAGAAACAAGAAGAATCAAATATATTTAAAATAATGCCAATTTCACAAAAATATAGATTTCATACATCCTTGATAATATGACTTTATATTTTTGCATTGCATCTACTCCTAGTCAGAAAATCTCATTAACACCGTGTTCAGTTCACTTTTAGAGAGAGGAAATGAAAAGATTACAAGATTTTAAAATTTTCTCCCATCAAAGACAAGAATAGAGTTCATAATTTGTCTACTCTTTTATTCTCCGTAGACTCAATCTTTAAAACCAAAAAACAATTATCTTTTTCATTCCATAACATACTTTTTTTTTTCAATTTATTTCTATCTTAAATGATTATTGCCCTCTTGTTATTTAAAAAAAAAAAACAAAAAAACAAAAAATATAATCCGTCTGGTTAGTTTTTTTTTTTTTTTTCCTTATTGTGAATTAATTCAATAAAAAAACAAAAAAACAAAAAATATAATCCGTCTGGTTAGTTTTTTTTTTTTTTTTCCTTATTGTGAATTAATTCAATAAATACAACCAAAAAAGAGAGAGACAAGAATAGAGTTCATAATTTGTCTACTCTTTTATTCTCCATAGACTCAAATCTTTATAACAAAAAAATGACAAATTATCTTTTAGATTTCATAACTTACTTTTCTTTTCTCAATTTATTTCTATCTTAAATTATGAACCAAAGAAAAGTAGAAAAAAAAATCATATTATTGCTATAATATGTTTTATTTTTAAAAAAGAAAAACAAAAGTAGAAACGATTTCTGGGTTAGTTGTTGTTTATTGTGATTTAATTCCACAAAAAATCAGACTTTTAGGTTAGAAGTAAGATAGAAAAACAGAGCATACGTAGAAGAGGAAGAAGATTTTAGCCCTTACCTACTCAGTGCTTATCTAAACTGAATTTGACCATCTTGCCCCAATCTTTGCTGACCTCTCGCTCATAATCTCTCCTCAATTCAAGACAACCATCAATCTTCAGTACTCTTAGAGCAGTGAGGCGATCCATCCCTTCTGGCAGAGACGATAATTTTCGGCAATACCAAATCTGAATCTTGCGAAGAGAACTGAGATCGGGAAGCCACTCTGGCAATACCCCCAAGTTCTCACAATTATAGATCTCTAAAAATTGTAGAGTGTTGGCAGATCCTTTAAGCCCTTGGGGAAAACTTGCTAATTGTGGCAATTTCCAAATACGGAGTGTTTGAAGCCTTGTTGGGTAGTCATCCCCTCCCATTAAATTAAGCTTTACACATCCTCCAATTTCTAGAGATTCCAACGCGGTTAGGTGTTTCATTCCTCGTGGCAAAGATATCAGGCTTCCACATCCATTGAAGCGCAAGAAGCGAAGGGCGGTGAGACGTTGGATTCCTTCATTAAAACACTCTAGTCTAGGACATTTGTAAAAGTACAAATGTCGAAGAGAAGGCATGCACTCGATTCCGTTGGCAGGTAAACGCGTTTGTTTTGTGGTTATCTCAAAATGTCTGAGGCTAACCATCTTTCTTATATTCCTTGGCAACTCTTCAAACTGTACACACTCAAATAATATCAAAGTTTCCAAATTTTGTAAATCACAGATAGAGTCAGGCAATTTCTTTATTATCTTATTTCCACTTAAGTTGAGATATCTCAAATGCTTCAAAGTACTAATTGAGCTTGACAATGTTCCCAACGTTGAATACCCCCACGTTGAATGTCTTAAATTTAGCAATCGTAGGCGCTTAAACCTTGAGATGCATGTTTCCACCAAAGATTCATTAATATTAATATTAATAGAATCAATTCGGCCCCAATCTTTAAATGAGAAATTAATAGTCCGCATGTTTTCACTCAACTTGTGTAAAAAAGTTACTGTTGCATCACCCCACTTATGGTCCAAAATTGAAACATGTCTAGCCTTTTCAAAGTTGTTGCTGTTATTAGGGTCTTCAATTAAGCAATAATCATTTTGTGCAACATATAACGAAAGATCATGTAACAAATCATGCATTTTAAATGACCAAAAAGTATTTCCTTCATCTTTAGCTTCTTAAAAAAAGGATCTTGATAACAACTCTTTTAAATATTGTTCTCCAATATCTTCCAACTCTACAGTACTTTTGTTGGACTTTTTGAGGAGTCCATTTGCCATCCAACACTGAATTAAGTCCATATTTTTATATCTAATATCCTTTGGATACAATGAATAATAAGCAAAACATTGTTTCAAGTACGATGACAATTTATTGTAACTTAGTCTTAATGCTGGTAAAATGTCGTCTTCCTTTTGCTCTAGTTTCCATATCTCATTATCCCTTATAGAGATCCAATCACGCTCCTCGGTTTTAGAATAAAGTAAGCTACCTAAAGTCTTCACAGCCAAAGGAACGCCTTTGCATTTTTCCATTACTTGTTTTCCTATATCTACTAGTTTTGGATACTGTTCATGCTCTCCTTCATTGAATGCGCATCTTATGAACAAGGACAAACAATCCTTCTCTGGAAGACCTTTTAGGCCATGGATTGGTCCGGGGGCCATGTTTGAGGCAACTTTTTGACTACGTGTAGTGACGAGAATTTTACTTCCTTGTCTTCCAATTAACAAATTCTTAAGGCCAATCCATTGGTTACGATCCTCATTCCAGACATCATCCAAAACGATAAAAAATCTTCTTCCCTTTAAAGTACTTCTTAAACTATCTTGCACTAAATCCATAGTCATATTCGTACTACTTCCACCACCTGCAGACTTTAGGATTTCTTTTGCTAATTTGAAAACGCTGAAGTCTTCTGAAACACACACCCATATTCTGGAGTCAAAATTTTCAACTATCCTTTCATCATTATACACCAACTGAGCAAGTGTGGTCTTGCCCATACCTCCGATTCCCACTATAAAAATCACAGAAACATTACTATTGTTCCCTGGGTGCATCAAAAGATCTATTATGTTTTGCTTGTCATCAACCGTCCCAATAACATCAGAATCAGGAACAAAGGAGTGGGTCATTTCCCTCTCCCTGTGCACAATATTTTGATCTTCAGATCTCTCCTCAAGATGAAATAGAGCTCTATTCTTTGCTAGCTCTTCCAAACTCTCTCTTATCCCCTTGATTTTATGACTCATTTTATAATTGAAGCCAAGCGGGTTAAAAGAAGAATTAGAAATAGAGCCAAGTACCTGATCGCTAGTGTCTCCATATGTTTTCACCACTTGCCTGCGTAGAGCTTCACACTCGAACTCATCCAGCACGTCCGCCGCATCATGAAAGACATCTTTGAGTTGCCCCAACCAAACAGTCAGGCCTCGGTTTTTCACTTGCTTCTCCTCGGCATCGAGCAACACAGCTTGGATGATGGACATGGTGAGCTCAAGTTTTTTCAGATCTTCGGAAATGCCCCCTGCCGAGCAAATCTCTTGGTAAGAAAGGGACCCTATCTTGTCAATGACGTCTTATGCAATGGAATAGACCAACTCCGTCATGTTCTTTGAGGTGGAGGAAGAGAGGAGTTACGGTTGCTTGTATAAAACAGAGAATTACAAAAATTTCACCACCGATGCACAATATTATGATTCACTTTTGCTTGCACCAGTGAGTACATGCAGTGATGCACAATATTTTATGACTTACATTTTCTTTCTTTACACTTGAGTGGAGAATGGAGGTTTCTTGGAAATTTCTTACATCAATAGCCAAACCACTCTGCTTCCTAAAGTACCCGAATTTCCTAAAAATTGACTACTTGAAAGCTTTATCTTATGTTAATTTTTTCAAAAAGTGTGGACCCTTTGCTTGTTTAATTGGAAAAATGAAGCCCAAATGAACTTCAAATACGGATTAAATTCAACTTTGGTTTTTGTTTTTATCCATGACTTGTGATTTTCCTTTAATTTTTTAGTTTAGATTTAATTTGTTTGCCTACAACTTATTTGACAATTTTTTTAACTATTTACTTTCATGTATAGTTTTTATTTATTTATTTATTTATTTTTACTTTTTCAAAAATTCAAATATACTATAGCAGTTCAGTATATTTTCAGCAAAAAGTTGTATAAACTGTGTCAAATGTAGGATATAATTTGGTTCCTATAATTAAAAAAGGATATAATTTGGTGAATTTTTTTTATTCCCTAATGTAATTTTTTTTTTCATTCATTTAATTCAAAATATATGCCTCAGTCTAATAAAATTAGCAGTGATATTATTATTCTTGTGAAGACCAAGAACAGAGGCCAATAATTAGAAGATAAGGAAATGAAAATAGAAATGAAAGTACACGTTTGCTTCTTCTTCTTCTCCTTCTTCTTCTTCTTCTTTTAAATAATTTTTTTAAATTTTAATATGATAGAATTTACACCTCGCTCCATATGATATATAATTGCTCTCTCATGTTTCTTTACACTTTCTATGATACAAGTCGGTGCTTTCAAAATGGAGCCTTATTCTTGCTCGTTGACGTAGTGTTTAGTAGTGCGTATGCTAGACCTCCTTTGCTGAGTTATGCAATACTGATTTTAATTTTTAGGGCCTGTTTGTTTTACCATTTCAAACTCACATTTTTACATTTTAAACAACATTACACACATTTTTATGAGATGAGTTCAAGTTACACCTGGTGTAACTCTTTAGAGTTACACATTTTTTAAACCGTTAAATTTAAGCAAATCTAACGGTTTAAAAAAAATCCACATTATAACAAATATTCTTAACAAAATTTCATTAATTGCTTTCATTTATTACATTCTAAACCCAAAAATGTTTGACATCTACTCTCTCTCTCTCTCTCCTCCACCATTGCTCCACCTCCACAGGTTGCCGACAGGAAAAAAAAAAAAAAAAATGCCGAACTCACAATAGAGGTTTGTGAGTGCTCTGTTTCTATTTTTCTTTTCTTTTCTTTTTTTTCTTTTTTGGTTTGTGAGTTCTCTGTTTTTGTTTCTTTTCTGGTCTGACTCTCTCTCTCTCTACGTTTCTTTTCTGTATCATGCTTGGTACATTGTTTGTGTTAATAGCCTGACAGACCAAATGAATTAAAGAGAATTGAAGCCGCTAGTGGAAAGGTAGGGCTCAAACCATGGAAAGTAAGGGATTTGCAAAGGGGAAGGCTACTTCATTGTGTAGCCTACTGTCACTGTTTTAAAAAAAGGGCTTCATTGTAGGAAACTATTGAAGAACAAAGCATATCAGATTTTTGTGAAGATTTGTAAAGCTATTGTTCTGGATTTGTAGTGTACGTAAACGATGCAATTTATTTTGTTTAGCTACTGTCACTGTTTTAAAAAAAAGGGCTTCATCTTTGTACTTGAAGCTTGCATAAACTTTGCATAAGTTACAAAGTTTTCATGTTTACATTTGATTTCACAGTTTGGTAGTGAATTTTCTTTAAGTGAATTTATTCTTTCTTTCTCATTTTTCATTTTCTCTGTTTGTAAATTCCTAAATAGCAGTTATAAATACAATATTTTTGTTACAAATTTTGTTGAGAGAGATTACGTGGAGGTCTGGGATGAGAGTGATTTCCATGTGCAGTGGTCCTTCCAAGAGTCTTCTCAAATAGGTTTCATCATGGGTGGTGAATTTGAGAAACAAGAGGGTTGCAATGTCATTTCAGTTTTGCTTGAAGACCTTTGATGATTTAATCAGCTCAAAATTTCTGTGGAAGAAGAGGGTCATTATGTTGATGAGGCAAGCTTGTGGCATAGGAGAATTGGGTCAAAGATGGGGTTTGAAGAAAGGACAGCCCCCATGACTGCAACAATGTTTGGAAGAAAGGCTTGAAGTTGAAATTAGTCATGTCGATGTTATCAAGGCTTGTGGTTTGAATGGGCCATGACACTTAATTGTGTTACTGCTTGGACATTTGCTATTTTAGCTGAGGTTAGTAAACTCTTGTTTGATGCTTCAGCAGTTCATTTTGTCATGTTGCAACTATGAACTGTTTTTCATTTTATTCTGGCTATTTCTTTGCTTTTGTAGTAATTGTATTTAAGTAATATTGTGTAATAGTGCATCTATATATTTGGAGTGGATGTTATATTCTATAGCCATGCATGCATTTTGGGTATGAATTGTTACATAAGTGTGAAAAATGGGAACCTCTATTTCATTTTCAGTTATAAGTTTGTGCTGAAAAATAAGTAAATAAAAGGCTACTCTTTCAATATTATACCCAATACAACTTCAATCAGAGTAACTTTTTAGCTTGAGAGAATTTTCCTAAACATCATAGCAATGTAAAGATATTAACAAAAAAAAAAACATTATGTAAAAGTTAAAAACAAAATGTATAGATAATTTAGACAAAGGATGTCAATGGCGGATTGTAGACGAGAAGTGCATTCATTTGGCGAGATAGGTGGCTCCATACCCCTACCACATTCCAAATTTGCTAACCATAACCTCCTAATTTACAAGATGCCCCAGTGAACTCTCTAACTGACATGGAAAAAAGATGCTGTAAAACTAAACTGATCAGCAATTTATTCTCAAGAGAAGTCATAGATGCAATTTTGGCTATTCCTCTTCTAATACGAGATAAAATAATTTGGAGTTTCACCCCACAGTTAATAGTGCCTATCGTGTGGCTAGCAAGGCTAAATTTCCAACAATAGAGGAGACTTCCATGGGCAACAATAAGAAACAGTTTTGGTCAGCACTGTGGAAGACCAAAATTCCAAATCCCATTAATGTCCTCACATGGAGGGCATGTCATAATGAAATTCCTACTTATGAAAATCTTGGTAGGTGAGGAGGTCCAGTGGAACCATGGTGTCCCTTATGCAAGCTTCAAGTACAAAGATGATTTTGTTGATGCTGTAAACTTAAGCCCAGCAAGCACAATATTTAACAAAGCAGAACTTCTTTCACTTGAGAGTTCAATAACATGGCTAAACAAAATAAATTGCATCGTTTACGTACACTACAAATCCAGAACAGTAGCTTTACAAATCTTCACAAAAATCTGATATGCTTTGTTCTTCAATAGTTTCCTACAATGAAGCCTTTTTTTTAAAACAGTGACAGTAGGCTACACAATGAAGTAGCCTTCCCCTTTGAAAATCCCTTACTTTCCATGGTTTGAGCCCTACCTTTCCACCAGCAGCTTCAATTCTCTTTAACTCATTTGGTCTGTCAGGCTATTAACACAAACAATGTACCAAGCATGATGCAGAAAAGAAACGTAGTGAGAGAGAGAGAGTCAGACTAGAAAAGAAACCAAAACAGAGAACTCAAACCAGGAAAAAAAATAGAAAAATAGAAACAGAGCACTCACAAACCTCTATTGTTAGTGTACGACTTCTTTTTTTTTTTTTTTTTTTCCTGCCGGCAACTTGTGGAGGTGGAGCAATGGTGGAGGAGACAGAGAGAGAAACGTAGAGAGAGAGAGTCAGACGTTTTTGGTTTAGAAATAGGTTTAGAAAATAAATGAGGGCAGTTAATGAGATCTCAATAAGAATATTTGTGATAATGTGGGTCTTTTTTTAACCGTTAGATCTACTTAAATCCAATGTTTAAAAAAAGATGTAACTTTGGCTGAGTGGGTAAGACTTGGACGCTTCGTGCAACACACCTAGGTTCGAGTCCCGTTGCCCGCAGGCTTTCCTTGGTGGGTAAACTTAGTGGTGAGGTGTACTCATAAAATGTAAGATGACTTCCACACAGAGGGTACAGAACGGGTACCGACTACGGACTCACTGACCGAGGCCACTGGCTCCCTGCTCGGGGGTATAATATGACCATAAAGACCCCCATTTTTAGCTTCTCCAAAAAAAAAAAAAAAAAAAAATGTGTAACTCTTTAGAGTTACACCAGGTGTAACTTGAACCCATCTCCATTTTTATATACTTTTTCATCCACACGTACTTCAAAAAATTACAAATAACATTACTCAAACTATTCTACCAAACACCCCCAACTCTTTAGACTTGGACTTGGTCTGATAACTCATGCTTAAAAAAAAAAATAAAAAAAAAAAACAGTATCACTAGCATTTTCAATTTATATCTGTATCTTTATTTTCAATCACTCACTAGATTGAACATTGAAAATTAAAAATTAAAAAAAAAATATCCTACCAGTGGCAATTTTAAGTAATGCCAATTTCACAAAAATATAGATTTCATACTTCCTTGATAATATGACTTTATAATTGCAAGTTACACATGGTTTAGGTTTTATATTTTTGCATTGCATCTACTCCTAGTAAGAAAATACAAGCCAAGTAAACTCATTAAGACCATGTTCAGTTCACTTGTAGAGAGGAAATGAAAAGATTACAAGATTTTAAAATTTTCTCCCATCAAAGACAAGAATAGAGTTCATAATTTTTCTACTCTTTTATTCTCCATAGACTCAAATCTTTATAACAAAAAAAATGAAAAATTATCTTTTACATTTCATAACTTACTTTTTTTTTTCAATTTATTTCTATCTTAAATCATGAACCAAAGAAAAGTAGAAAAAAAAAATCATATTATTGCTATAATATGTATTACCCTTTTATTTTTAAAAAGAAAAAGAAAAAGAAAAGTAGAAACAATTTCTTGGTTAGTTTTTGTTTATTGTGATTTAATTCCACAAACAATTAGACTTTTAGGTATAGAAAAATAGAGAATACGTGGAAGAGAAGAGGAAGAAAGATTTTAGCCCTTACCTAATAAAAACTGAATTTGACCATCTTGCCCCAATCTTTGCTGACCTCTCACTCATAATCTCTCCTCAATTCAAGACAACCTTTAATCCTCAGTTCTCTTAGGACAGTGAGGCGATCCATCCCTTCTGGCATAGACGATAATTTTTGGCAATGTAAAATATGAAGCTTGCGAAGAGAACCGAGATCGAGAAGCCACTCTGGCAATTCCCACAAGTTCTCACAAAAAAAAAAAAAAAAAAAAAGCATAAAACTTGTAGAATGTTGGTAGATCCTTTAAGCCCTTGGGGCAAACTCACTAATTGTGGCAAATTCCAAATACAGAGTGTTCGAAGCCTCTTCGGGTAGTCATCCCCTTCCATTAAATTAAGTTTTTCACAATTTGCAATATCCAAATATTCCAACGCGGTTAGGTGTTTCATACCTTGCGGCAAAGATATCAGGCTTTTACAATTATTGAAGCCCAAGAAGCGAAGGGCGGTGAGGCGTTGGATTCCTTCAATTAAACAATCTAGTCTATGACATCTGTAAAAGGACAAATTAAAAAAAAAAAAAAAAAAAAAGCATAAAACTTGTAGAATGTTGGTAGATCCTTTAAGCCCTTGGGGCAAACTCACTAATTGTGGCAAATTCCAAATACAGAGTGTTCGAAGCCTCTTCGGGTAGTCATCCCCTTCCATTAAATTAAGTTTTTCACAATTTGCAATATCCAAATATTCCAACGCGGTTAGGTGTTTCATACCTTGCGGCAAAGATATCAGGCTTTTACAATTATTGAAGCCCAAGAAGCGAAGGGCGGTGAGGCGTTGGATTCCTTCAATTAAACAATCTAGTCTATGACATCTGTAAAAGGACAAATATCAAAGTGAAGGCATGCACTCGATTTCATTGGTGGGTAAACGCGTTTGTTTTATGGTTATCTCAAACTATTTGAGGCTAACCATCTTTCTTATATCCCTTGGCAACTCTTCGATTTCTTCACATCCAAATAATATCAAAGTTTCCAAATTTTGTAGGGCACAAATGGAGTTAGGCAATTTCTTTATTTTCTTATTTCCACGTAAGTTGAGATATCTCAAATGCTTCAAAGTACTAATTGAGATTGACAATGTTTCCAACGTTGAATATCTTAAATTTAGCAATCGTAGGTGCTTAAACCTTGAGATGCATGTTTCCACCAAAGATTCATTAATATTAATAGAATCAAATTGGCCCCAATCACCAAATGAGAAATTAATAGTCCGCATGTTGTTAGTCAACTTGTGTAAAAAATTTATTGTTGCGTCAACACCCCACTTATGATCCAAAATTGAAACGTGTCTAGCCTTTTCAAATTTGTCGGTGTTATTAGTGTCTTCAATTAAGCAATAATCATATTGTGCAACATATAACGAAAGATCATGTAACAAATCATGCATTTTAACTGTCCAAAACATATTGCCTTCACCTTCAACTTCTTGAAAGAAGGATCTTGATAACAACTCTTTTAAATATTGTTCTCCAATATCTTCCGACTCTTGAGTACTTTTGTTAGACTTTTTGAGGAGCCCATTTGCCATCCAACATTGAATTAAGTCCTCATTATTATATCTAAAATCCTTTGAATACAATGAGCAATAAGCAAAACATTGTTTAAAGTAAGATGGCAAGTAATCGTAACTCAATCTTAATGTGGATAAAATGCCGTTTTCCTTTTGCTCTAGTTTCCATATTGCGTTATCCCTTATAGAGATCCAATCACGCTCCTCTGTTTTAGAATAAAGCAAGCTTCCTAAAGTTTTCACAGCCAAAGGAACACCTCCGCATTTTTTCACAATTTCCTCTCCAATCTTTACTAGTTTTGGATATTGTTCATACTCTCTTTCATTGAATGCACACCTCTTAAACAAGGACAAACAATCCTTGTCTGGAAGACCCTCTAAATCATGGATTGGTCCAGAAGCCATCGTTAAGGCAACTTTGTGACTACGTGTAGTGACGAGAATTTTACTTCCTTGCCTTGCTCCTATTAACAAACTCTTAAGTTCAGTCCATTTTTCACGATCCTCATTCCAACATAATCCAAAATGATAAAAAAATCTTTTTTTCCTTTAGAATATAGCGTAATCTAGCTTGCACTTCATCCATATTCACGTTCTCACTGATCTCACCAGGGCCACCACCTGCCAATCTAAGCATTTCTTTTGACAATTTTAAAACGTCAGTCTTCTGATACACACACCCACATTTTGGAGTCAAAGTTTTTTGCTACCCTTTCATCATTATACACCCATTGAGCAAGTGTAGTCTTGCCCAGACCTCCGATTCCCACAATAGAAATCACAGAAATGCTATCATTATCATTTGGGAGCATCAAAAGATCTATGATTTTAGCTTGTCAGCATCCCCCCCAATAACATCACAATCATGAACAAATAAGTGGGTCTCCCTATGCACAACATCCTTATCATCGAGTCTCACCTCAAGCTGAAATTGATCTTTATCCTTTGCTATCAAATCGAACCTCTCTCTGATATCCTTGACTCTATGACCAATTTTATTACGGAAGGCAATTGGGTTAGAAGACGAAAAGAATCGACGTACGTTTCTGCTGGTGCTTCCTTGTGTTTTCACTACTTGCCTGCGTAGATCTTCACAATCGAATTCATCCAACACGTCCATGGCATCATGAAAGACATCTTTGAGGTGGTCCAGCCAAACAGTCAGGCCTCGGTTTTGCATTTGTTTCTCCTCGGCATCCAGCAACACGGCTTGAATTAATATGGACATGGTGAGCTTAAGCTTTTGAAGATCACTTTAAATGTTCCGTGTCAAGGAAATCTCTTGATAAACAAGGGAGCCTAGCTTCTCAATGACCTTTTCGGCAACTGAAGAGGCGAGCTCCATCATTTCTCATTGTTGGAGGTGGAGGAAGGGAGGAGTTGCAGTTGTTGGGACTTTGTTAAATGAGAATGTTGGTTGGTTTCGTAGTGGAACTTAATGGTATGAACAAATATTTGGTTGCATAGGAAAACTTAGACGAAAAGAGAGGACAATAATAAGAGAGGAAAGTGTTGGGATAAATCCTTGTCTATGTGTGAATTAAATTAAATATAACCCAAGCAATAAAGAAAATAGAAATCTACGGAAGTGATAAAAAAAATCAACCAACAAGAACACCAAGAAATTACATGAAAAACACTCCAGTGTAAAGGGAAAAATCACGGGGCAAATCCGATCAATCCACTATAATAAAATAAAAATTACAACACAAGTTATACTCAAAACCTGAGTTCACAATAAATTGGAAAAATACAATAATATCTCTAAGAACAAATACAACCTCATCACAAAACACGGTAACAAGATCTTTCACTCTGAATACTTCCACTCTCTATTGTTGTAGCACCCAAATAATCGTCCTAGAGAAAACCTCCAATTTATCTTCCTTGTGTGTCTTGAGCAAAAGAAAAATTATATTTTCTTTTTTCCCTTAGTACCACACAAAGCACTAATATTTTTCTTTCAGTCGGCTTCAAAACTGTGTTTCACTCTTCAGTCTCTCTAAATCTCTCTTTTTTCTCTGTTTGTGAAATACACGTACAAGCTTTATATAAAAGCTTTCAAGCCACTTGACACTCCTATTATAATTAGGAATAAGAGTCTTTGACTTCTTGTGCAACACATGCACCTATTTCTAATGGAAATAGGATTCCTTCAATGCTTAAACACATGTCCTATATGGGCTAGACTCAAGGTGTGGTGAACCTCCCAACAATCTCCCCCTCTAGCCCATTGAGGGAAGATATCTTTATCCCAACTCTTCAGTTAAAATTCATGTCGACCGTTTCGGCACAAAGCTCAAGCTTCCCTTTGGTCACAAACAATTCATAAGTCCTATTTTTGTGCAAAGAATTCATCTCTTTTTGCATAGCCTTCATACAGCTCTACTTGTCCTTATGAGACTCTACTTCCTGAAAGCATTCTGGCTCCCCCTCATTAGTAAGCAAAATATACTCAGAAGAGGGATATCTAGTCAATGGACGACGCTCCCTAGTAGACCTCTTCACTTGAGGTTCTTCAATCTATAGTGGAACAAGTTGCTCCCCTTATTCAACATCTTCAATATCTTGAGCATCATCACCATTAACTACTGCTGGCACATCACCATCAATTGCTATTGGATCATCACCAAGATTCTCATCCTGTACCTTTTCCCTATTTGTGGCATGATTGGAGGAAGAAGAGGTTGGTGTAAGGTCAGGAACACCTACAATAGTATCCTTTTTCTTTTTAGTTTTCTCAAGGTCTGCCAAATTTTTATTCTCATGAAAAACCACATCTCGACTTCTGATCATCTTCTTTTTCGCAGGATCCTATAACTTGTAAATTCTACATCTCTATATCCAACAAATATACAAGGAGTGGCTTTGCTATCAAGCTTCAATCTTTGTTCCTTAGGCATATGTGCAAATGCCTTGCACCCAAATACCTTCAAGTGAGAGTAAGAAACATCTTTCCCAGTCCAAACTCTTTCTAGAATATCAAACTCCAATGGAACTGATGGAGATCGATTAATTACGTAGCATGTAGTTTGAACAGCTTCACACTAGAATGACTTAGGCAAATTAGCCATTCTCATCATACATCTTACCTTCTCAACAATAGTGCAGTTCATCCTCTCTGCCACACCATTTTGCTGTGGGGTAGGAGGAGCTGTCTTTTCATGTCTAACACCTTTCTTAGAGTAGTAACATCTTTCCTAGTCCAAACTCTTTCTAGAATATCAAACTCCAATGGAACTGATGGAGACCGATTAATTAGATAGCACGCAGTTTGAATAGCTTCACACTAGAATGACTTAGGCAAATTAGCCATTCTCAGCATACATCTGACCTTCTCAATAATAGTGCGGTTCATCCTCTCTGCCACACCATTTTGTTGTGGGATAGGAGGAACTGTCTTTTCATGTCTAACACCTTTCTTGGAGTAGTAACTCTTGAACTCATTAGACGTATATTCACCTCCGTTGTTAGTACGGAGACATTTCAAAGGCTCCCCTTTCTCTCTTTCTGCCATGGCATGGAATTTCTTAAAGTGCTCAAATACCTGGTCGTGAAGCATCATTAATAAAAGTAACAAAATACTTGTTACCACTTAAGGACTCCACATCAATGGGACCATATACATCAGAATAAACAAGATCTAACACATTGGGCTTTGTAGTAGAAGGAATGCGAAAAGAGACTCTATGCTGTTTTCCAAATAAACATTAATCGCAAGGTTTAAGTGAAATACCTTTACCAAAAGGAATGAGAGACTTCTTTGCCAAAATTTGCCCTTTTCACTTATGTAAGCCAGTCGCCTATGCCATAAGTTAGGCGTAGAATCTTCCTGGGTTGCACTAGCAACATCTTTGCACACCTTTGCTTGTGTCTTGTAAAGTGTACAACAAATCTTCCCTCCAGCAAGCACCAATGATCATTTGGAGAGTCTCCATTTACCATCTCCAAAATAGTTGCCATAGCCTTCTTTGTCCAGAATAGGAGTAGAAATCAGATTTAAGCGCATATCAGACACATGTCGCACATTCTTCAATGCGAAGGTGTATCCAATGTTAGTCTCAACACAAATATTTCCAATTCCCACAATATCAGCATAACTATTTTTACCCATCTTCACTCTCCCAAAGTCTCCTGCTTTGTATGAAGTAAATAGCTCCTTTCTTGGACTAACATGACAGGAAGAGGCTGACTAAATCACCCATTCAACATAAGGATGTGAAACATTGCAACATTTATCCTTTCCTACACAGATCAACACATCTTCAATTGTCGAGACAGCAGTGGTATTCTGTTCTTTTGCCTTATTCTGATTTTTCTCATCTTTCTGTTTATTCTTCCAAGCCTTGAAGTTTCTTCTCATATGACCTTCTTTGTCACAATAGAAACACTTGAATTTTCCTTTCAATTCTGATTGACTTCTGGATCTACCACATCTCTTAGAATTTCTAGTCTTACTCTTCCCCCTGTTCTCTGTGTCAAGAGCCTGTGCATTTTCCTTGCCCACGTCTTTTCTTCTTGTTTTTTCATTGAACAAGCTATCCTTGACCATTGCAAGTTGTAGCACACCATTTGGAGCAGAGTTACTAACTGACACCACTAAAGTCTCTCAACTGTCAGGTAAGGAACTCAGAAGTAATAAAGCTTGAAGCTCATCATCAATTATCAACTTCATTGTAACCATCTGATTCACCAAGTCTTAGAACTCACTCAAATGCTTGGCAACGGATCTCCCTCCCTCAAGCTTCAAATTCACAAGCTTTCTAGCCACAAAAGCTTTATTTTAAGCTGTCTTTCTTTCATAGAGACCCTTCAAGTTTTCCCAAAGAGCTTCTGCATTAGTCTCTTAAGATACATGATGAAACACAATCACATCGATGCATTGTCTAATACATCCAATGGTTTTTCTATTTAACTTCTCCAGTCTTTATCAAACATCTCACTTGGCTTAGCACTATCACCCTCAATAGGATCAGGCAAATCCTTACAGTAAAGGACATCCTCCATCATCAGCTTCCAGATCGAATAATTTGATGCCGAGAGTTTAATCATAGTGCTCTTATTCATATTCATATTATCCATTTAATTCAAAACAAGACAATCACATTCAATAACCAGGCTCTGATACCACTTGTTGGGATAAATCCCCATCTATGTGTGAATTAAATTAAATATAACCCAAGCAATAAAGAAAATAGAAATCTACCGAAGCGATAAAAAAATCAACTAACAAGAACACCAAGATTACATGGAAAACCCTCTAGTGTAGAGGGTAAAACCATGGGGTAAATCTGATTAATCCACTATAATAAAATAGAGATTACAACACTCAAGTTATACCTAAAACCTGAGTTCAAAATAAATTGGGAAAATACAATAATATCTTTAGGAACAAATACAACCACACCACAAAACCCGGTAGTAAGATCTTCCACTCTGAATACTTCAACTCTCTATGGTTGTAGCACCTAAATAATCGTCTTAGAGAAAACCTCCAATTTATCTTCCTTTTGTGTCTTGAGTAAAAGAAAAATCACATTTTCTTTTTTCCCTCAGTGCCACACAAAGCACTAATCTTTTTCTTTCAGTCGGCTTCAAAACTGTGTTTCACTCTTCAGTCTCTTTGAATCTGTCTTTTTTCTCTATTTGTGAAACACACGTACAAGCTTTTTATAAAAGGTTTCAAGCCACCTGACACTCCTATTACAATTAGGAATAGGAATCTTTGGCTTCTTGTGCAACACATACACCTATTTCTGGATTCATATCCCGTGCAATACCTAAATTCTCAGCCATAAATTTAATCTAATGGCTTAAATCTTTGACACCTCACCAAATAACAAAAAGACTATTTTACCCTTAAAAAATTTCACAGCCCACCCACTGTTTCAGCCCGCCCATTGTTTCTGGTAAGTCTGAGTAAACTTTCATAAAATCAAAAAAAAAATTTCTCTCTCTCCACTACGCAGCTACCGCTCTCTGCCTCTCCTTCAACCCATACTTTACATCTCCTTCAATCCATTGTCACAGCAGCCCCAGCTCATACCCAAACACTGAAACTTAGCATTTGAAACCAAACCCCCAAACACTCACACTCCCTCTTTCTCGTGTGTGAAGCTATCCCAAGTCCCAACTCTCATGAAGTGAAGGTCTCTCCGAAGCAACGAAGCCACTGGCCAAATTGGTGGTTCTGATGGTACTTGCCATTGTATCATCGGAAAATCCCCAAAATCCCCTTTGTCCTGCTCTTTCTGGTACCCATTTTCCCTCTTTCACTTCCTATATATTTGTGTATGTGTTTGTTATGTATAAGATTTTTTTTTTTTTCTTTTTTTTGGAGAATCGTTATGTATAAGATAATTTAATGCTAGTGAAGAAGAATTTCAAATAAGCAATGAAGTTTTTGGTGTCTAATTAAGTGGAATCATTAATTTTTGAAGTGTCCCATATGATAAAAATTACTCTATTTTCATTTTCTTTGTCCTACCTAACAAAACAGAGTATCAGTAGTGGTTGGCCATTTGGGTTTTATGCTAAAATTTCAATTTTTGCTTCAAGAAAACTAAACATAGAAAATCTGGGCTTTTGTTGTAAATTTGATAACTTTTCGGAAGTACTTAAAGACTGGAATCCTTGAAATATTGATTTTATATAGTTGTATATTTGGTTTGCTATTTTGATTCTTTACAAAGTTTTTAAACTTTGCTAATTCATATTAAGATGTAGTTGATTAGAAGGAAATAGAAAAAATCGCTTCACCACCTCTTTTGGCTGAGTGCAAAACTGCTAAATTGATAAATATATTATTAGCATTATAGTGGGAACTACAGAAGTAAACAAAGTGAAATATATAAGTGCACTCTAAATACAGCAAAGAATAAGTTCTTACAAAAATAGATTGCTTTTTGCATAAGAATCTCTTTTCTGTATGAAATTGAAGCACCTGATGCGAGTTTTAGTTTTTGGGGTTGTGTGTGCTTACATGTGCATGTGTGGATAAATTTTTTATGAATCTTTGTTTGATATAAGCATAAGTTGGAACATTAGGCAGGTTGGATCACTCTCTACAATTTTCTTATCTTTTTTATCATTCTAACAACTAACGGAAGCCACTTTTAAGGTCCCAGGGTATCTTTTATTGACACTTCAATGGCATACTCAATGATGAGAAGTTTGCCATACATATTCCATGCTTACTTTACTTCCTATCTTGCAAGTGATCTGCTCATCCTTAAAATGAGAATGAATTGCACCAGATCATGCTGCCGTTTATTATTAATTGCTTCTTCCTACGTTCTAGGTGGTGAACTATAAAATGCCATTTTATACACTGGTGCAGATGATTGCAGAACTCTTTTGCGATTAACCATAAACACACACACACACACACACACCTTTTTTGATACTTAAGTTTATGAGCTGTTTGCTACTTGTACTTGGTGGGTCAACGAAATGAGCTCGTTTTATGGACCTTGTATGATGCTTTATAGGAATGCGCTTCTACAGGTTCCTGATGAGCCATTTTCAAATAGGGTTGGAGCAATTAAAAAACCTAAGGATTCATTTATTAAATACAGCAAGGAATGAATACGAGGCAAGCAGAAATTGCAATCAAATCTGTCTCTCTCATATTTAGGAAATTTGTAATCTCAAATTAAATGCATCTCATGAACATTTGGACTATATGATTTGCTGTGTATTTCACTTTTAATTTTGGTCCCTTAGCTGAGTTCTTAAGATGGAAGTTCCTAAGCTAAACCCTCAGCAAACTTACATAATTAGTAATAATAATGATCTCATGGCTTTACCCATGCTTGCTGTTAATTTGAAATTTTGATATATGTTTATCAATGAAATCACTCTTTTGTTCTTTTGTCAGGTTGAATGGCATGATTATAGGTGTGCTATTCTTCTTTTGAGCACCGAGAGCGAAAAAAGGCGGGTGCTGGAGTGATTAGTGAAGACCATGAAGCTGGCTTTGTTCATGATTTTTTTTTTTTTTTTTGGGGAAGAAATTGTTCATGAAATTTTAGATATAAAGAACATGGCTCATATCTATTTTAGATGGGATCATAATCAAGATGTAGCTATTTTGGCTTTCTTGAGAACTATAATTATTAGCTTGTTTTTTAGAAGAAATTATTAGCTTTTTAAAAGCCCAAATTCACATATTGAACCTTGGGCCCTATATGAGGATGGGGGTCCGTCTGAGAAGGAGTAAATAATCGGAAAAGACTCCGAAGTGGAACATCATGTAAGGAAATAATCAAGAAATATTGTCCGAGGAGATTATCCTTCTCGGATATGAAGAATACTAGTCAAGCAAATACCTGGGCAAATTCGGCAATCTTCTAGGAAGTTGCGATGATAAGGATGAACTTCATACACGTATAAAGATGATAAGAACAGAGAAATATCTATGGAAAAGCTGTTACCATCGCATTAAATGCACTGCAGTAACTTTTCTGACCGTATTTATGTGGAGAAGACTCATGAACAGTGCAACCTCAGCTACCATCACTCATGGAGAGCTAAAGAAGATACTTGATAGAACATATACTCAAGTGAATGCTTAGATGAAGAACAAGTGTATGATAAAGATAGAAAAAAGAAAGATATACAAATGTAAAGGATCTCTCATGAGAGGGGGATCCAAAAAAGGAGAAAGGAAGAGAGAAATAAGATTTACTGTAGCTCTAAGAAATATATAAACAAAAGTTGGTCTCTTCGGACAACAATTTATTCAAATTTCAAGTCTATTCTTGCACTTATTAATCTGTTAAACCTAGATTAAATGTTGTTTAGTTCACAAACAACCCAGGTCTTTCACCCGCTCTCTACAAATTCGTTGTATTGGGCTTGTTGGGCTCATATTCCATACCTCTTAGGTTTGGGCCATAAATACAGACCCTACAATTGGCGCTGTCTGTAGGAAGAGCTTGAGCGAGAGTGGAAGTAACAGTTGACGATGGCTGAACCAGAGCAACAACCAACAGAATCCAGGGCATCCCAACACGTGGATCCTTTTCTCAACTTGGAGCAAAGACATGATCGTGAAGGTCATGTACATACTACGCATACTGACCGAAGCCAGCCATAAGGTGGAAGTCATGTGTCTCATGCAGAGAAGAACAAAAACATGCAACTAGAGATTGGCCGGCTAAAAAGGGAGTTGCGCCATGCAAAATGGAGGTGGACTTCTTCATATTTTGATGACAATTCTGATGATAAGCAAGACGTCACTTATAAACGAAGATCTCAAACACCAATCAGTGAATCCTTTTCCTATGAAGAAGAACATTATCATAAACGGCAACCTCGAAGTCCATCACGTGAAGGCATAGGGAACAATGCTATAAGCAAGGCCTTGAACCAAATTTCTAGATCACCTTTCACACGTAGGATTGAAGAGGCAAGACTTCCTCGTCATTTTCATCAACCGACATTCACTATCTATAATGGTAGAACAGACCCTGTGGAGCATATGTGCCACTTCAACCAAAGGATGGTCGTCCACTCCAAGGATGAAGCTTTGATGTGCAAAGTTTTCCCTTCTAGTCTGGGACCAATTGTGATGAGATGGTTTGACAGCCTAGATTCCATTAGATCCTTCAAAGAACTCACTCAAGCATTTGGTTCCCGTTTTGTTACCTGCCAAAGAGTCGCTCAGCCCTTAACTTCATTGCTATCCTTGAGCATGCAAGAGGGTGAGACCTTAAAAACGTACTCAGATAGGTAATGGGAGATGTTCAATGAATGGAAGGGGATTTTGATGAAGTGGCCCTTAATACATTTAAGCTCGGCCTCTCCACCGACCATGGTTTAAGAAAATCTCTGATTGAAAAACCTGTCACCAATGTGCGTCAACTGATGAACAGGATTGATAAGTATAAGAGAGTTGAATAAGATCAGCAACAAGGCAAGGGAAAGGACAAGGTTATCCCTTAAGAGATGAGGGATTTCAGGTCGAATAGATACAGTAATAACAAGCGGCGAAGGGATTTTGCTGGGCAACCAGGATCAGCAAATCTTCAAGCAGCCAACGCTATATTCAAAGAGCTATTACCTCAAGTTTTGGAAAAGATTAAGAATAAACCATTTTTCAAGTGGCTGAATAAGATGGTGGGAAACCCTGAAAGGCGTAACCATAATCTCTATTGCCAGTATCATTAGGACCATGGGCATACCACAGAGGATTGTAGGAGCCTGTGGGATCATTTGGACCAACTTGTCTGTGAGGGTAAATTGAAACAACTCTTGCATCACTCTAGTGGCCGAGGAAGCCAGGTGAACTCGGAGCCCCAAAGGGATGATTCTTCAAGGCCCTCTTTGGGAACTATCAATGTCATTTTCGCCGCACTAGGGAGAACAGGATCTTGGCCATCTAGGGTAATGTTAGTAGCCCGATTACCCACAGATTTCAATCACAATCCGAAGAGAGCTAAAGCATGTACTCCACCAGTTTTAGGATTCTTAGGTGAAGACAAGATTGGAACAATCTAACCCCATGATGATGCTTTAGTAATTACCCTTAGAATTGGAGGGTATGATGTGAAAAGGGTAATGGTGGACTAGGGCAGCACGGCAGAGATAATGTACCCTGATCTTTATAAGGGGCTGAATTTAAAACTTGATGACTTAACTTTATACGGTTCTTCCTTGGGGAGATTTGAAGAAAGAGTTGTTATCCTAAAGGGCCAAATACGATTACCCGTGCAAGTTGGTATAGAGGTAGTAGAGGTAGATTTCATTGTCGTAAAGCGTATTCACCCTATACTGCAATTGTGGCTAGACCTTTGCTTCATACACTAAGGGCTATCGCTTCTACTCTACATCAAAAGGTTAAGTATCCATTTGAAGGTCAAGTTAGTGAAATCCAAGGAGATCAATCTGTGGCAAGACAATGCTTAATGGCTGCCATCCAGCATAAGCCTAAAGTTGAATCCTTGGCTCATGCCGGAAAGGATTTATAACAGTTAAAACCTCTAGCATTGTCCGTCGAAGATTCAGCCGAGGGTGTGAAGTGTGAAGATTTGGTAAAAATTACTATCAGAGATGATCCAGAGAAGTTTTTTCAAGTCGGTTCTCAGTTACCACTCCAGGAGAAAGAAGAACTAATAGAATTTCTTAAAAGAAACATTGATGTATTTGCCTGGAATGCTTATGAAGCCCTGGAGGTGAATCCAGAATTCATATGTCACCATCTGAAGTTTAACTCATTGATCATCCCTAGAAAACAGCCTCCTTGGCGCCCATCCAATGAGCATGCTGACGTAGTGCGAGAGGAAGTAACAAAGCTCAAACAAGCTGGAGCTATTAAAAAAAAAAAATTTATCCTGAGTGGCTAGCGAATACTGTGGGGGTAAAGAAGAAGAATGGAAAATGGCGAGTATGCGTAGATTTTACTGACTTAAATCAGGCTTGCCCTAAAGATCCATTCCCTATGCCTAAAATAGACCAGCTAGTGGATGCAACTGTTGGCCATCTTCAGATGAGTTTTCTGGATGCTTTCCAAGGTTATCATCAAATACCATTAGCCTTGGAGGATCAGGAGAAGACTACCTTCATCACCCCTATTGGGAACTACCACTACAAAGTAATGCCCTTTGGTTTGAAAAACGTGGGATCTACTTATCAAAGAATGATGGGGAGGATGTTTGAGCCATAGCTGGGTAAAAGTATTAAGATTTACATAGATGACATTGTAGTGAAGAGTAAGATTGTTTCTGAGCATATAAGAGATCTTGGAAACATTTTCAAAGTTCTTAGAAGATACAAGTTGCATTTAAATGCATCCAAATGTTCGTTTGGTGTGGGATCAGGCAAATTCTTGGGTTACATGGTGACTCACAGGGGAATTGAGGTCAACCCATATCAGATAAAGGCCATCAACAATTTACAACCTCCTCGGAATCCCAAAGAGGTCAGAAATTGATTGGAATGGTTGCCGCTCTGAACCGATTTATCTCTCGATCAGCAGATAGGTGTAGGCCTTTCTTCTTGCTGATCAATAAGTGGAAAGGATTTGAGTGGACTAAAGAATGTGCTTTAGCTTTCTAGCAACTTAAAGACTATTTAGCTTGGCCACCAATCATGTCCAGTCTTGAACCAGATAAAGTCTTGTTTGCCTACATTGTTGTGGCTCCTTATGTTGTAAGCTTGGTGTTAATACGAGTGGACCAAGGTGTGAAAAAACCATTTTACTACATGAGTAAGTCACTGCAAGAAGCCGAAATTCATTATCTGCCATTGGAGAAATCCATCCTGGCTATAGTGCTAGATACACATAAGTTGCCTCACTATTTCCAAGCTCATACAGTTGTTATTCTTACTCGACTTCCACTTAAAACCATACTCAAAAGTGCAGATTATACAAGAAGAATAACTAAATGGGGCACTATCCTAAGGGTTTTTGACATCAAGTATATGCCCCGCACTTCCACAAAGGGGTAGGTCTTTGCAGATCTAGTAGTCGAGTTCACTGAGCCCTCATTAGAAGAATTAACACCAACACAGAACATAGATGAAAAATCGGTTGGCGTAATTTCTCAGAAAGGCTCCTCATTCTGGGAGGTATATGTAGACGATGCAGCAAACCAGAAAGGATCTGGAGTGGGGTTAGTTCTAATATCCCCAAAAAAGATCATTATTTAAAAGTCACCAAGACTAGGCTTCACGGCTACAAATAATGAGACAGAATATGGAGCTCTACTAATGGGAATGGTAATGGTCCAGAGAATGGGAGGAAAGTCACTGGAAATGTTCTCAAACTCGAGGCTAGTCGTCGGCCAAGTACAAGGGGAATTTGAGGTGAAGGATGAAAGAATGCAAGAGTACTTGAGCCAAGTTAAATGTCTCCAGTCACAGTTCGAATCTTTTAATTTGCTACAAATCCCTAGAAGTGGTAACACACATGCTGATTCTTTGGTCACACTTGCAACTTCCTCAACACATAATCTGCCTCGGGTTATCCTCGTTGAAGACTTGCATAAACCAACGGAGATAAGAAAAGAGATAGTTCGAGTTCATCAAATCAGAGTTGAGCCAAGTTGGATGGACCCTATAATTCAGTTCCTAAAGGAGGATACTTTACTTGAAGCAAGGTTAGAGGTAGACAAAGTTTGGAGGAAGGCTACTAGATTCTAGCTATTCGAGGACCAGAAATTGTACAAAGGCTCCTATTCAGGACCGTATTTGCTGTGCATACATTCTGAAACAGCCGAATTGCTCCTTGAGGAATTACATGAAGGAATCTGTGGAAGCCATACTAGTGGTAGATCATTGGCACATAGAGCTATCACTCAAGGCTATTGGTGGCCAAATATGCAAAAAAAAAGCCCATGAATATGTTAAAAAGTGCGATCAATGTCAAAGGTTTGCACTAAACATACATCAACCAGGTAAAATCCTTAATCCATTATCCAGCCCATGGCCATTTGCTCAATGGGGCCTAGATATCGTGAGTCCATTCCCTAAAGCAGCAAGAAACAAGAAGTATCTTCTAGTCGGCACAGATTATTTCACCAAATAGGTTGAAGCTGAACCTCTAACCAACATCAGAGATGTAGACGTAAAGAAGTTTGTCTGGAAGAATATTGTCACTCGGTTTGGGATTCCTCATACCCTCATCTCTAACAATAGCTTTCAGTTTGATAGCAAAGCGTTCAGAAATTATTGTTGCGAATTGGGAATCATGAACAGATACTCCATCCCTGCTTATCCCCAAGGGAGTGGGCAAGTAGAAGCTGTAAACAAGATCATAGTAAATGGACTGAAGAAGAGGCTAGATGATGCAAAGGGTAAATGGGTGGAAGAACTGCCACACATACTCTGGACATACAGAACTATACCCCGTAGGTCTATTGGGGAGACGCCTTTTTCAATGACTTATGGGGCTAAGGCTGTTATCCCTCTGGAGACTGGGTTCCCAATGTTGAGAACCAGTTCGTTCAGTCCAAGTAGCAATAATGAACTGCTATAGAGGAGTTTGGATTTGATTGAAGAAAGGAGGAAAAATGCAATGGTCCAATTGACATATTACCAACAAAAGCTCAGATAGAGTTATGATGCCAACGTAAAGTTAAGGCCTTTAACACCTGGTGATCTAGTGCTCAGGAAAGTTGTAGGCATTGCAAAAAATTCAGCTTGGGGAAAATTAGGACCCAATTGGGAAGGGTCATACCATATTACCTTAGGGGTTGGTGTTAGGGCATATTTTTTGGAAGATCTAGATGGTTATGTAATCCACACCCTTGGAATGTAAACAACCTTAAAAGGTATTATTATTAATCGAGTTTTTTCTTTGATCAAAATGTTTATTTATCGCATAAAGATTTCATGGAAAGTGTTTAAACTTAAATCCAATCATGCCTAAAGTCTTTGGACTAGATGATATGGATTAGTTAACACTCCATCACAATTCTTATAAGTGTTTAAACTTAAATCCAATCATGCCTGAAGTCTGGACCAGATGATATGGATTAGTTAACACTCCATTACAATTCTTATAAGTGTTTAAACTTAAATCCAATCATGCCTGAAGTCCTCGGACCAAATGATATGGATTAGTTAACACTTCATCACAATTCTCATAAGTGTTTAAACTTAAATCCAATCATGCTTGAAGTCTTCAGACCAGATGATACGGGTTAGTTAATACTCCCTTGCAATTCTTTTAAGTGTTTAAACTTAAATCCAATCACGCTTGATGTCCTCGGACCAGGTGATATGGGTTAGTTAATGCTCCATTACAATTTCTTCAAGTGTTTAAACTTAAATCCAGTCATGCCTGAAGTCCTTGGACCAGATGATGGTGGTTAGTTAACACACCTTTGCAATTCTCATAAGTGTTTAAACTTAAATCCAATCATGCTTGAAGTCCTTGGGCCATATGATGTGGGTTAGTTAACACTCCCTTACAATTCTTGTCAGTATTCAAGCTTAAATTCAATTACACCTTAAGCCCTTGGAGATATTTAAATAAACTCTAACTTATGATAGACCTCTTCGGTCATATACTTAGTTCAGAATCAATACTCCGTAATATTCTCTGTAAGTGTTATACAAAAACCAATTCAAGTAAAGCATCTAATTATTTAAGTACCAAAAAATATATATAAAACCTTCATATCATTCATTGCTTCTTATGTTCATTAACAATTCTTATACAATCCATTTTTTCCAATATTTGTGTAAGCAATTTGTATCACTAGTATGATATTGTTATTAAATCTGCTCAAGTTACAGTAGTTATCGTTTAATGTCATTTGCAATAAGAATAAGCCTCATAATATGTGCAGTGAATATATAGAAAATAAAAGAAAAACAATTTCATTGATCAAAAGAAAGTACTTTGCAATTCCTTACATAATAATAATAATAATAATAATAATAATAATAATAATAATAATAATAATAATAAACTTAAAAAAAAAAAAAAAAAAAACTAATATAAGTATGAAATAAAATTCCTAAACATTTAAGCCTTCATCTGAGGGGCCAAAGGGTCAGTAGTCTGGCTGGACTAGGTAGTAGCGGCATCTGAGGCTTGGTCCTTAAGTTCAGGAGTTTTCTTCTTCCCCAAGTCTTTACCCATATCTTGAGGATCCTCAGCTTGCTTGCCCTGATCACTGAGCTAACCAGACTCTTTAGGAGCTTCAATATGGGCAGAAGGGATTTGGCCAACCAAAGGCTACTCCGAGGCTTCTTGGAGCTGTTTGGAGGGAAAGGAGTTAGAACCTGGGAGTTTGCGAATATCAAGATCGTAGTAGATGCTCCCAGGTTGCCTTAAGTTAGATTCCATAGAGACTCTAACAGCATCAAGGGCTTTACCCAAGGTTATATCATAGTAATCTCTGCAAACTATGGAGAACTCCTCTGTGAGTCTGACTTGGGTTTCCTCTACCCCAAGCTTATATGCGGCCTGCTTTTCAGCCTCAACTGCCTCCTTGGCCAATTGGGAAATTTCCTTAGCTTTCTAAAGCTCAGCTCAAAGACTTTTCACCAGCTTTCTCTCTGTCTCCAAATTAATCTCGGTCATGTGCAACTGCTGGTGTTGGTCTTCGGCCTGCCTCTCAACATTTTTAAGGCCTGCATCAAGACTATTCCTCTACTTGGTCATCTCTTTTAGCTGCTCGGACAGCTGAGAATAATCTTCCTTCAGTCTACCCAGAGATTTTTCAACCTCAAACCGAGAATAGGCTTCTACTTGGGCTTCACTGTGAGCGTTTTTATCCACTCCTCGGCCACAAAAATTTGTTGGGTAATCTACACAACAGAATTGAAAAATTGTACTATAAAGTAAAGAAAAGGGACAAATAAACATGATCAACATCTTAATTAAAGAAGTGGATTAATTCACTTACCATGGCTAAATCCCTCTTAAGGGATAGGAAGAGTTCATGTTGGCTGAAGTGCCTGTAAGCCTCCATATCCTTGGGTAGGAGAAATGGCTGCTCCAGGGCTTCAGCAATGAGACCTGCCTTCCCCCCTTGATAATTTCTAACAGAGGTGTCCCAAAGGAAAGGAGTACCATCCAACTCCAGCTTGTGACACTAGGTGCGTTTTCCTCATTGCACCTCAGCAACGAGAAGGTCTTCTCGGCTTTCAATAGATGAAGTTCTTCTGCTCCGTTGGTCCCTGACCACTCTCTGTTGCTTAGTTCCTATTGGAGGCACCACCTCCCCTTCTTCAATATCTGTAATGGGCCTTTTCTTCTTCAGATCTGGTAATGGCTTTAGGTCGATATCAGAAGGGACCTGAGGAAGTGGTGGAGGAAGATTAACAGCTGGTTGAGACGGACCAGTCTCTTTGGCCTCAGGCACTTTTTTCCTAGCCTTCATTAGGTCCCTTAGGCTAGCCATTTCTTCTTCTTCTTCTTCTTCCAAAGAACCGTCTGGAAGGGCAGTTATTAAAACGGGGGCGCAGACACTGGACTGTCTGTCAGTCTCCACTTCAACATCTAAAACTGGAATAACCTGAACTTCTTTTGGTATTTCTTCTTCAAATAGGAATTGATCAATCTGTTCCTCAAGTGAAGAGGTCGAAGAAGCAACTCTTTCCCTTTCTGCGGCTGCTTCCAAAGGAACCTGTTGAACTAGCTGGATGAGTTGCGGCACACCTATGGATTTGGATGTGGTACGGGGGCAAGACCGAAAGGAGCTAAAAAATTTGGCCGAGAGACGTCTATTCGGTTTATCTAATGGTCTCCTTGCCTTATAGCATTGCCGATCAATTGAAATGAGTATGAAATTGGCGTAAAACCAAGGATAAGATGGGCAACCCGAAGTTGCCTGTCTTCACACACAAAAATCTCTAATCTCAGTAAGTAATTGAGTACAACAACATTGGTCAAACTGAACCGATGAGCAATGTGTGTTTTATTTGTTAAACACCACAACATAATTAAGCATAATTAGAAACTTAAGAATACTGATACAAAGAGAAGAAAAGCTACTAAAAGACGAGGACCCTAGATCTATTGTTAGGAAACCTAAGTCTAGGATATCCCACCTGGCTCCCCTAGTTGGGTTGGGCAATGAAAACCGTCGTGTCACGTACCCGAGATGATCAGATAGTCATCTTTCATCCCATTGTTAGATTTAGGAAGGCAGGAGATGAGCTTAACAATGTTAGATCGAGATTTAAAGTCAAATCCCGCCCCCTTTTGTTTATGACACTCATACATGTGTACTATGTCAAGCCAGGTGAGCTCCAAGCCTAAGTGTCAGTTCAAATCATCAACTGCTCCTAAGATCCTAAAGATGTTAGGCGCACACTGTTCGGGACTAAGCCTATGGTTTCGAAGATAGTCTCTAGTAATGGGACCTATAGAGATAGTCAACCCCCCTTCCAAGAAAGCGATGACGGAGATTATAACTTCCCCCACTGTTCGATCTATTAACAGTCCTTCTGGGGGACAATATCGCAAACCTACATCTTGAGATATGCGATATGTTTCTTTAAATTTTTCTATTTGGGTAGGACTATCCACCAAATACTTAAATCTACCCATTTCGGATAATCAAGAAGAAGGAAATACTAAAAAATTGATGGCCGAAGAGAAAGTGATGATTCGAAGAAATTGGAACTTACATAAACTGGGTTGGGGAGAGATCCTTAGATCCTTAGTAGGATTCTTATGAATTTGTGAGAAAATGATACTAATGATTTGAAAAGCTTTGTAAGTTTGAATACTGGAGCTCACTGGAGAGTTTAAGAAATCGTGAAGTAAAGGAGAAATGATCTCCTTCGAGGCTTTATATAGAGGTAAAAAAATAAGTGAGAACTATCCCGCCAAAATTCTAAGGAAAAACATCATCCGTTGGATCAATGGCTCACCGTTGGATGCAAAAGACATAACACCGCCTGGAGCAATTAATAGCGCTTCGTAAACACCGAAACGTTAATGACAATGATGAAGCGCCTAAATCTATGCTCTCACGCGTGTAAATTTAGGTATTTTTACATTTTTTAGCCTTTATTTCTATGATAGATCAAAATCCTATTTATTCTTCCCGAATGTGAGGGAAAAATTAAAATTTTGAGGGCCTATTGTGGGGATAAAAGCCCAAATTCACATATTGGACCTTGGGCCCTATATGAGGATGGGGGTCCGTCCGAGAAGGAGTAAATAATTAGAAAAGACTCCGAAGTGGAACATCACGTAAGGAAATTATCAAGAAATATCGTCCGAGGAGACTATCCTTCTTGGATATGAAGAATACTGGTCAAGCAAATACTTGGGCGAATTGGGCAATTTTCCAAGAAGTTCCAACAATAAGAATGAACTTCATACACATATAAAGATGATAAGAATAAAGAAATATCTAAGAGAAAAGTTGCTACCACTGCATTAAATGCACTGCAACAACTTTTCTGGTTGCATTTATATAGAGAAGACCCCTGAATAGTGCAGCCTCAGCTACCACCACTCATGGAGAACTAAAGAAGATACTTGATGGGACATATACTCAAGTGAATGCTTAGATGAAGAACAAGTGTATGATAAAGATAGAAAAAAGAAAGATATATAAATGTAAAGGATCTCTCATGAGAGAGGGATTGAAAAATGGAAAAAGGAAGAGAGAATTAAGATTTACTGTAGCTCTAAGAAGTATATAAACAAAAGTTGGTCTCTTCGGACAACAATTTATTCAAATTTCAAGTATATTCTTGCACTTATTAATCTGTTAAACCTAGATTAATTGTTGTTTAGTTCACAAACAGCTCGGTTTTTTCACCCACTCTCTACAAATTCATTGTATTGGGCTTGTTGGGCTTATATTCCATACCTCTTAGGTTTAGGCCACAAATACAGACCCTACAGCTTTTATGCGCTCTGGTTGTGCCTTTTATATAAGTACTTTGTGATGATTGATTTGGAGTCACTGAAGCAATTAAGGATTAGTTTCTTAAAGATTTATAAAATACTTTATAAGCAATCCTAACATATTTATTGCTAACAAAATCAAAGGCCATAGCCTCATTTAACAATATATATATATATATATATATATATCACTGTCCCTTTTCATTCTTGGATTCATTAAAGTTTCTTGATAATTTTCTTTATTGGGTTTTGATAATCTGTGTGTGTTTGTTCTATATATGTAGGCTGTTTGGGTACGGGATGGGAATCCATTTATTGCAATTAGAGGACCCGGAGAGCATGCCCAAGAAGACTGAAATTAATCCAAAGGATAATCATATCTCTTTCCAGGTAATTTTGGATCTACGTACTGTGTGTGTGTGTGTGTGTGTTTGGTATACGGTTTAATTTGGAATTCTTAACAAATTCTATGGCAGCGTTTTGGTTCCGCTAAATTTTGTGATCCATTGATCACTCTGCTAACAGGACCGTGAATAAAATATATATATATATATATATATTTCCTTTTTAATTTCCTTCTTAGAAAAAGGATTTTGAGTTTGTTGGTTTGATTTGATATTATTATACTGAGAAAGTTGAGTCATTTGAGCTATTGATTTAATTTATTTATAATAATTTTTTTAGTTTATTATTTGCAATTTGTTCCTATCAATATCAGTATCAGTATCAGTATCAGTATCAGTTATGTTATTTATTTATTCTTAAATTAATGAGCTTCTTACTATGGAGATATTAATCATATTATAAATCTCCTTATTACTAGAATGTAACTATGTATCAATGATATTAAGAATATATTATTTGTTTTTTTTAACACTATATATATATATAGCTGTAACTCAGAATCAGAACGGAAATACTCATTTCAATATATACAAAACCAAAATGGAGACTGAAACTGAACGAATAACTTTGATTTTATTTTAATAATGGTTTTTTTTTTTTTTTTGCTATGAAGTTACTGCTCATATTATTTAAATGGTTCATTCAGAAATAAAATTGAATAATTGAAGGGGAAAAAACTAAACAAAGAAGTGATACAAAAAAAATACCTGTTGAGGGCCATTTTTGAGAAGTCATAGAAAAGGAAAGGAGCCCAACAACACAAACCGAAAGGAAGTTGGCCAAAAGATAGAAAACAAGAATCATTAAGTCCAAGCGGCAAAAATAATGAATCACAAGTCTATAAAATAAATAAATAGGACTTAAGAAAGCAAATGGGCTCAAAAGAGCCCGAAAAGAGAGAAATAGCAAATAGCAAACCCATGGCCATTGTATGATGTGAAAAAGTAAGAATGGGTCGCAGCAGGCTCAAAGCAATGTAAGCAAAGAGAGTAGGGGATCGATGGCAGGCCCACAAACCCCAAAGATGAGTATGAGGTAATTGGGTCAGGAAGCCCAATAAAGTTAGTAAAAGCCCATAGGAACATAAAGTTAGGAAAAGGGCGAGGAAGCCCAAGACAAGCAAATGGGCCGAGGATGCCCAAGGGAAAACCAAAGGGACACAGGAGCCCATAAGTGAGAAAACCCATGGTCATGTTAAGCCACTAGGGAAAGAATGAACAGCAGGCCTAAAGAGACCCAGGAGGATTGAGTCATTACAGCAGGAATGACAGAGTGACATGGCAGGAAATAAGGGCAATCAAGAAATGGGCCAAAAGAAATGTAAGGTCTAGTATCAAATAAACCCAGCCCTTAAGGGGAGCGGGAAATTAAAAAAAAAAAAAAAAACAGCTAACATAAAAAGGGTCAAAACGAGCGGCAGATTGTGCAGAAAAGCCTCCAGACCACGGCAAACAAATGAGCAGCAGACAGATTTTGGACACATGTGGAAGGAAGGCATGCGCAAGGCTCAGGCACCACCAGCCTATACCCAGCCAATACAGGACATGGTGAGGGTATGGTTTGGTGGTGGGGAGAGGGGAAAAACCTATTTTTGGGGTTCCTGCTGAGGCTCTTTTGGGAGAAGTGTCCTGCTGGGATGACATACTACCTAAAAGAGGCAAGTTGAGCTGGAACCACTAGGTGCAGGTCATGAGAGCAGAGAGTGAGAGAGAACCCAGACCATGGTAGGAAAGGGTGCCATGGCAGACAAACAAACAAAATACCCTTCTTTGTCTGGTGAGGGGGAGTGGCACACAGGCGATCTAGTGGTGGTCGACCAGTACACTCAGACCAGAAAAATGCAGTTAAGGGCCAAAACAGTAAAATTCGGTCATGGCAGGCACTATAAAAGGGGATCTTTGCCATGTATTGAAAGAGGAAAAATCATAACCTAAGTAACAAGAATCTCTAAGAAAAAACTAGGAAGTATAAAAACAAAAGAAAAGAAAGAAAGAAAAGATCAGAGTAAGAAAATTAAGAAAGAAAAGAATAGAATAGGGAGTGAGATTGGCAAGCATGCACCAATAGGTTGATTCTCTCTCTCTCTCTCTCTAAATCCAGCTCTCTGTCAGAAAAAATAAAAGGATTTCTCCTTTGGGCATTAACCATTCAGGTCCGGTTCCCTTAAAGCCATTAATCCCCACGGTAGGATCTTTCTTTGGAGATTAGCTGCATTGAGATGAAGCGTTCTTCCCTTTTTGGTTTTTTACTTCTACGAACCAAACTTAACTTGATTAATATTTCTTCCTGATTAACTCATATTACCATTTACTCATTTATCTTCTTTGTAAAAGTCATTGTTATCACTGTGATTATGTTTCATAAAATATGGATTATTTGGTCATTTTCTATTAAATAGTCAGAGGACTTTGTTTTACTGTTATTATTATATTTGCCTGCCATAACTTATCTGAAACAGCTCTGCCTGCCATAAACACACTCTTGGCAGACGAGGCATAGTTTGTGCACAAGCCAGTCCAAATTGAGTTGTAGTTAGACCAGTCTTAACTCTCTTACTCAAAACACTCGAGCCCACTATCGCAAGAGGCAGCTCAGCCCAACACACACACAAAGAAAAGGCCCCTACAATACCTAAAATAAAATAATAAACAATTCAGGCATTAGTTTCTTTTGGATGAATGTAGAGAGAAAAGGATGACCCCTGCCCAGCTTTTGGGGAAATTTTAGGTAAGTTTTTTTAGCTTTAAGAAGTAATTTTGAGGGTGAATTGGATTAAATTTCATTCTGCAAATTTATTTTGCAATTTCTTTGAGTTGTATCTTAATATTTATTGCTTGTATTTCTTACATCCTGAATCTCTGTTACAAACTAACCAACCTATGGTCAAATTGCTGATAGTTGAAGCATTGGCAGGCGCCCTTAAAATATTAACCTATCATTGGAGTTCTAAGACTAGTGGTTGTGAGATTTCATTTTAGACCTCATGAATTGGGGAAGTATTATATATAAGAAAGAAAAAAGGAATAAAGATTTTCTTTTTACCTCAAAACAGAGCCTGAGTTATATATTCCTATGATACAATACAAGATACAGATCTTAAGCCTAGCCCAAACCTAAGGTGTTTTGGTCCCTCACGTGATCCTTGACCTATCCTAGGAGAAAATCAAAGGAAAAACAATATGATGTTATTTTGGAAGAGTATGATTATTGAAATACGGTAGAATGGTTGGTAAAGATTAGTTGATACGGTAATGCACTGGCAGTATATAAGAAAGTTGCAGCTAAATTTACATTTTGCAAATAAATTATCGAAAATAAAAAAAAAAAAAAAAATTCTCAAACATACATGTTCCATACATGCTATAGATACATGTTATATACAAAACTCCCCTCGTGGATTTTTCATTACACTAAAAAAACTCTGGGTTCCAAGTATAAATTACACTCAGCATCTCTATAAGATATAATATAATTATTTGTTTTATACGTAAACTAATAATATAGAAAAGATTAAGTATTACATTCAAATCTTTAAAGGGTTTTGTATAAAACTATTTTTTTTTTTTAATTTTAATGTGATATACTGACATGTGATGTGACGTGACTATTTATATGTTTATCTGTACGAATCTTTTATAGTGGCATACATTAATTATTCTACAAATACAACAAATGTTATTAATATAAGGTGATTTATTTATTTTTAGATGATTAGTTATATTGATGTGATGTGAAGTGATGTCACTATTTATATGATATATTGTCGATGTTGGTTAATTGTGCATCCTCACATCCTAGATTAATTTATGATAGAATAGAGCACTATATTTTCACAATACTCTCATAGTGAAAAAAGTGATGTAACTATTTTATAAGATATATTGTCAATGTTGGTTGATTGAGCATCCTCACATTCTGGATTAATTTATGATAAAGAGTTACATATATTGCATTTTCACAATACTCTTATAAAAAATTGTAGATAAAAAATTATTATTAGTTTTAATTTAAACTCATTACTAAAACTACTTTTTTATTCACTAATAACAATAGATCACTTAAAATTAGTTATGAAAATATTGTGGACATAATATTTCTCTTAATTTAATTAGGACAATCTAATGATCATGTTATTTGCAATGAAATTGTAATAAAATTTATAACATTATCTATAACAATTTTGATGATAAAAGTTACAAAAATATGCATGATGGGCAGTGTGAGAGCATGAGTGCAGTTGAGAAGAAGCTGAAGGAGATGGTGATTCTTATGTGCGATCAATGGTGGAGGAAGGTGGGATTCATGTTGATCAACTCTTCTTCCATGACCCTGATGGCTTCATGGTGGAGATATGTGATTGTGACAACCTCCCCGTGATTCCTTTAGCGGGCGAGATGGCTTGATCTTGCTCGCGCCTAAACCTTCCGATGGTGCAGCATCAGCAGCAGATCCGAGTGATTCAACAATAAGAAACAAGATTTGTCAGGTGGAGTTGCTGACAATAAAAATCATGAGAACTGCTTGCTTGTTTTTATTTGTGTGTCATTTTCTATTTGCTTAATTAAGTTTTGTAATAAGACAATATTTGACAGTGAGAACTCATACAAAGTGAGGACTCGGGTTTGTTTAAAAACTTTTAAAATTGGAATCTATTGATCTGTCTTGCCTTTTTAAATCTCAAACCTATCATTTTCTGATTCATTGCCAATGCCATGTTGTTGAAAACACTTAATTTAGTTTATAAATTCAACTTAATCTAAGTGGGTCAGTGACGTAGTTATATAGTAGTATAGTACGGGCCGTAATGCTTCACAAACAAACGGGAAATGGTTCATATACTTTTTGTTTGTACTAAGGAAGTTGCTGTTTTTATTTTTATTTATAGGGACGAAAGAAGGTTTTTCTTTTTTCTTTTTTATATATATAAAGAGAAGTTGTCCCAATTTTGGTTAGGTTTTTGAGCTACCAATCAATGATATTTTAGAAATCCTATAGATTGATAGTGTGGTGGATTGAATTTAGAATTTTTGAGTTTACATTGTATCCCAAACCAATAAATCCATCACCTAAACAATGGAGAAGGTTTATCTCCAAACTAGTAATGTGAATTTTAAAAAGAACAATAGTTAGATTGCATTTTTTTTTTTTTTTGTTCTTAACATACATATTAAATTTCATTCAAATAAAATGTTATACACTATTCGATCAATAAACTTATTTTTTATGCATTATATTTTATCACAAAAACTTGAAATTTAAACATGTTATTAATGATATATCTATTGATTTTTAATCTTCTTGAAATTTTGCAAGTATAAAAGATAAGAGTATATAATTCAATGGTTAAATTTTCAAAATTTAGAGTCAATTAAAAAGATATAAGAGAAGTTTTAGTTTGGAAAGAAATCTTTTTCATAACCGTGTTAGAGATGAAAAAATTGTGTGGAAATCTGATTTAGGCTTATTTCTTTTGAAGGAAAGAGACCTCTAGTATTGCATTAAAAAAAAAAAAGAGGGAGAGACCTATCGTGGACGTGATCTATAAAAAAGAAGTATTCTAATTCAAAGTTGATGTTTTTGTTCAGTTTATATTTCAGAACGAGCTACACGTTACTCGCCCCACCCACCAGTGCTACGAAAATTTAGATGCTAACGTTTGAAAGTGACATTCTGTTTTACTACAAGGTGAGCTCTAATTTTTCCAAAACAGCAACGAAAAATGATTGGCCAATTTAGACATGTTACACTATTTACAAGCTCGTTTTCATAATTGTCACTCGCTTGCCATTTTTATGGGGACCTACATGCAAAAGACAAGGGAAAAACATATAAGGATTCAGATCCTCTAAAAACTAGAGTTGCATAAAGTTTATGACCACTTGGAATTAATGGGGGTTTATTTATGATAGTCTTAGAGCTTTTCATCTTTAATTAATGGAATGACCTAACCATTAACCAACCATTTCTCCTTCTCGTGGAATTTAAAAAAAAAAAATGTGACCCTTTACCACTATTTGGTTTCATCTTTAATTAATGGAATGACCTAACCATTACCAACCATTTCTCCTTCTCGTGGAATTAAAAAAAAGGTGACCCTTTATCACTATTTGGTCACTAGAGGACACTGCAAAAATACCTTCTTCTTTTTTTTTTTTTCTTTGATAACATCTTTCTTCTTACTAAGCGTCCGTTTAGATTGGGTGTTTCGCCCAATCCGTGCGTCTGCATTTTTTTAGTAGGTCCCATAGATACTGTTTATGAACCTACAAAAGTCAGCAAAACATATATTTCTAGGTAAATTTAGGTTCCACAGTACTTTACATACCTTTAAAATTATTTTGCTACATTGTTTTCAGCAATAAGGAGTTGTTTGGATTTCTTGATTTCCATTACCCATCACCCAATTCCCATCACCCATCACCCAAAATCAATGGACCCCACAGGCCAATGCTTGTTTGGACGTCCTAACTCAGTGATATGGTTCCACAGTACTTTACATACCTTTAAAATTATTTTGCTACATTGTTTTCAGCAATAAGGAGTTGTTTGGATTTCTTGATTTCCATTACCCATCACCCAATTCCCATCACCCATCACCCAAAATCAATGGACCCCACAGGCCAATGCTTGTTTGGACGTCCTAACTCAGTGATAAACCCATCACTCACATCTCTGGATTTTGAGTGATGAGAGAGCGAATTCAGAAATAACTTTTTGGAGTTTCTGAAAACAGAAATATGAGTAACAATGGCATTTTGTGTAATTTTTAGCAAGTATTGGGGCCCATAGTTAGACAATGTCACCTCAGTTTTTAGACTCCATGTGCCAACACTGTGCTACCAATGGCTCTAATGGCCCAATTAAACAAAACACCTACCACAGTTATCACACACATCACTTTCACAGTAAGACAGCAGGGCCCGCGTTTTGGAGTTTCTGTAATTGAAATCCATGACCAGGTTAAGGTGCCAAACAAGGGTTGGTGATTTTTGGGATATTTTGAGTGATGGGAAATGAGTAATGGGGTGATAAGTGAGGAGTGATGATATTTGAGTAATGAGTGAGAAGTTATAGATTTTTTGGATCCAAACATGGCCTAAGTTTTCAGTTTTTAGCAAATAAGCAGTATCCAAACATACCCTAAAGTCACCGAGAATAATTGCAGGAATCTTTATTAAATTCTAACTGAATATTGTAAGGTTAAAGGGTACTCACGTCATGAGTACACACTACACACACAAATCTAAAGTGCGTTCTTGCCAAACATACCTCGAAATAATAGGCACATTTAAATGTTCCGCATATAATTAACTTTGGAAAATAGTTGAGTTCCTCTTTTCCAAATATATATAACAAGATTATTAGTATTATTATTTGGTTAAAATCATAAGGAACATCGAGGGCTGGCAGTGACTCTTGTCAATGGTAGGACAAGTCACATATTAAGTTAGATTCAAGTATATCCCTTCTAAGACCAAAATGACAATAGGGTCTTGATATATTTGCCATAGTAGATAAATAATTTAGCTATTTTGACAAACTTTGCTTGCGATTTTGGACCAATCGTAACATGGCTTGGGCTAAACTGCTGAAAGCAAGATGTTTCCCTTAGTTTTCCTTTCTAGATAGGGTAATGGGCACAAATAAGGGCAGCTGCCAGCCTTCCTTACCAGCAAATCTTTGCTCAAGTAAGGTTTGAGATGGAAAGTGGGCATAGGGATCTCAATTCCTTTTGGAATTACGAGCTGGTTTGTTTAAGATACTTTGAAAACCTTAGAAAATGGCATTTGTAAAAAAACTAGACTCCCTTGCGTATTTGAAACGGCGTTTTATGTTTTTTTAATATCGCAAAGTGATTTAAAAATGTGTGTTCATAGACGCCTAAACAAGCGCACCCTATAATTGGCTACTTTATGGACTTTTATAAAATTTAATTGATGGTCACTTTCTTTGGAATAGATGAACTTTCAAAGAAGGCGACCCCACCCCACCCCCTCCCCCCAAAAAACTCATTCTTATCAAAGCCATCCCTGTTCTTATCTTCCATTATACGTCTAAATAACTTTTTTGGCCCTTATTGATTGGTCAAATTAAATAACTTTTTTGGCCCTTATTGATTGGTCAAATTTACTTTCACATTTAGACTTCTAAGACCTTCCAACCCCTTCATCTTTTCACATTTATGGTGAACATCATCATAAATTTAATTAGTGTGATCCACCATAATATGAGTGGAGAGAATACCATGTCACCATACGTCAAAAGTATCTCATAATTACTTCAGTTATAAAATATAAATAAAAAATATTTTAAGAACAAGTATATAACAACAATTTAAAAAAAAAAAAAATCAATAGATAAGGGAGGGGTGATTTGAACCTGGATGTTAAGTTGGAAATATCATCAAGTGCCAATTGAACTACAAACGACCTCTAACAATTGGGTTTAGTTTCCATTTCATTATTTTTATTTAAATTATCATTTTCATAGTTCTTCTCAATTATGTTCTATTTTGGTCAGCCATAACTAGTTGCCATGAGACATACATTGTTTCATCCAATACAAATTGTATAGAGGCACTATCATCATTTGCTTTATTAGTTCAAATTTGGTAAGGATGGGGTGTAAAATTTATGTTTTACATCATCCAATAAGAGATTGTTACATCCACATTTTACTTAAAATTCAATACATTCTACCATACCTAATAATATCTATATAAACTTTCAATTTTGTTGGATTTATATATGGGTATTAGAATTTTTTTTTTTTGGTTAGATACAAGATAGAAATTCTACTCTAATTTAATCTAAGTGTATATGTGTGTAAAACTCTCTTCTGGAGACTTGAACTCTCGGCCCTTACCTTCCACACCCCCAAGTACTTATACTTATAGAGTGACCATCGCACCAAGAGTATGCGGTGGTTATATGAGTATTAGAATTGATTAGGTGTGGTTGCGTTTATTCTTAAATATATGATAAAATGATGTAACATGTTGGAATTAGAAAGATAAAATATAAATTTTACATCACATCCTTATAGAATTTAATCTTTTTTTTTTCCTCTTCCTTTTGATGGTTAGCGTTTACTTAATGCTAATGGTGTTAAACAAATTTTGACTCTAAAATTTAATCAGTTACTTTTCAAAAGCGTAGGATTTAATTTGGTACTTTTGAAATTATAAAATTTAATTTGGACACCTCTAAAGTGTTTTTTTTTTTTTTTTTTTTTTTTTTTTGAGAGAAG
>NW_027069557.1:110521-151387 GCF_002906115.3 Quercus suber | reverse complement strand
ATAGATTCCTTGGATCATCTCTCTAACAAATGGTATTAGAGTTGATGATGATATGTAATAAGTTAATAAGTTTATTAAGATCCCTTTCATAGTTGGGGTATAAACAAGGTGTATGTACTTAGAGCTCAAAACTCATACAAATAATCTTGGAATAACATCCAAAAAAGTTACATATAAAAGGGAGATTCTTATATATACACATGAGTAGAACTTTTACTTGGAGAAATAAAAAACTTTTTTTTTTTTTTTTTGAGAAGAAGGAACTCAAGTAGTATTAATATAATATAATAGGGTCCAAACCCATGACTAATTTGCTAAATTAAATAATGTCCCTTTATATTATATTATAAACCTTAATTGGAGTTTTCTTTAAAAAAAAAACCCTTAACGGGAGTCTATGTGGGGTGTTTCTCTCCGGAGTTTATTTTTTGGACTTAGAAGGGAAAAACCAAAAAACAAAAAAGCACCGAGTTAAGAATCAAAATTGTCTATCCCATTCTCTCTATCCCATTGTATGCTCCACAAATCAATATAGCAAATGGAGATATTATTATTATTATTATTATTATTATTATTATTATTATTATTTTGAGAAGTGCAAATGGAGATATATTATATCACTTAACCTGAGGTTTGGTCTAATTATGTTATATTAACTTCTTAAGTTCTTTATTTTTGCTCCATGCATGTGAGACTTTTACTTAAATGTGTGTTCACAACAACAATTTAATTCACAAATTCTAAATTGCTATATTTGATTTTCTAAGATTAGAACTAAAACGAAATTGTTTGGATCGGTTTAAATAAATAGGTTTAACATTTTGTGTACAATTTATTTACCTTATTGAGGTTTGATCATATCACAATTAATTTCCACAATTTTTTTTTATTTGCCATATTTTCATAGCCTAATTTGGATTAAAATGAAATCTTTAGGGATTAAAATGAAATCATAAACCCTATTTTGGACAGAAAGTAGCAATTTAATTTTAGTCTAAACCTTAGTATCAGATGGTCAAACGTAGCAATTGAAAGATTGTAAACTATATATGTAAGGGCATAAGTTACAAATACAAATTATAATTTACCCAAAAATAAATCCCTAATGTTTTGTATAGCTACCAAAATTTTTCTATAGTTGACGATTCTGCTTTATTCTAAAAATAAAAAATAAAAAATAAAAAAAAGTTGACGGTTCTGCTTTATTCAGGCTTGGGCCTTTGAAGATTTTTTATTTTATTTTATTTTATTATTTTTTTAAAACAAGTGGAGATTTTATTTAGAACCAAAGACAGTGTCTTTGGTTGACGGTTCTGCTTTATACAAAAGTGTCTAAAGCAACCTCCTCAGGAAAGCTGCAGGGAAGACTCTCGAACAAATTTAGAGGAAAGGGCTCATTTACTGCAAACTTGGGCCTTGAGAGTTGTTTTTTTTTTTTTTTTTTAAGAGGAACGTGGGCCTTAAAAGTTTGTTCTCTAAAGTTATAGCCCTTCTCATGCACAATTTCTTTTAACTAATATATCCTAACGTCATAGTTGTCCATATCGTATGATACGCAATACTATCATATTATGTGTAAAAAATTTCATATCGTATTGATGTATGTGCTCATCAATTGTATAATATAGTGTGTGTATCATATAAATCCTATTATAAAATCGTACGTATTATACGATACATAAACAATTGGTTAAAATGAGATTTTTTTTTATAATATGGCGATGGGAGCAAAGCTTAGATTATTGTTCGTGGAATCTTCATGAAAACATGCCGGTCAATACCAACCGCGAAAGTAAAAATCACCTAATTTCTTTTTTCTTTTTCTTTTGTTTTTTGGGAGAAAAAGATGACCTAATTTCATGTTAGGTATGTAGGGACGACTTATAGTTATAGACTATAGAAAAGATTTCCATTTATTTTTTTTATAAGAGAAGATTTCCATTTAGAGGGAATGAGGGGGACACAATCATTCAGTTAAATGGCATGATTAACACCGAAGTTACACTAACGTAGGACATAATATAATTAATTAACACATTTCTTAAGTGAATAGGCAAAAATAAAAATAAAAATTTAATCCCTCATGGAAAGATATTGAGTTAAGAAGAGGTTCAAAGTGATAATCCAGTAATATTGGCATCTTTTGTAGTGTGACATATCTCTGGTTCAAAACTCTTCCGGTTTCACCATTCACATCATCTACCTATCTAATAATAATAATAATATAGCCTTTTTTTTTTTGGTATCCTATATAAGAAGAAACATATACAACTGCTTTGGGACCGAGGAGCCATGGGCCATGGCCTCCTTTACCTCCAATTTTGTTTTATAAATAATTATATATATATATTAAAAAAATTATTCCAAAAAATTAATACATATAGTTTAAATTGAAGCTGAATTTTCAAAAAGTTACATCTGATGCCCTTAAAAAAAAATTTTAATTGACCCAAAATGACCACACAAAAAAAAATTGTAAATAGCCAACCCGCTCACACCTATACGCCCACATTCTAAACAAAAATCATTTTATGCATTTATGGTATATTTGGTACACTGAATGAGGATTTATGACAGAAATTATAATATTTATTACTAAGAATAAAATGTATTATAATGAAATAACTAAACATATTAATAAGTTTGGTTGTGAGTTGTAAAATTAGAATAAAACTTGAGATTTATTTTAGGAAATATCTTACTTATACAATTATATTTCCTTAAAAAATAATTTTTTTTTTAAAAATTTGAGATAGAGATGAATTATTTTTTATGATTTTTATTTTTATAATTGTTATGTGTATATGGAAAGTTTGTTTATTTGGAAATATATTAAATTTAGAAATCATTGCATCTAGTAAGGAATAATTATTACAACTATTTTAGAGAAGAATAGTTATTCTTCATTTTGATAATAGTTATCAATAAACAATGATTATTTCTTGTAATAAAAATATAACCAAACTAAAGAATAACTAAATTATAACAATAACTATATTGTTACAGTACTTATTATAGTCTATCGAACATGCCCTAAGCAAAGGATCTCTTTAAGTGTAATGAGAGGTAAAATGGTAATTATCATAATTATCAAATTTAATATAAATACAATCATAAATTCTTTTTTAATAATTATCATCATTATTGAATTTCATGTATAAACAAAAGAGAATAAAAACTATATTTGTTAAACTTTATGCGTTGCACAAATTATCGACTTAATATGTATATATCAATATGGATATATACTATTACAATAATCTTTTTTTTTTTTTAATGGAATCACAATGAAACTTTGGTTATTAATAGTCCGTGTACATGTTGAAAATCCTAAAACCTTTTGTATTCCCTTCTTGTTCAACAAAAAAAACACTCAAAAATTATTTGTTCTAGTTATTTTATTATACAGCTAAGTAAGATATTTTAACTTTTTATTAAATGACCAAAAGCAAAAGTCTACAAATTTCTCCAAGGAGGGAAAAAAAATGCATGCGTCAGCCATCCAATCATACAATAACTGTAATGACAACAGTTTCAGCTGTAATAAAAAGACGTCTCCCCAACCATGGCTAATCAAAAAAATTATTGTTCTAGTTCTAAACAATTTGTGTATATATTGTCATCAATATATTCGCATAAGTTATAACTTTATGGCCTTAACAAATTAATTAAAAAAAGCTGCAATCATGAATTATCCAATTTGAGAGATCCTAATTTAAGACAAAAACAAATTAGCAAGCCTATAACCAAAATTAAGCATAGAACCACATAAAAGAATTAGGTGCCTCAATACCATTCGAGCTTCACATGCGTGTCAAGCCTCATACCCACAAACAAAAAGGGGCATATTGGTAAACCCAGCGATGGTTGCAGCCGCAACAACTCGAACTATCTTCTTACCTTAACATATGAACCCAAACCACAGAATTCTGACGCAATTTTGGAAATGATAGATTTCTCTTCCAAGTGATTAGAGGAAGTCATTCTTTCCACCCATTTTATTGTTTTCCTTTTTTTGGAAGAAAAACTAAGAATTTTTTTTTAATTAAGATAAACCGGCTATATATATTAGCATGAAAAACAACCTAAATTTGTGGAGTAACATTCTCCATCCATACTGAAAATTTTGGACATTTAACTACAAATCTAGCCAGATTATAAGGAACTTAATTTGGAAATAGATTTATATAATGGACTCGATTTCTCAAATAAATATCCACCACGATTAACTAGTACTCCAACCTAATTTGAAGGCTAGGTGGACAACTTTTTCAATTTAAAAATATCATATTGAACACTAGTATTAAAAATAGAATATTAGATGTTGACACTTTACATGGATCCATTATTTTTTAAACTACTCATAGTTTGCCCCATCCATTTTATGTGATTTCAAAATTTTCCCGAAAATTAACATTACGTTGTAGACTCATAGTCACACAGCATAAGAGAGGACACTAGTCGTTTAGCAAATACTAATCAATAATCATTACTATTTCATTCCTCAATGGAACTAATAAACAAAAAAAGTTACATCCTCCAATTTCCTTCAATTAACTAATCGTTACACAGAGGAGATACAACAACAATAGTTTAAAATCCTTTGTTGTCCTATGATGATGTCAGAACCAACCTTAATTGTGGTTTTTTTTACTTCTTTTTATGGGGTTTGGTTCCAAGCAATGACAAAGAAGGCGTGTTTGTTACATTTACATGCCTCCAAAAAGCCATGAATTTTAGTTCTTGTTGTTTAAGAAAATTGCACGTAGCTCAGCCACGTCGATCTCGTCGACACGATTCTCAGGTCTGTAGTAGCCGGTGACGGGTCTGGGACCCACGGAGACCTTCTCGGTGGACCCCACAATCTCCTCGCCTTGCTTCTTCACCATACTTGATCCTGAATTACCACTTCTTGCCACGCTTGAAGCAATCCTTGTGAAGCCGCCGCATATCACGTCTGTACCAAACCACCACCATATAAAAATTAACTCAATATTTTTAATCAATGGATCTCCCCGTTCATATATTACTTGCGCACCGAAAGTAGAAATATGCTAAAGGATTGATTTGATTGTGTGCGCACTTTGCGAAATCACGGGCTTTTCCTTCCTTTTTGTCAATGTTCTGGTCAACCTAGATTTTCTAAGTTGAGCTTAAAAGAGCGTTTGTTACTCTCATTTTAAACTTTTAAAACAAACAGCTTATACAAGAGTTTCCCTTTTTTTATTTTTTTTTTTTTTTTTTTTTTAATTTTGAATTCACATAATATGAAAGAAATTCGGATCTGTTTGGATGTTCAAAGAAACAGAGAAAGAGAAAAAAAAAAAAACCCTCTGTTTCCTCATTCCTGTGTTTTTTGCCAAACAGGGAAAAACAAGCAAAATAAGAGAGAAGAGAAATGGGTTTTTGGGTTACCTGGTAATAGTGTTTAGAGAAGCCATCAACAACGAGAGCAGAGAGAAGCTTAGCGTTGGAGAAAGAGCGAGCCATTGTAATTCAAATTTTTTCAAAGACAAAAGAGATCAAAAATCTACGCCGCCGCAGAGAGATTTTTTTCCTTTTCTTCGGAGAGAAGAGAAATTTTCTATCGAAGGAAGAAACCTTCCACAGCAGCAGAAACTCTTTCTCTTTTGGACTTGGCTCTCTCAAACTTGTCTAAGCTTCTTCGGAATTTGCTAATGTGGTTTGAAGCGTTAGAGAGGAGGGGTTTATATAGGCATATCACGAGAAATTATTAGGGTAGGGTTAGGAACGCGCACTGAATACAGGGCAAATAGGCGGCCCACCGTTTTACACGCTAAAGTTAATTATTAGTGCCGACTGTTTTTTTCCCCACAAATAGTGAACATATGGCTACTCAAAAAAAAAATATATATATATATATATNTAAACAATTGGTTAAAATGAGATTTTTTTGTTAAAATTTGTACTTTTATTTGAATTTAACAAGTTGTTAGACTTGTTTTAAACACAAAATTATTAGATTAATCTCAATGCCTCCAACCTATCTCCACCATGGGTCCTCGACCATGCCACAACTGCATGTCGATCTTAGCACCAAGATCCATGCTAATCTCCACGTAAAAAGACCTACACCAGTGGCAAGGTCTCAGAGAGAGAGAGAGAGAAGAGAGAGAGAGAGAGAGAGAGAGAGAGAGAGAGAGAGAGAGAGAGAGAGAGAGAGAGAGAGAGAGAGAGAGGAGAGAGATTAAAAACAATTAAAAGAAAATAAACACTTGCTACAATAACATCTTATTAGTAAGAATTTACTATTACTAAGTTGCAAATTTTAGGAATAGCAGTCTAGATAAAACTTAGTTTTTGTGGTTAGATGCGTTAAAATAGCAAATTGGGATTTCAAAAACTCCCATTGCTAATGCTCGCTATTCTAAAAATAGAAGCAGCCAGGAAAAAAAAATAAAACAGAAATATAACTAGCTAGAGATATATTTGAAAAAGAAAAAAAAAAAAAAAAGGATTTTGGCGTGTGATATACTGATATTCGATGACAAATAAAATTATGCATAAAATGCATTTGTGTTTGACACCATTGTGCCTAATGATTACTCAATCTATAAGTAAAGGGCAAACTTAAGCACAAATGTGGTTATAGTGAACATATAAAATAAAAATTGTCGGTATTTTATATAATAGTATAATAGTATAAATTTTCATTAGATATAAATATATGTCATTAATTTTTATTTTCTTCGTCTCATGTCAGTTTATTTTAAGTTTTAACTTTATTTGAGGGGATATTTTAAGTTTTAACTTGAAAAACAGATTTTATTTTTAGTAATATTCTATACGGGTATATATATATACATACAATTTTTTCTTAGTTTCATTTTTCTAAAAGACTAATGTTATTGTAGGGTTAGGATTTGTGGCCCAAGCCCAAAATAATAAATTTGTAGAGTATGGGTGAAAGAGCTAGATTAAGTATTGGATTGACAACAATGAATCACAACTTTTAAACACAAGCCAACATGAATTTACATGTAAAACCTGAAAATCCGAAGAGCTATCCTATTGTTTATTTGATGAATAAAGGTCTTAGGGTTACAGTCAAGTTCTCTCTTTCTTTTTTTTGTTCTTCTTCCTCCTCCTTTTCTTTAGGAGCCTCCTTCCTTTATATAGCCGCCCTTCTCCTCATCTCTATCGTCCACTTGTTCCTCATCCACGAGTTTGCTTGAGTACATGTCACGTCAAGCATCTTCTTTTAACTTTGTATGAGTGGCGGTAGGTTAGGATGCACTGTTCAGGGGTCTTCTCCACATAAATGTGGCCAAAAAAGTTGCTGCAGTATATTAAATACGGTGGTAGCAGCTTTCCCCTTAGATATTTCTCCATCCTTATCGTTTCCCAGCATACTCAGAGCTTATCTTGATCAGGTGGAGTCATCGGAAGGTCATTTTGGCCTTTCACACACAATTGATTTATAATATTCGCATCAGATGATTACAACCTCTTTGGACATGAGATATTCTCTTCGGATGATAATAATTATTCCTTCTGAGAGTCCTACTCCCAGATGGGCCCTGCTTTTTCCATCTCCTTCTTCTCGGTCGCAAAATAGCTCTCCTATGGGCTTTCGGCCCATTATATTGGGCTGGACCCTTTTCCCCCCACAGTTATGATACACAATTCTTTCTTCTTCTTTTTTTTTTTATCATAACTACCTAAATTTTAATCTATGTTATTGCCTATATTTTATAATAATAGATTAACTATTAAAGTCTTATAACTCAATTTATTCAAAATGAGACATTAAAAAAAAAAAACAAATAATAAGAGTTCAAATGTCTTATTATTAACTATCAAATAAAAAAAAATTAAAAGTATATAGGTATTGTGTTGCAACGATTAATAGTAGAAACTCAAAATATTACATATTATAAAGAATACTAAGTATGATACATTAAGTATATTACATATTATAAAGAATACAAAGGATATTACATATTGTATACCATGGTCATTCTTTTATGTAGTTTATGATACATAAAATAAATAAATAAAAAAGAAAGAAAAGTGTTGTGTGTCATAGTCATTCGTTTAATAAAAATAAATTTCATCCTATAAGCCTCATTTCATATATATTAAAAAAAAATACTTCTTTAACTAACCAATGTGTTATGCACGCATGCCAAAAGCTAATCGACTATAATAAAATAATTTAACCTTAATCACTGCATTTAGACACTCTTTAATTAGGCCACAAATGAATTATAAAAGTCATTAATTTTACTTTTGACTCTAATAGCAAGTAGTGGCCTAAGAACTTGTGGCATAAAAGGTTGTTTAAAACGCATGCTTGTTGGTTTTGTTTTTTCTTTTACAAATTACAATCAATTAAATAAGGGTTTTTTCCATAGGTATTTGATTATAGTTACGTTGACGAGTGTAATTAAAATAATTGTTAATAAACCATATTAAGAAAATTTTGACATCACTTTTATGGAAATTATAAAAAATTGTCGAAAAATTAATTTTTTAATCATTTTCTCTTAAAATGTTTCTAAAAATAGTTCATGAACTAATTTACTTAAATCATTCGTTAACATTTTCCCTTGATTATAAACTAAAAAAGCAATGTAAGAGATGCAACAAATCTTACAATTTAAAAATATATATTTATTGAGGTGAAAAATTATAATTAGAACACCATCACTTTCAGAAAACTATTAATGATTGTACACCAATTATAGAATGATTTTTCAGTGGTTATGAAAAATTATGTAAAATTTGTTGTATCATTAAACTTATTGGAGCTAAAAAACTAATCTTCAACCGTGCTTGTCTAAGTTATAAATTCACTTTTTTTTTTAATAAAAAAATCAGTTAATATATAGTATTTTAAAATGCCATTTTATTTTAAATATAGATTTACTTTTATTTATTTTATTTGTCATGCCAAATAAGTTGTTCCAAACGGATACTTTATTAAATAAATCTTAATATTAGTTTTATGATACATAAAATAAATAAATAAAAAAGAAAGAAAAGTGTTGTGTGTCATAGTCATTCGTTTAATAAAAATAAATTTCATCCTATAAGCCTCATTTCATATATATTAAAAAAAAATACTTCTTTAACTAACCAATGTGTTATGCACGCATGCCAAAAGCTAATCGACTATAATAAAATAATTTAACCTTAATCACTGCATTTAGACACTCTTTAATTAGGCCACAAATGAATTATAAAAGTCATTAATTTTACTTTTGACTCTAATAGCAAGTAGTGGCCTAAGAACTTGTGGCATAAAAGGTTGTTTAAAACGCATGCTTGTTGGTTTTGTTTTTTCTTTTACAAATTACAATCAATTAAATAAGGGTTTTTTCCATAGGTATTTGATTATAGTTACGTTGACGAGTGTAATTAAAATAATTGTTAATAAACCATATTAAGAAAATTTTGACATCACTTTTATGGAAATTATAAAAAATTGTCGAAAAATTAATTTTTTAATCATTTTCTCTTAAAATGTTTCTAAAAATAGTTCATGAACTAATTTACTTAAATCATTCGTTAACATTTTCCCTTGATTATAAACTAAAAAAGCAATGTAAGAGATGCAACAAATCTTACAATTTAAAAATATATATTTATTGAGGTGAAAAATTATAATTAGAACACCATCACTTTCAGAAAACTATTAATGATTGTACACCAATTATAGAATGATTTTTCAGTGGTTATGAAAAATTATGTAAAATTTGTTGTATCATTAAACTTATTGGAGCTAAAAAACTAATCTTCAACCGTGCTTGTCTAAGTTATAAATTCACTTTTTTTTTTAATAAAAAAATCAGTTAATATATAGTATTTTAAAATGCCATTTTATTTTAAATATAGATTTACTTTTATTTATTTTATTTGTCATGCCAAATAAGTTGTTCCAAACGGATACTTTATTAAATAAATCTTAATATTAGTAAGATAAAAATGGAAAAAAAAATCACATAAAATTTAAAGTAAAATTATAGAAGATGCAAAAGTAAAAAGAAAAGGTTCAATTTATTTGAAAATATGTATAAATAAACGAGGAGGGAAAACCGATTTAAATATAAGAAAAAAGTTTGTTGCTTTCATCTCTTCTTGTTTATATTTATTTTGTATAGAAATGTCTCCAATATATTTCAAATCAAAAAGTGATTGGACACAATTTTATTAATTTTTTTAGGTTATTATGTACTTTTATTTGAAAAAAAAAAATGTAGGTTTTATTTCCATTCAAATTAAAATAAATAATTTCAAAAACCACTATTTTTTTATTTTAAATGAAGATAAAGTAGATGATCTTTCCTAAAAAAAAAAATTGTGAAAAATGTGTGTTGAATCTAAGGAAGAAATTGACTCGTGCCTAAACTTATATCATATTATGTACGCTCTGTCGGCCTTAGCCACACGATTCCAAAAGTATTATGAATTCAACTTTTTTTTTTTTTTTTGAGAAAGAAATTGATGGATTTTATTAATAAAATTCAACTACATCCAATTGTAAAATTGAACCAATATGAGATGAAACATCTTCCATCCATACTTGAAAATCTGGTATGCATAATGCATTTTTAGCCAGACTATGAGCAACCTCATTGTCGTTTCTCTTACTGTGAGAATACAACAATCCTTCTCTATGAACATGTGAAATCCTATTACAATGAAATAAACTTGCAAAACATTTAACACCACGACTAAGTAAACCAAAGGATTCCAAAGACTGCGAATCTGCATTCAAAGCATTCATTGCAATCTTTGAGACTCCCTCTGGGGTGACATCTTCCAAACTCATATCAGCATTAAACTGTAAAGCCTTCGATATAGTCAAAGTTTCAAGCTCTATTACAGTTAGGGGGAGAGGGATGATTCCGACCATGTGTGCCAAGCCTTTTCCTTGGCATTCTCGGATGATCACTCCAATCTCTGCCCTATCTTCTTCTTGAAACATTGTATCGATATAATTTGTGTCCGAACCCTTCACAATTACATCAATAGTCGAACTCCAAAACATCACTAATCCACCTCCCATATCCAAAACAACATCCACAGATTTTTGTTCCCGGAAAATCGCATCATCAGAGGTCACCTCCTTCAGGATCGGCCATGGAGGTGGTTTCCAAATAGCACGGTGTGGAGGCTGGTCGGACTGATCAGGCTCATTACCCTTCATTGTTGTTGTTGCGCTTTCTTCCTTGTCTGGAATATTGACCATATTAACCGACCTAAACTCATGAGTCATTACTAATCCACCTGGCAGATCCCAAATATGCTCCTCTGACTTATTACCAATCAATTCCGTAAAAGGAAGGGTTGAAGGGTTACCAATATGGATAGACTTCTTTTTGGTTTCAAACTCATTCAATGCCCTGTTAAAATCCCAGATTAATTGGTTTACCTGATTTGGTTGTAACGTTCCTTCCACGTCCCCACAATTATCGTTCAGCGCTTCACCCTCTTTAATGCCATCAATGCTCTTTAATGCCTCGCCATCAACGCATCTTTCTGTCACCCTCTCTGCTGGTTGCGCGACTTGCACCACTACCGGACCTCCTCCCTCCCCTGCCCTCACGGATGAGCTTGACTGCTGTTGAACACCATGAAACTCAACACAGGTTCTAGGCTTCAAATGCTCATAATAACACTTTCCCACATCACCCAGATTATCCAAGGCAAATAATTCTCGATTCTCCTTATGATTGCATATCCTGGAACCATTCGTGGACCTCTATAATAGTTTTGAAGTTCTTGCCTCGGCTTCTATGTCAAGGAATCGTGGCGTCAGTAACTGTGCTGCTAGGATGAAGTCACCCGATTGTTGATCCCTTTGAAGTACAAAGCCTGTGTTCTCCCTCTCGGATAGAATAATTTGACTCCATTTTCCATCTAAGTTCTCCATATCCGTGATAGGTAATATGCAAACTGATTGTGTTTCCCTTAAACCCCAAAGAAAACAAAACCCCACTAGCTCCAAAGGTAAACTTGTTACCTTAGAGGTACAAACTCTCCTTCGTTAGAAGGGACAGAACACTTCTACTGCCTAAGGGAAGAGAGAAAGCTCTCTTACTAGAGACAGAGAGACAGAGAGAAAGCTCTCTCTTAAAAGAGACTTACTTTAAGTTCATATCTTGAACTTGAAGGTAGCAATATTATCCCGATCTAGGTATGGGAAACAACAGTTGAGAAAAATAAAACTATAAAAGCAGGAAAGTAAAATCATATTTAATTTGTTTTGGCGTAATGTTTTTCTATGAAAATTATTGGAGACTGCATTCCAACTTGACGAGTACTTTTTGGGAAGGGAAATACTGCAACTCTCATTTTGGGCCTATTTCTTGAAAAATATTAATTTTAGCAACTACTAAATAAAAAGAAAAGTAGCAAAGTAGATAATTTTATTTTTAGCAGTATAACTTATTTAAATGATCTAATGACTCATATAATTTAATGGACGAAGATAATTTTATAACTGTCACATAATGGGGTTAGAGGAATCTCAATTAATTTTGAGGGAAAATTTTGTCAATGGAGCAATGTAGCAAATTGTTCGGGAGAAATCGAAAGTCAGAACTGCACTTAAATGGGCCTTGATCAAGTTGAGCAGCATTGACCTTTGATTGAGACTTTTATTAGAAGCGATCTTAGATCAAATTGACTTAGCAACATTGATCTCGATTTCAGTGCCATATGCTCGTGGAATACAATTGTTAAAGAAAAAAGAGTGTAAACAGATGAATGACATCCAAAGTGCTTTACAAAAACAATTTTGCTTTGCCAAAGGCTGCCACATATGACCAAGGATTTACTTGTTTTTTAGGGGAAAAAACTCCTTAAAAAGATTCCAATCTTTTGATTCATCCATGCTCTACCTTAGACGTTTACCACCTAAGCAAAGCTCAAGTATAGTATGATTGAAGAGATCAAATAAGCTTTTAGCTTTTAATTAGTTCTTGAAATACTAAGAGTACTCACATTGTTGATGTATAATAGAAAAATGAGTAAAATTTACACATTTTTTTACTAAAAATGACTAACGTTAATAAGTGTATAATTATATAAATTTACAAATTTTTTACAATAATTGTGTAAATTTATACTATAACTATTCATTTTGTATTTTTTTTATACATATTCCAATGATGAAGAAAGAGAGTGAATGGTAGTTATTGTGTGTAAAAAAAGAAAAACAATTAAAAAAAATTAAAAAAACAGTATTTAATAAAATATAACATAAAATAAACAATCTAATGTTTGATATTTTAAAAAATGATAACATAAAACAGAAAAAGAAATTCATTATACTAAAATAGATAAAGATGTTTTTTATTTTTATTTTGATGGGAAATAAAAATGTTTGCACACAATCAAATGTGAATACAACTTTTGAAATATCATAAATAATAAAGTGCCTTACAGCCTATACCAGGCCGGGGCCCAGAATAAAAGTGAAGGCCAAGCCCAAAATTTAACCCCACATAAACCCAGTGGTAGAATCGTAATTATCTTGACTTTAAACCCCTCTTATTCAAAAATGATTTTTCCTCCAATTAATCTAAGAAACGGCCATGGAAACACTCCACCGATACTCACTCCGTTTCCGCCCGATATCTCTCGCCGATAAATGCCTAAAACCCGGCTCACCCGCCCCAGTATTTCGCAAAACCAGAATACCCATTTCGGTACTCGGATCTTCCAACCCGAAACCGCTATTCGGTACCGGTTTCGTGACCCGGAAACCTTACAGCTCAGCTCCCAGTTCCATTCCCAGAGCAGGGTGGCTTCTGGGTCTCGGAGACAAGAAGAAGACGAGCTTGCCCGATATCGTGAAGGCGGGCGACCCGGTTCTCCACGAACCGGCCCGAGAAGTTGGTGTTGAGGAAATCGGGTCGGAGCGGATCCAGAAGATAGTTGATGATATGGTTGGGGTTATGAGAAAGGCTCCTGGGGTCGGTCTAGCTGCTCCTCAGATTGGAATTCCTCTAAAGGTCAGTTTCTATCCTTTTTTTTTTTTTTTTGATTTTCTTTAATGGGTCAGTTTCAATTTTTGTTTTAGTTTCTGTTTGGTTAGTGAGAAGTGTGAGGAAAATGTGAAGTGTAGGAGAATTATGGGTTTCATAAGTTTTGTCATCAGGTTCAGTTTTGTGGACCATTTTAGTTGCAAAACATGTTATCAGTAAGTCATTAACTGTATGGGAGTATGGTGTTACTGCTTTGTGTTCTGTGTCTTTGGCTGAATTGGAGTTGCATTTGTTGTTTATTTTGAGTGATGAGAGTGTGTGATGTCTAAATTGAAGCTACATTGGTGGATAAGGTTGTCAATTTCATATGTTTTTCTTTTGGACTGGGTTTTTTGTATTTTGTAAGAGGACTTGATCGTTTTTTCTTTTTTAACTTTTTTCTCTAAACTGGAATTTACCACATAGAAGAGAATTTGATATCTTGAAGTATCATATAACAATGTAAGACATAAATTGACCAAAAAAAAAAAAAGTTAAGAGAGATGTGATATGAGTCTTGCAGTTAAAGGCTTATGGCTTATTTCACTTTACCTGCTTCTTAATCTCAAGGAGAGGTCTTTTCTTATTGCTTTAAAGATTACTGTTTTGTTGCCACTAACTTTATGTGTGAATGAAGGGAAATTGAGGGACCATTCTGTCACCATATTTTGTTGCCAATTGCTACACTAAAGATTGTGAGCGAATTCAAATCTTTTAATAAAACCTTATGTCTTGGCAAAACCTACTTTTTAAGTAGGGAGGGAGAGGGGGAGGTGTTAGAATTGTCTTATTGACTATGTTGTCATTATTATCTCTGCAGATAATAGTTTTAGAAGATACAAAAGAATATATCAGTTATGCACCCAAGGAAGAGACCAAAGCACAAGATAGACGACCTTTTGATCTTCTGGTATGTCAACTTGGATGGTCAAGGACAACATTCAAATGATATTGATATTTGTAGCATCCAAGAACTTTCAGTTGACAATTACAATTTATTAGTTCTTTTGAGGCAGGTCATTTTCAACCCAAAGCTTAAGAAGAAGAGCAACCAGACTGCACTATTTTTTGAAGGGTGCCTGAGGTAAAATACAGACAGATAATGTGTAATGTGTAATGTGTAATGTGTGTGTGTGTGTGTGTGTGTGTGTGACTTTTTTATTTTTTATTTTTTATTTTTACGGTATAGTTTTCTGTTCCTTTGGGATCCTTTGTTCCCATTATGTGATGCATGAGATGAGACAAATCTCTTATTTCCCATCCTTTGTTCCCTTTTCAAGCTTTATTTCAGTGACCATCTTTTCCTGTCACATCGTGATCAATTGAATAGTTGGCATTTGTATATTTTGTATTCTAGTATTTTATCTTGCCAAACAAGCCCTGTTAAGAGGATACAAAACATAACATATCACATAGAGTGAGAGTAAATGAAATAAAAGGGCGTCCTCAATGGGCAATGGCAGCATCATTTTGTGAGAAACTATGACTTGTTCCATTAATTAATTACCATGGCTTCATTTTATGAAAGGCTAGCCTTTGAACAATAACTGTTATGATAGTTCTGAAGGCTCTATTGCATTTTGTGCTCCACTGTACATATGATACATTTGATTAGTGTGTAAAAAATACTTTCAGGCTTGGGTGGGTTAGTCAAGTTGTTATCAGATATAAATTTAGCCTTAAGTTCTCGTGCGTGAGTCAAGCTTATCAGTTGAAATTTGTGTAAAAGTTGAATAACAGTTACAAGATTCAAGGGGAGCTCTGGAGGAAGCCAACACCTGTAATGTAAAACAAGTGAAATCTTCGTTTTAGTTCTGAACATAATATGCTTAGATTGTCATATCAAGTGCACAAAGATCCCACTCTTTGCAGAGAAGGATTCTTTACATTTTACGGTAAGCTTTGATGGATTATATTACAGGGCAGTCAGAAATTACAGTGATATTGGTCCTTCCTCATTTACCTTTTTTTTTGGGTTAAGTTGCTCCTTCCTGATTTACTATGACCACAACTCAACTAGTCTGTGTTATTTTATCTTTAATAAAGCTATTATCCAGTGTCTACCTTGATAGGAGCCCCATTAGTTGCCTTCAAGTTTATTGTGCTCTGAATTCATTTCCTTAAGGCATCCATCTGGTAGTGCAACAGTGCTGAGTGTGTATTATCAATGTTGTAGTCCTAGCAATCATGTAGAATAATGTTGCAGCCTTCCTGCAATATATGTTCTTAATACATTTGAAACATGCGTTTGTAATAAAGGGTCTTTTAGTGTTTTAGTCCTTCCCCAAGTTAAATTACCATGTTTATGTGTCAAGTAGTTTTTTACCTGGTAAGAACCAAAATGAGATTACTTCTTGGTACTCAATATTTTGTTACACAACATTATAATTTTGTTGTGGGAATTGCATGACATTTAAAGGTATATGTCTGATACTTTCATACTTCCATTTGTCCTCTGATCATGAAATTGCTGGGAACTCATTACATGTGGTTAATTAATCTCCTTTGATTGTACTATTCTGTAGTGTTGATGGATTTAGAGCAGTGGTGGAGCGGTACCTTGATGTTGAGGTTGCAGGTTTGGATCAATTTGGCCAACCCATCAAAATAGATGCTTCTGGCTGGCAGGCCCGTATTTTACAACATGAGTGTGATCATTTGGAGGGAACTCTTTACGTTGATAAGATGATTACCAAAACATTCAGAACAGTAGAAAACTTGGACTTACCACTTGCTGAGGGATGCCCCAAGCTTGGTGTTCGTTAGATGCTAGTTGATGGTTCCAGAGCTGGACACTCTGGAGGCTTTGGTATGCAGTCTTGTTAGACTAGGCTGAAGTAATTCCATTACCGCATCTGGATGCAATTGACTATGCCAAAAATCAAGGTGTTTTTTCAAGACTGAAAATGGCCGTATCTTTTAATTTGAGGTGTCATCTTCTAGGCAGTTAGCTAAGATTTCAAGATTAGTAACGCTCATGTTATGCAATTTTTTAAAACAATGTAACTTGTATCAAAGACAAAAAATCCAGAAGAGAAATTTACTCTTGAATTATTGGGAGCATAATCTTACCTTTATGTTACCATATAACATATCTAATGAAGCTTCGTTCTTTTGGCATTATGGGAAAGGACAGATTTTTATAACAACCTTTTCTTTTATTTGTATTTTGTTAGTTGAATTAAATATGCTGATTAGCCAATTGAGTGCCTTTTCCAAAGAAAGCCAAAAATCATGGTTCTTGAATGAGCAATCGAAAAGATTTTTGGTTTATGTATTGTTCCTAAGCATGAAGCAAGAGAACATTTTATACTCATTGTGGTTTGCTCTATAGAGCCCGAACCTGCATTTCTCCAACTCACTATACCCATTGCTTAGCCCTTTCTCTAAGGGCTATTGCACAACAAGTGTAGAATGCCCTTTGAAATTTCCATGGAATTTCTTTGCTATATTTTTTAAAAGAAAAATTGCTTTATTAAGAGAAACACTTAATGTTCACGACAATTAACACAATGGGGCAAGAAAAATTACAAAGCAAAGCTAAGAGGATTGTGAAACTCCGAAACATTTCTTTGCTAATGTTTTCCAAAACCAAAACTAGACCAGCTCTCTATTTCAGTGCAATTCCGATACCAATGCTGTGAAGCAGCTATCACTTAAACATTTTATTGAACAAATTTACAAACAAGTTGTGCTGAATTATCACATTTTTTTCTATACCTCATAATCTTCATTACTATCATCTTTAGTAGAAGTGGCAACAACAACACTAAAATTCCGTTGTACACTCAGATCACATCTCTAAATTAACAACGGCCATTGTGCAAGCACACTCAGCTTCACAAACACTACAGATTGACGATTGCTCCTCATTGTACCATATTGCAAAATAACTACTAAAAATAGGAAACACACATAATTGATAAAATGTCACTAAATTATGTTTTTTATTTTATTTTATTTGAGTATATTTGTGATAGTCCTTTAGGGCAGACAGATGATTTACAGAAAATGGTAACAGGCTTATTACATATAATGGGATGAATGAATTGGCAGGGTATTCATCATCAAAGAATTATGTACAAGAGTCATCAGACTTGACCCCAAAAATATATGAGTGAGAAAAAACATTTTAGCCACTTCTCATTAGGCCTGTTTATTTCTTGTTGAGTGGGCTATAGAGAAAAATGCTGTAGGCACTAACTATATATCCTTGACAGTGAATATCAGATTCTACAACAGTCCTGCAATATATTGGGATAAGAGTTGATCTCCTGGCTTAAGTTTTAATAGATATTGAAAACTGAATGACCCCCACTCAGGAGGAATCAATGACAGAATCCAGTACGACGAATGAAGCTTTCACTACACGAAAAGCAAGGAGGTGGGTTAACTAATCCTGAACATGAGCCATATGCTGCCCAACAAAACGATTTTGTCATTCCCCCAGAACTTGATACAAGCTCAATATCTTCCAAGTATAACCCTTCACACGGGTAGTCATTACTACAAGCAAATTTTATTGCTTTCTCTGTCGCTGAAGTTCCTTTAATGTGCATAAAGGCTATATTCTCCACTTTAACAGCCGAAGTCTGCATAATACTAGATGTTAACAATGATACTATATTTTTAATGAACAGTTCTATTCAGAAACTGTGGTTAATGAAAACAACAAAGAGTCAGCAGTTCAAACATGAAAGGTCACAGCTGCACAGCCTTGCCAATATATAAAGACTAACTGTCTATCCAGTTTGAAAATTAAGGACAGTCTTTTGCTGAATAGGGTGTTATCAACATGCGAATGGAGACATGCACCTATCAACGAAGCAAACTATTTGTAAGATCTTTGATGCTTTTTTATTTTTGGTAAGTTACACACACACACACACAGTAGTTCTTAAACCCATTTCATCACCCTTCAACCATTTATTATGGAAGAATGAAGTGCCGGTTGATCCATAGCTCATTGGGAAGACCTTTGACAATATGCATGATATAAGGTGAATGAGATAGCCTATTCCTAGAAAATGGACTCGTCAAGATACACTTCAATATATATATGATAGGCATAAAATATGCCATTATCTCTCCCATAAGAAGGTTGTCTATTAATTTTAACATGTTAATCTGGTCCATAGTTAGAAGGATAGGAGAAGTTTTCCAGAACAAGTTCTATAAACAGTGGCAAAGAAAATTGCATCTCCTGCAAGGATCTTAGTAATAATAACACTAAAAAACTTTAAGAATTCCATACCTGATTTGCACATGGAATCCGTGAGTCGCAATAATATTGATCTATTATTATTGGATTTGATACATTTTCCATCAACACATTCTGGAAAATAATCTCAGTGGCAAAACCACTACCTCCCTGATGACAATATCAAAAAACAAGGATTCAATCATCCAAAAATTCTGCATTTCCTTGTGGGGTGTGTGCTTGTGTGTGTGTGTGTGTGAGAGAGAGAGAGAGAGAGAGATGCAAACTTGGTAAAGAAGATTACCTGCCATGTTTTGATCCTCAGCCCATTATCAGTGTTGGACAGCAAAGCTCCATCCACCATAACATCTTGCACCTGTGACCAAGAGTTTGATTTTCCCAAGCTTCCGATACTAAAGAATAAGGATCAGAATTAGTTAATGTGTTCATGAAATCCATAGTTTTAACTTATTCCGCCTACCTTATGCCGTGGCCTGGGCCACAGATAATGTCTTTGATCTGGATCCGTGAAGAATTGCTGACAATAGAGATGCAGTCATCTCCTAGAGTAAGTTTAAGATCTCAATATAAGATAATCAGTAATGCATAACTTGGAAGAACAAGAAATGAACAAAGATTTTAGAAAAAGAAACATGCATTTCTGGTTGCCAAAAATAGCACAGATATGGCATTTCACAACTCCTTTTCCAACCTCATCAAGTTGCAACAAGTGGGTCTTATCTAAATGAAAATTCTGTAAAACTGAGTTTCAAACTCCCCCGTCACCAAGCTAGATTTTTTATAATATGTTGCTTAAACAAATTATTTCTTTATTTTGCAAACGCCATCATGAAAGTGGAACCCAATTATAAACCTTCACATAAAATTTAAGAACCAAAAGAAAAAATAAGGAAATATATATGAGAAGTTTCATATGCATGATAGAAACAAGGCTAAGCATTAGTTTGCTCAGAATGATATTTTTATGATTAGAAATTAAGAATAAAGCTTCTTGTCGCAACTCTTTGTGGATAACCAACCTGTTCTGATTATGCTATCCTTGACCTCAACACCTTTTGAATCACTGATGTGAATTCCATCAGTATTAGGGCTACAAGCAGGCGCTATCACTTCGAGATGGGATGCAACAACCCGAAGACATTTGGTGAATGAAATGTGCATTTGTTGACTATCAAGCACCATAAGGTTCTTAACATTCACATACTTGCACCTATGGAAAGTAATGGCCTGCAGCGTTATTGTTTTACCATATTAGGAAAATAAATCTCTCAATGAAAAACTGAAACAATCAAATTAATGGAATTAACTGGACTTCTCCAAAAAAGAAAGCCAGCACTAACCGTTGGAGCATGTTTACACGGCTGCCATAAGACCATTTGAAGTCAAGGTTAGATCCAAGTAAATCAGTCTTTAAAGGAAATAAACTTAAGGAGCAAGATGGCAATACATTAGTTGAGTTAGTTTTGCAAGACCGAGCCCACCATTCCTGTCCCATCCCGTTGATTGTGCCTCCCCCTTCTATTGTAAGGTGATTCACCCCTTGGAAGTAGAGCCATTTACGATGACTCAAATCTTGCCAGGCATCAGGATCTTCAGGTGCAACTATTGTACCAGATATCTGTTAATAATACAAAATCAATAAAGTTAATAAAATAAAAGGTTTTTAACTAACAAATTTTGAAAAGATAATAATCTTGTAAATTTAGAGAAAGATACATTATGTTTGTCTAATTTGGTTATAGAAAGAAAGAAATTTGAATAATTTGAGTCTTGGAACATACCTGAATAGTAACCTTCGATCGGCAAGGCCCAATAAATTCAATAGGATGAATCAGAAACATATATTCAGTCGGAAGCACAATTCTTATTCGTCCAGAGAGAGAACAAGCTACTTCCCAGGCATCTTTGAAAGCCTGAAAGCATTGAAATACTATACTCAAGAATAGACTTTGAGCACTGTGAATGGAATAAATAAGGATGGTCCCTGCTTAAGTATTCATGAATCCTACTCCAGATATTTCTCACTTGCTATAGACAACAGAAATAGTTTTCTTTTTAAAAAACTAATTGGAAATTGGGTTTTTTGGTGTTATGTAATTGTCCTATCATCAAGAGGATACAAGTACAGAATGCCTTAAAAATTAAAAAGTAAATTCAATCATCTCTCCATAATAAACTAATACTTAATTTGATCACCAAGAGATGCAGGAACTGCACCCCACCCCACCTAATCCCTCCCAAAAAAAAGGGGAATCTTATTTAACAATCTGAACCAAATCAATTGAGATTCCAAACTTCCATTTAGTAATAAAGTGAAAAACATTCTCATATAATGATATAATAATGACCAATTCAGAGGGAGTTTATATTTCTCTTTAACAAAAAAATTATCATGATGTTCTTCAAAGCATTTAACTAAAACTAAAACAAAAAAAATTATGTCCACAATCTACAATATCCAAAAACACTCAATTAAGCTCAAAGTAAGTAACCATGGTTTCAAGAAGTGGGTAATGTTCAAATCACTCACTGAAAATACAAAAATCATGCATTTCAAAAAAAGAAAGTTAAAAAAAAAGACATAATCATTAGGTAACAAAAGTTGGGTCAGCAAATATCTACCTCAGTATCATCATTAACACCATCTCCTTGAGCACCAAAGTCACCAATAAAAAGGACCCGTTTGGATCTGGGTCGGGTTCTGGTCGTCCCATATAGTGGGAGCTGTAAGAAAGAGTCAAAAGCTTCTATATTTGATGTCAGAAATGTGAATGTAAAAAGAACGTAAACAATGAGCCATGTCGAAAATGAACAAGATCTAAGCTTCCTCATGTTCTGACACACCTGTCAAAAATGAGAGAGTGAGAGAATATATATATATATAAAATTGGGATTTCTGTTTAAAATTTGAGAACATGGGCTGTCTGTCTGTGCCGAATTGAATTTACCAAAACATTCAAAATAATTTTTTTTATTATTGAAAAAAATTGAAAAGAAATTAAAAAAAAAAAAAGTTTGTTCTTTAATCCTTTAATATACTTTGTATTTGTACCAATTAATGATACGTCGTTTAAAATTTTTATTTTGGCTCGAGCAGGGGTACCGATGGTAAATAATTAGAAGCTAGAAAAACGTACACGACAATGACATAAAGCAAAATGTACACGAAAAAAAGAAAAAAAATGTGCACGACAAACTGAAACGTCTTTTAAATTCTGTTCATAGGGGTGATTATATATATATATATATATATAAAACATAAACTAAAATATCATAAAGAAAAATCTCTAATTTTTAAAAATGTTATATAAAAGGTTTGTTGAACATTAAACTACCGGTTTAAATAAGAGAAATTACAATGTTCCATAAAGTTTTTTCCTTTTTTTTTTTGGCTAAAATATAATGTGCACTTTTTAAGTTTGATAAAAATTCATTTTAGTTCTTTAATTTTATTTTCGTTTAATTGAGTGTTTTAAGTTTTAAAGTTATTCAATTAATGCATTTTATCCATTTTCATTAAAAAAAATTGTCATTAAGTATACAATTAAATAAGGAAAAAAGTTTTTTTTTTTTTGAAAAAATTCTTACATAAAAAATCTATAAAATATTTTATAGATTTTTTCCATGTGATTTAAGGGAAATTTTTAAACAAAATTAGATAGAATGCTCGAATTGAATAAATTTGAAGTTTAAAGGATTCAATCGAACAAACGTACAGTTAAAATACTAAAATGAATTTCAACTAAAGTTAAGAGGGTGTAATTTGCATTTTAGTATCATAAATCTATTCTTCTTGAATTTTTGCAAGGCAGAAGACAACAGTGAGGGACCAAGGATTCCAAATCCTCATAAGTTTATATTATCTTTGAGAACCTTAAGGGAGAATTTAAGTTTATGCTTCTCAAATAGACCTTTGATCCTATTTGAAATGGCTATAAGTTGGCTCTTGTAAGCAGCCACTTTGGTACTTAGCTTGAGACTAATTAAAGCTTCCATAGGGTCATTAAATAAAGTTGCCCCAAATCTCACTTGTAGGGCTTTCACAAAAGCTTCTTAGCTTGCAATGTAAATAGACCAATATCCCAAAGAAGTGCTTCTCCATCAATGTTATATGAGGCCATAAAGACCCTTTGGTCATTGGAGTGTTGTATTATAAGAAGTACTGATTGATTTCATAATATTATTATTAAGTTTGTTCCGTTCCACTCAGAATGGCCAAAATATTCCATTCCGATTAGTCTAAAATATGTATGAAAGATGACTTTTGAGGCCTAGAAGCTTGTTAGGATCGACTGGGAGTGAGTGGGTATTTATTCGATGTCATTTTTAGGCAAGCACATGATGCTTACATACCATGTTATGCTCATGTGCCTTTTAGAACCTTTCAACTTTACACCTTATTTTCAGGGGCTCATTTACGGTTCACCTTATTTCTAGGGGCTCATTTAGGGTTCACTGGGGCTCATTTATGCTTACATCATTTCAATCTCTCTCTCTCTCTCTCTCTCTCTCTCTCTCACACACATAAAACCCTTTCTTTTTTATTTCTTTTTTTTTTATTTAATTTTTTGCAAAGTAATTAAGGAGAAATAGAGGAATAGATGAAAGCTTTAGATATGTAAGTTCAAGTCCACCCCAAAACTCCAAGATAGCTTGTCACTTATAAAGCCAATATCCCTTTCTATTTAACTAGTGGGGGTTCGGTATTTATTTTGATTTATAGTTGCTAATTTTGATTTGCTAAAGACCAAACATCTAAATCGATTTGTGATTTCAAATGTCAAACCAATGGTTACATTCTTTGATTTTGAATTTACATCCTTTCTTTAAAATATTTTTGCAAGATTTATGATCTTCTTAACTTTTTATTTCATCCATTAAAATATTTCATTAAGGTGAACTAGATTATGGAGTTCTTAACTTTTTATTCATCCATTTTGAAATAATTACATTCAATTTTATCACGTCATCAATAATTTAATTGAAGTTAAAATGGAGATAGTCAATACTTAATTTAATGTTGATAACATGATAAAATCTAATCCACTCATTCTTAAAATTAATGGATTGGATTTTTGTAACTTCATGATGGAGTTACCTTAAGAACCTGAAAAACCATTATTAATTTTCAAAAGGTTTGATAATATAAATTGAATTAAACTCTAAACACATCAAGTATTATAATTAGACTTTAATATTGTTTTCAAATACGTTTTGTGTATCATATGGGTTAACTACTAGTAATATATAAAAGTAAAAGTATTATTAGTTTCGTGTATCCAATGGTAGAGTAAGCTGCAATAGGCAATAGGAAGATGACTACGTATTATCCATAATACAAGGAAATCGTTCTAACTCTAGAAATTTTATTTTAAACAACACATTGTGCTTATTAGTATGCAGCCTGCTATAATCTTCTTGTGTAGCTACACTTGGGAAAGATGAGCATCGACATCTTTGGTCTGATCAATTGCAAACTGAAGCATTGTGTTTGGGTCAGGAACATCAACACTCAATTTCTCATGTATCAAAGTCCAGTGGACCAAGCTCCCCTCATCCTTTGGAGTAGCTTGAACAATGAATTTGAAACTCTTGTACGACTCCATGAGTAATCCTTCAATCACCTTCAAAGTGACTAAGTGATTTTTGTCATCTATGGTGATGAGTACCTCCTTAGACATTACAGCTTTCCCATCTTCGGTCTCAGAAAAAATAATCAAATGTGCAAACACATGTGAGACAAGATATAAACTTCATCTTTTTCATTGTTGTATACTAAATATATATTTATTGCTGGAAAGAAAAGCATGTATTATTTAATAAATCAACAGCATTACAAAATCAAAGCACATCTCTCGCAATAGTTAATGGATTTAGATTTGGGTGCAATTGAAATCAAGGACTAATTTTAGCAAAACCCGTCCATGATGAAATTGTACAATGGCAGCCACAGATGGATCCGTGGTTCAAAGTTAATGTGGACGGTGCGATCTTTGCTCAATCTCAAACAGTGGGAATCGGTGTTCTTCTTCCTAACTTTGCTGGGAGAGTGGAAGCCGTGCTAAGTAATAGCCTATCTGTGCTTAGGGGTGGTAATTTGTATCCGTTCTTGTCGTGTTAACTCATGAGTATCTAGCTATATAGGTCAACATTAACCCAATATATCTATTAAACGGATCAAGATTCCTTAACCCTAACACAATCCATTTATTAAACAGGTTATTCGTATCAACCTATTTATTAGATTTTATAAAATGAAAAAAAAATTATGAAAAAACATACAATTAAATATTTTTAATATAAAATTCAAAATTAACGAGTAACTGCATCATAAATAATAATTCAAAACTAAAGCATATCCTATATCACAAATAATCAATTACAATATGTCAAAGAAAATAAACCACAACAACTAATAAGTTTATATACTTAGAGCTTGAAGGGCATATTGGTAAAATGTTATTTAATTAAACGAGTCAAATAGGTCAAATGGGTTCTATATGTTGAACACTAACCCAACTCATTTATTAAATGGGTTAGTCATGTCAATCCGAATATGACACAGACCCATTAAGTCTCAACTCATAACCTTCTAATTTTGGGTCATGTCGTATTGAGTTCGCGGATCATATCCAATTTTGCCACCCCTATCTATGTCTTTGGGAGCACTTGAGACTGAAGTTGAGGCCATGGAGGAGGGTATTCAATTTGCATGGGACATGGGCATTTGTGATGTAATTGTGGAGAGTGACTCACAAATTGTAATTTCTGCTTTGATAAGGTCTAGAGAATCTCCAGTTGTTATTGCCAACATCATTGAAGGAATTCACCAAAAGCTGTATGAATTCAAAAGGGTACAATTTTCTCATGTAAAGAGATAGGGCAATCGCTCAACTCATATTTTAGCTCAGTATGCCAGGAACATTGATTCATATGTAACTTGGATAAAAGAAAATCCGCACATAGTTGAGTCTGATTTGGCACATGATGTATCGTTTTTATCTTCGTTTTAATAAGTAGCAATTTTCTTATAAAAAAGGGACTAATTTTAAAGTTAACTTTTGCCTTAGCTATTAGATTAAAAAAGTTAAAAAGTTTTGTGATGTAAGGATTGAGGGAAAAAAATGTAAAATTTTAACTTTTAATCTCATTATTTGGTTTTAATTGCACCTAGTGCAATAGCTACTAGAATTCAATCCATAATTAAAAAAAAAAACACACACACACACACACTATAGAAGATTGAAAGGCTGTACAAGACCAAATACAAAATTCTCGAAACCCCTCTCAGTGTGACAATGAGAAGCAAAGTTCCTTTCCCTAGGAATTATGAATGGCAAATTAATTGGAGGGTTAGATGATAGTTTGATTGGATCATAAATGGGTTTAATATATAATTATACATCTACCCATCTATTATTTGTCTAAATAAATTGTTGATATCTATTACCCATACAACCCATTTGTTATAGACAAGACTTAACCTGCCCATTTATCCAATTATTACATTCACATGCAAACATACGCCAAAAATATCTAAAAAGACTTAATCATCTTAAATTCTCTAAAATGATTCAAATTCCTCTAAAACCTTCTTTAAAAAAAAAAAAAAAATCAAAATATGCCCAATTCCTTCAAATTGACCAAAATACAACTAAAATATTCAAAACAACAAAAATACATTCTAAATATCTAAAATGATTAAATATACAAAAAAAAAAAAAAAAAAAATGACCGGATCTTCTGTTGGCTTAGTCCAGCCAATCTCTACAGCTTGCCACACCTTTTCATCTAAAGACTGCAAGAAAGCTCTCATGCGTACTTTCCAGTATGCATAGTTAGTGCCATCAAATAAAGGAGGTATAATTAAATATTGTCCTCTATCCATGACAAACAGGGGTCAATGGATCAACACAGCAAAGATTAAATCCTAATCAGAGTGTGCCTGCTCTGATACCACTTGATAGGTCACAATCTGAATGACCCCTCGTGATTAACCCTAATTAATTAATTTAGCCAAGTAATTAATTAATCAATTAATCATGCAATTTTATGGAAGCACAAACAAATCACCAAAAACTAAATATGCAGCGGAAAATAAATAACACGGTGATTTGTTTACGAATGGGGAAAACCCTAACGGCAAAAACCCAACTGGGTGATTTTCAGGTCACCACTTCCGAAACTCCACTATTATCAAATCAAGCGGTTACAAGTAAAGGAATCCCAAGTACCTTACCAACCTACAGTTAAACCCTTACCCCAATACCCAATTGGACTTGATCTGTAGTGATAGTTTCTACCTTTGATGCACGGCTCCCAAGAACTTGACTAACCAATGCGCGGATCCAAGTACGCGACTTCAAAACACCAACTGAGGAAGAATGGTTGGCTGCAAAGTTCTTCAGTTTATCCTTTATGATGAATAGCAGGAAGATGCTTGGTTACAAAACCCTATGGTGCAAATACACAGCAACTTCTTGATGGAAGATGAACTAGGTCAAGAACTTCGTCTGTTGATCACAATTTGCTTGAACAGAGATTGCTCAATGATAATGCAACTTGTGTCACCCTTGACGGCTCTTAAAATAATCCTTTTATATGTTTAGGGTTAGAAGAAAAGAAGACCTAAAAACATATTCACGGATCCCAAGAAAATCAGATTGGAAATCTGAATTTTTAAATCTCGACAGATAGCAGGTGTCGAGGTAGCTGTCGAGCAGGTGTTGAGCTTTAAAAACTTTGCACTTCAGCTTGCTTTCTCTTGGACAGACTTGATGACTTCAACACTTGACCTTGAAACATTGTTTCTTGAAGTATTAAAAACACCTAGAACTACCCAATTACAAGTAGAGTGCATTTTGTCAAAAGATTAGCCAATTTACATAAATAAGTGACATATGTTCTTAAATAAGTTAAAACATATATGTCCTAACATGGTATCCCAAAATATTTAGGACCAAGCATAGATTATATTAAAATTTGCAAAGGTATCAAATTTTTAAATGCCTTTTTTTTTTTGTGTGGCAAATGTGATGATATTAATGCCTTTAAAGTGGACATTAGAGAATAAATGATGAGCCCTCATTTGGACATAAAGCACAAACGAGTTCTCAGTATTAAATCGATATTCATGATTCCCAAAAATGCTGGAAGCTTTTGCTTTGCAAAGCTTCATGCACAAAAAAAATACCTCATCACGCCATATTGATAAGATCATAGGACATAGAAGCTCAACTTGAAAAACAATAAGGTAGAATCATATTTGGTAAGGTAGAATCATATTTGGTATCCCAAAATATTTAGGACCAAGCATAGATTATATTAAAATTTGCAAAGGTATCAAATTTTTAAATGCCTTTTTTTTTTTTGATGGCAAATGTGATGATATTAATGCCTTTAAAGTGGACATTAGGGAACAAATGATGAGCCCTCATTTGGACATAAAGCACAAACGAGTTCTCAGCATTAAACCGATATTCATGATTCCCAAAAATGCTGGAAGCTTTTGCTTTGCAAAGCTTCAAGCACAAAAAAAATAACCCATCACGCCATACTGATAAGATCATAGGACATAGAAGCTTAACTTGAAAAACAATAAGGTATGAACGGTTTTAGACCCCTTAAAACAACCAGATTGGTTAGCCTAAATTAATTAGCCAAGTTGTTACTTAGTCAAATTATGCAATTCTAGGTTAAAGCAATCAAATAATCATATCAAGATATAAAGCAGCGGAAAATAAATAAACACAAGATATGATGACCCAGGAAACCATTCGGTAAAAACCTAGGGAGGATTTGACCTAGCTATCCTCAAGGTAAACCTGAATCCATTATGCGAAAGAATCGAAGTTCATACAGAAGGACTACAAGCTCCCCGCTTGACTTCCTAATGCTACCCACCAGTAGAAGTTACTGACACGACCACGTGCAAGCTCCGAATCCACGGACTCCTTCTTTCTTGGATTCTCCAATCAGCTACAAGCACCCCCGCTTGATATTCTTTAAGCTTCAATGACAGCAACCAAGTTGATCATCAAGATATTGATACTATCTCTAACTTGAAAACCCTAAGCTTTGTGTAAAGGAAAGCTCCTCTAGATCTCACAAAAGATTTACACAAAACAGCAATGTATGAGCAACAATACAACTGGAGCAACCTCCAAAAGCGTGGCTAAGGTTTAGTTTTTATACCTAGGGTAAGAACATAAAACCCTAAACGTTTAATGAAGTAGGGTTGAGTTGGAAATTCTGCAGAATAATCAACCTGTGCGATTTTCGATCGATCGAGTCTATTCTTCGATCGATCGAGCCAGGCCGAAAGTCCCAAGTACTTCTGCAGCCACTCGATTCCAACTTTACAATAATAAACCAACTTTGAGCAAGCCTAAACAAGACTAAATACATTGTTTTGATCATGGTTTGCCAACATTACAAATTAGAGTTCTAAATATATAAAATCCTAAGACCTTAGAACCTAACAAGGTAGAATAATATTTGGTAAGGTAGAATCATATTTGGTATCCCAAAATATTTAGGACCAAGCATAGATTATATTAAAATTTGCAAAGGTATCAAATTTTTAAATGCCTTTTTTTTTTTTGTGGCAAATGTGATCAACATGCGCTTACTTAGCGGTACCCTTACTTAGCGGTCTTGTCCTTACACCTCTCAACAAAATGGTTGTGCAGAACAAAAACACCGTCACATTCTTGATGTTTTCCACACCCTTCTCATTTCTGCCTCTCTTGCTGAGCGCTTTTGGGGTGAGGCCGCACTCACTACTGTATACACCATTAATCGTATTCCTTCACCAACTACACACAACAAATCACCATTCGAGCTTCTCTATGGTCAAACCCCTGACTACTCCTCTCTTCGGGTTTTTGGTTGTGTTTGCTTCGTCTCTCTTCCTCCTCATGAACGAACAAAGCTCCAGCCTCATGCTTGTCTCTGTTGTTTCCTTGGTTATGGTGTATCTCAAAAGGGGTTTCACTGCTATGATCCCATTTCTCATCGTCTTCATGTCTCCCATCATATTGAGTTTTGGGAACATCGTCCTTTCACGAGTCTTCAGCAGTTTCCTGCGTCCTCTTCCTTCGAGTCTCCCATTTTTACTGATCTTTTCCTCCCTCTCTATCCTAAACTTGTGAAGGATTCTTCGACATCAGCTGCCTCTCTAGACGACTTATCTCTAGTTCTGTCCCCGGCATATGACCCGCTTGTCTTGGATCCTGTGGCACTACCCTCTCCTAAGTCTCCTATTGGTCCTAAACTTCATCGTTCTACTCGGCTAAGCATTCCTCCCCCTTATCTCTCTGATTATCACTACTCTTTTGCTCTTACCACCTTCTATGAACCTCACACCAATTATGAAGCCCATACTGACCCTATTTAGTAGCAAGCTATGAATGAAGAACTAGATGCCCTTCATAAGAATCACACTTGAGATATGGTTAATTTGCCTTCTAGTCAGTCTGTTATAGGTTGTAGGTGGGTTTACAAGACCAAGACCAAGGCTGATGGATCTATTGAACGATACAAGGCTCACCTAGTTGCCAAGGGCTTTACATAGGAGTATGGCATTGACTATGAGGAAACATTTGCTCCTATTGCTCGCCTTACATCTGTCAGATGTCTCATTGCTGTGGCTGTTGTTCGTCGTTGGTCTCTTTATCAAATGAATGTGAAGAATGTTCTCCTCAATGGAGACCTTCAAGAAGAAGTGTACATGCAACCACCCTTGGCTATCCACACTTAGGCAGTCAAGTTTGTCGCCTTCGTCGTGCTCTTTATGGCCTCAAGCAGGCTTGTCGAGTTTGGTTTGAAAAGTTTAGCTCAGTTGTTGCTCAGCAAGGTTTCACTTTGAGGCCTCATGACACTGCTCTCTTCGTTCGAAGATTCTCTGCTGGTATCACTCTTATTCTTCTTTATGTTGATGATATGATTATTACTGGAGATGATTCTGTAGGTTTCCGCTCTCTTCAACACTTCCTTAGTCAGCAATTTGAGATGAAAGATTTGGGCATTCTCAGCTATTTTCTTGGGCTTGAAATTACCTCATCCTCTGATGGATACTATCTTTCCCAAGCTAAATATGCTTTTGATCTTCTCTCCAATGCTGGTATCACCGACAATAAGACTGTTTCCACTCCCTTGGAATACAATGCAAAGTTCACACTCTTGGATGGTGAACCTATATTTGATTCTACTCGCTATCGTTAGTTGGTTGGTAGTCTGATCTATCTCACTATTACTCGTCCGGATATTTCACATCCTGTGGGTATGGTTAGTAAGTTCATGGATGCCCCTTATTCTGTCCACTATGTTGCCGTTCTTTGGATTCTCCGATATGTCAAGGGCATGCTTTATCACGGTCTACACTACTCCTCTCGGTATTTTCTCGAGCTTCATGCTTATTCAAATGCGGACTGGGCAGGTGATTGGACTGATCGATGCTCTATCATAGGTTTCTGTTTCCTGTTGGGTACTTCTCTTTTCTCGTGGCGTAGCAAGAAGTAGGATGTTGTTTCCCGTTCCAATACTAAGGCTGAGTATCGTGCCCTTACCGACACCACCTGTAAGCTTGTCTGGCTTTGCTGGCTCTTGGCTGACATGGATGCTCCACAGCCCACTGCCACTCCTCTTTATTGTGACAATCGTAGTGCTATCTACATTGCTCATAATGATGTCTTCCATGAACGCACTAAGCACATTGAGATTGACTACCACATCACTCACCAGCATCTCAAGAAAGGCAATCTCAAGCTGTTCTCCATCTCTTCTGCTAACTAGCCTGCTGATATCTTCACCAAGACTCACCCGCCTGGTCGTCTTCGAGATCTTATATCCAAACTCCAGTTGACTTCCTCCTTGCCACCTCAAGTTTGAGGGGGGATGTTAGTGTATAGTTTAGACTAGATTAGCCCATTGGGCTTGGCCCAGTATACTATACTTGTAGTTTACATATATTTGCTCGTACTGCACACATACTTAGCCTATATAAAGCTCTCTATTGTACATTATTATTTACACATCAATATACAGACTATTCAGTCTTTCTCTCTCACTTTATATTGTTAACACTAAATATCTAAAATGATTAAATATACCATCAAAATATTCAAATACCCCCTTAGAACCACTAAAATGACTAAAATACCCCTTAAAAACCATAAAAATAACCAAAATACCACAAAAACCATAAAAAATGGCTAAAACATCCCTTGAAACATCCAAAATAAACAAGATACCCTTTCATGAACATCTAAATGTGCAAAATACCCTCCTAAAAACCTTTAAATTGACAAAAATACCACTAAGAACCTCCAATATAAAAGAAAATACCCCAAAATAAATCCCGAAATATCCTAAAGACCCTTGAAAAGTTCAAACTGACCAAAATATACATGGACATTCAAAACGATCAAAATTCTATCTAAACATCTGAAATGGGCTTTTGATTTTAGGGCCCAACACTTGTTAAAAAAAGGAGAGCATGAGCTCAATCTTTAATGGCGAAAAAATATGGAGCACACGGGCCTGATTTGTGGAATCAAGCAAATTGGGTTCAATGATAGGAGAAAATATATGGTGTTTCAAAAACTCCAACTCAGCACACATGTGGAGTTTCTAAGACCAATGAAAAATTGACGAATGGATTAAAAATTACAACTCACCAAAGGTTATTTTAAAAAAAAAAAAAAAATACAAATACTCTCTAAATTTTCAAAGCACACCATCAAAACAACACTTCTCCTTTTTTTGAAAATCAAAATTTTCTCTCTATCTCTGCTCTCCTCTCTCACCGCTCTCTCTTCCAAACCTCCATAGCCACTGCCCACTGCCTAGCATCGTCGCCGGAGCTACGCTGCCGGACATAAACAGTTTTGAAAATATTAAATTTCACTATCCTGCCTCTCTTCCATTTCCCATTCTCCAAAATACCAAATCTCATCTCTCTCTGTTTCTCTCGCACCACCATACCACACCAGCACCTTCACCCTCTCTCAACTCCACCCCTTGACAGCCACTGCCTAGCATCGCCGATCATCACCAGTTCCGACAAGACTGACCTTTGTCTCGTCGAAAAACACCTAAAATTGTCTCTCCGTTGTCTTCAACCACAAAGTTTTCTTCACTGCTTTCAACTTCTGACTTTGCAAGAAGGTTTTCTCCTCACTTTTTTTCATTTTATTTTATCAATTTTCTGTTTACATATGTGTATTGATTTTTTTTTTTTTTTCCAAAAAAATTGACATATACGTTCTTATGTAGTCTTATGTAGAAAGTAAACTTGTACTGTTTGATAAAATGCTTCAATGAGTATAGATGCACTAATATACAGTAAAAGGGTTTTTTTTTTCATTGGTGGAAGATGCGTTGGTGATCGTTTGAAGGTGTTGTTCTATGGAGGAACCTAAAGAGGTGGGACATTTATGTTGTTCACTGGTGAGGATGAAATTAGTGGAGTAGATAACGTAGAGCATGGAGACGATGAGGAAGAACCAAATGAGGGTGTTTCTCAAGCCTATTTGTGGTCTCATTTGGTACCAATGTGGTAACTTTTTGTCGGTGTCTTCAACTTTGATGTTCTTGCTTCCCATGCTTTCAGTTCAAGGTGTGGCCAAGGAGAGGAGAAAGGTTGGGTTGAGAATTGTTCGGATCTAAGAGATGGTGAGAGTGGCATGGTATTTAAAGTATTTTAAGGAATGGAACAAAAGTTTGAATGCGGATAACATAAATACATGGTTGAAGTTTGCATCTTAGGTGGAACTGTGGAAGCCTTGTGATTTGTGTGCTGTGATTGTGATTTATCTGAGGCCATTAGTTTTTTGCTTTCATATGAAGTTATGAACCATTGAATTGGTTACGATTTGAAATATGATTTTGTACAACACATTCCTTGCAATTTTTATTATTATACAAATATGAGAGAGGGAAGGTGGAGGTGCTAGTGAGTGGTGACTGACTAGCACCACTCAAAAAATTGTTCTTTTAGATTAGATTAAAATTGTTATTTTTTCTTCTTCCAATATTGAAGCTGTACGTACAATCTTGTTTTGGGGTTGTACATATTTCTCATCTTTATATTTATATTGTAGTAATAAAGAAAGGGACAAAATAAGATTGGGCTGCCTAGATTAACATTGATGGTTCCTTCCAGGTAATATATGATGCTACTGTAGTCAAACTTCGTGCTGGTCACTAAGATGAAGTCAGTTCATATATTGCTTGCAGTGTACTTTGTTACTTGCATATAGTCTAAGTCTATATTGCCTTAGATATAAATAAAGAGGAATTTGGTACATTTTGTTAGATACCTTTGGATTATATCAACATCAATCATGTTTATTATTGGCTTTATATACCCTGCTTTTTTTGTTTTGCATCATGGCACCATGTGGCGCCAATTGTTGTTATGGAACCTTGCTAATTGTTTTTGCTATGTTGCTTATTTCTATTACTAAATCAAATTGTGTATGAGTTTGGAATTGATTGCTAAGAAAGTTTGAGAAAATAAGGGGACTATGTTTTAAATTCTTTGCTTGAGTTTCCAAACAAAGCTCTGTGGAGGATTACTCCAACTTGTGGAATTGCTAAGATGTGTTTTGTACTTGGTTTTGATGGTAATAGATAATGGTAGATTATATTGAGTAAATTTGAAGGATGGATTCCTACTTTAATTATACTATGCTCACTTTGGAATATTTCCATTGGGATATATTCTTGCTAACTATGCAACTTAGAGATTTTGTTAGATTTACATATGCTAGAATTAATCATATTAAATGTGCTCAGTTTTGCATTTTGACAGAATCATTGTTTCTTTTTATGCAATTCAATGAGACTTTTTTTTTTTCAAAACTTTTTTAGGTGGTGGTCTAGTTGCTTGTGAGCAGTATTGGAAATTTCATTAGTTTGATAAGCTCATCAATCTTTGGTTTGGGAAGCTTCAAGGGTAATGCATAGCAGTGTTGTTTGGACCATTTGGACTCACAGGATTCTTGTTACTCATGAAGACAAAAATCCTAATCCTTTGGAAGTTATTCTCACGGCTAAGAAATTGTTTTGCAAGTATAAGGAAGCTTTCAACATGGAAGGGAACCAGGGCAGAAAATACACAAGTACTAATTCTGTCAGTCAGAGCATGGGAGGGCATTGGGATTTGATTATCAAAATCTCAGGAGCCAAAGCAAGAAGAAGTGGCAGATCAGATCTAGCATATGAAGCTATTACCCCTCAAGGATTGACCATTTTCAAGGGGGGTGCAAGTTGTGCAGTAGCAACAGTAGTTGAAGCAACACAAGAAGCTCTAGTGGAGGCTGCGTTGATAGCTAAAACTTTTGGTTTTGTTAGAATTTTGTTTCTGTCTAGTAGGAAAGGTATAGTGAAGGCTTGTAACTTGAAATGTTCGAATGGTTGGAAGGATAGTTGATAGAACCTACTTGTACTATCCTCACAATCTCACAATTATTGTAGTTCTTTAGAGGGAACTAGGCCTCCAATGATTCTTTCGAGGGAATCGTCCTCCTAATCAGAATCTCAATGAGAAGCTAATCAATTGTATTCTTATTATCCTCCCAAATGATTACAATCAAATCAGCCTTTATACTTGGCTATAGTAGTCTAACAGAATTAGTAGTCTAACAGAATTACAGCTGGACTTGACAGTTAGACAATAGTACTACCCAATTAAGCCAGGCCTAACTAACTAACAATGTACAAGTAACTCATGCATCTAGTTATCAATTAGCATATATTCAGTAATCTTTAGAACACCTTGCCCACAAGGTGTGGGTACTGCTATTGCAGCTTAGGTAGCAGCTCCCAAGTAGCATCCTCGGATGATGAACCATCCCAATGGACTAGGACTTCGGTTACTGGCCTCTTCCTCAGTTGGACTGTCCTTTGCTGTAGAATTCCTTTGGGTGCAGGTGAGAGGTGACCTTGACCATCCACCGGTGGTAGAGTGGGAATTGGAGTGATGCGCTGTCCGAGTTTGGCTTTCAAACATGACACATGGAAGACTGGATGTATGCCAGAATCAGGTGGTAACTCCAGCTTGTATGCTACTGTTCCAATCCTTTGTAACACCTTAAAAGGGCCAAAGAACTTAGGTGCTAGCTTGCCAACTTGCTTTAGTCGAAGGGATTTCTGCTTGAAGGGTTGTAGCCTTAAAAAAACCCAGTCTCCCTCCGCAAAATACCTCTCCTATCTATGCTTATCAGCTTGCAATTTCATTCGGTCTTGTGCAGCAATCAAACTGCTCCTAAGAAGGCTCAGGACATGCTGTCTGTTCAACAAATATTCATCCACAGCTGCTGCCTTAGTGATTCCAGGGATATAATCCAGTAATTTTGGTGGTTCAAAGCCATAGAGAGCTTCAAACGGAGTCATTTTAGCTGATGTATGGAAATTTGTGTTGAACCAAAACTCAGCCAAGGGTAACCACTCAACCCACATCTTAGGCTTATCACCTGCAAATGCCCTCAAGTACTGCTCAAGACTTCTATTAACTACTTTTGTCTGCCCATCAGATTGTGGATGATAGGATGATGACATAGACAACTCAACACCCTGCTTTTTGAACAACTCCCCCCAAAATGTAGAAGTAAAAACCGGATCTCTATCACTCACAATAGAAACCGGCATGCCATGTAGCTTAAACACATGCTGCATAAACAGAGTTGCAACTTTTGCTGCAGAATAAGGATGGGAGAGAGGAATAAAATGGACAAATTTGGTTAGCCTATCCACTACTACCAACACAACATCCTGTTTCTGAGATTTGGGCAAACCTTCCACAAAATCCATGCTAATGTCAGTCCAAGGCTTATAAGGAATAGCCAAAGGCTGTAACAACCCAGCTGGTTTAGTTGTCTCGTGTTTGATTCGTTGACACACCTCACAACACCTAATGTAGTCCTTCAAATCTTTCTTCATACCCCACCAGAACCAATCTTTCTTGGCTCTATGTAATGTTTTTAAAAAACCGGAATGGCCACCTAAAGGGCTATCATGGACCAATTCAAGTACCTTACTCTTCAACTTGCATCTGTCACCCAAGTAAATTCGTCCCTTGTACAATAATAAGCCATTTGTCACACTAAACTTCCCTGTACTGGCAGTACCATCTTGAATAGACTGCAAAATCTTTTGGACTCCTGGATCATCTGCATAACTGGCCTTAAGCTCCTCAATCCAAGTGGGGCTGGGGAAAGATATTAAAAACATGCTTCCAGCATCTTGCTCAAGTGTTGAGTTGCAGTGAGAGATGAAAAACAAGCAACTATCTGGTTGTTGAACCAATGAGATACCCAACTGACCCTCCTGTTCCTCCTTTTCCCCTTGCCTAGACAAGGCATCAGCCACTACATTTTCTCTTCCTTTCTTGTATTCAATAATAAATGAGTACCCCAACAACTTAGTGACCCATTTTTGCTGCATAGGAGTGCCAATCCACTGCTCCAATAAGTGTTTAAGGCTTTGATGATCTGTTTTGATTACAAAGGGCATGCCAAGCAAATAAGGTCGCCATTTTTTAATTGCTTGGACCAAAGCTAACAACTCTTTTTCATAAGTGGACAAATGAACACTCTTCCCTTTTAAAGCTTGACTATGAAAAGCCAAGGGTCTATTGCCTTGCAGCAGGACAGCTCCAAGTCCATAACCAGAAGCATCACATTCGATCAAAAATGGTTTTGAGAAATCAGGCAGTGCTAACACAGGCGGTTGAGAGACAGCTAGTTTAAGATCCTCAAATGCTCTAGTTGCCTTGTCAGTCCACTCAAATGCATCCTTTTTGAGTAAGTCAGTAAGTGGAGAAGCAATTTGACCATAATGCTTGATAAATTTTCTGTAATAACCAGTCAAACCAAGAAAACCCCTTAAAGCTTTCACTGTTTTAGGAACCGGCCATTCTAGCATAGCTGCTGTCTTCTTAGGATCTGCTTTGACTCCCTCACCAGAAATAATATGCCCCAAATACTCGATTTCAGAACAAGCAAAGGCACATTTGCTTCTTTTGGTAAACAATTTATTATCAAGTAAGATCTGTAAAACTTGTCTCAAATGTGCTACATGATCATGCAAATTTTTGCTGTACACAAGAATGTCATAAAAAAAAACCAACACAAACTTCCTAAGAAATGGTCTAAACACTTCATTCATTAGGGATTGAAAAGTGGAAGGGGCATTTGTTAAGCCAAATGGCATGACTAGGAACTCATAATGGCCCTCATGAGTCCTAAAAGCTGTTTTTTCAATATCTTCTTCCTTCATTCGAATTTGATGATAACCAGACCTAAGGTCCAATTTTGAAAACACCCAGGCTCCACTCAACTCATCCAATAACTCATCAACAATTGGAATGGGAAATTTATCTTTCACAGTATCCTTATTAAGAGCCCTATAATCCACACACATCCTCCAACTCCCATCAGCCTTTCTAACTAACAAAACAGGATATGCAAATGGACTTTGGCTACATCTAACTGAACCTGACTTAAGTAAATCTCTAACAATAGATTCAATTTCAGACTTTTGGTAATAGGGATACCTGTAAGGTCTTTGACAAATGGGCTGAGTACCTAGCTTAAGCACAATCTGATGTTCATGACCTCTGGAAGGAGGCAGTCCCTTTGGTTCTTCAAAAACTGTAGCAAACTCATCTAACAAAGTCTGCACCTCTGGTACAAGTTGTTGCATCTGATCTGCACTAGTTTGCTGCATAATCTGCAATAAAAGACCCTTTCTAGCCGGTTTCTTGAAGAATTCCCCTCCATCTTGCATAAGGGACCCCGTTGGCTTTACACCATGTAATGTAACCTGCTTGTCTTAAAGGCAGAAAGACATCTCCATGATCTTGAAATCCCATTTGATGAGACCAAGAGTACTAAGCCATTGAGTACCCATCACCACATCACACCCCCCAAAGTCAGCACTTGTAAATTCAACCCAAAATCACTTCCTTGTATGCTTATTGATACATCTCTACACTCTCCCTTGGTTTTGATTAAGGCACCATTTGCTACTCTAACTTCAAGAATTCTTGTGGCATCTAAGGGTAAACTCAGTGTCTGTACCAAGGTGAAATCCAGAAAATTATGGGAGCTTCCTGTATCAAGGAGAATAACAACCCAATGTCCCCTAATCTGTCCCAAAACCCTCATAGTTCCTGGAGAGGGACTACCTAACAAAGCATACTGTGTAATCTCAGATTGCTCATGCCCAAATTCTGATTGTTCCTCCACTGCTAGCACCTCTTCTTCACCACTAACCTCCATGCCTTCCATGAGGAACAATTTTAATTCCTTTCACTGGTGTCCTCGATGCCATTTGGTATCACAATAGTAACAAAGCCCCTTCTTTCGTCTCTCCTCCATCTGAGTTGAAGATACCTTTTGTATCGGCACCCTTGATCTAATATCACCCTTGTTATCAGTTTTAACTACAGCTGGTGATGATGATGGTTGCCAATTGTTCTTGTTAAACTCATAGACAGGTTTATAAACCTTCCTACAAGACTGCAAATATTCTTCTTGAATCTTGGCCAACCCAAAAGCTGCATTTAGAGATCTTGGATTCTGCATCTTCACAGCTAATCTCACTTCATCCTTAAGACCACTCATGAAACAACTCAACTTATGGATTCGGGCAAATTTCTGATCCTATTGCTCAACATCTCAAATTGGCTTTTGTAAGCTGCAACAGAGGTGCTCTGCTTCAATTTGGTTAAGGCTTCCATAGGATCATCATATGGGGAAAGACCAAATCTGGTTTGAATAGCTCTAACAAAGGTTTCCCAAGAATCTAAAGATCTTTCACAATCTTGAAACCAAATTAGAGCCTCATCATCTAAATGGTAAGAAGCGTTCATGATTCTCTCATCTTCAAGAATATTATAATAGCTAAAAAACTGCACAGCTCTAAAAATCCAAGCTGAAGGATCACCTCCACTGAACCTAGGAAACTCCAATCTAATAGATTTAGCGAATTGAACTCCTACCTCAGGTCTTTGATGAACTTGATTTTGGTGAGCTTGATTTGATCACACCTCTGTTTCTTGATTGTTTCCTGGCTGCGGGACAGAGTCTTCTGTGTTGTCGCCTTGCTGGTAGTCTCTCTTCGAACACAGCTTGCAATCCCTTGAAATTGTTGTCTAAAGCTTCTAACCTTCGAGAAATCATTTCCATGGTAGAGGCATGATCATCCAGCCTCTGCTGAACCGCTGAAAACGTCTCACTCAACAGGGAATATCTTGTTCTTGCACCATGACTGAACCAGCTCTGATACCAAATGATAGAACCTACTTGTACTATCCTCACAATCTCACAATTATTGTAGTTCTTTAGAGGGAACTAGGCCTCCAATGATTCTTTCGAGGGAATCGTCCTCCTAATCAGAATCTCAATGAGAAGCTAATCAATTGTATTCTTATTATCCTCCCAAATGATTACAATCAAATCAGCCTTTATACTTGGCTATAGTAGTCTAACAGAATAAGTAGTCTAACAGAATTACAGCTGGACTTGACAGTTAGACAATAGTACTACCCAATTAAGCCAGGCCTAACTAACTAACAATGTACAAGTAACTCATGCATCTAGTTATCAATTAGCATATATTCAGTAACCTAACAAT